>NW_021604576.1:4392998-4426890 GCF_004785775.1 Grammomys surdaster | reverse complement strand
GAAAAGGGAGGAGGAGGAGGAGGAGGAGGGAGGAGGAGGGGGAGGAGAAGAACGAGAAGAAGAAGGAGGAGGAGGAAAAGAAGAAGAGGAGGAGGAGGAGGAGGAGGAAGAATTTGGAGAGATCCTACACTAGCAACTTAACAGCACACTTGGAAGACCTAGGGGAAAATAGCAAACACACATAAGAGGAATATACAATAGGAAATAGTCAAACTTGGGACTCAAATCAAATTAATAGAAACAAAGAGAACTATAAAAAGAATCAACAACCAAAAGCTGAGAAAAATCAATAAAATAAATTCCTAGCCAAATTAACTAAAGAGCCCAAAGGTAGTATGAAAATTAACACAATCAGAAATGAAAAGGGAGAAGTAACAGAAGCTGAGAAAATTCAAAAAATCATCAGCTCCTACTACAAAAGCCTATACTCAACAAATCTGGAAAGTCTAGATGAAATTAATGATTTTCTAGACAGATACCATGTACTGAAGTTAAATCAAGAGCTGGTAAAATATATAAACAAGCCCATATCCACTAAGGAAATAGGAGAGAATCCCAATGGCAAAAAGCCCAGGGCCAGATGGATTTAGTGCAGAATTCTACCAGTCCCTCAAAGAAGAGCTAATACCAATACTTCTGAAATTATTCCATTAAATAGAAACAAAGGGAACACTACCTAATTCATTCTATCAAGCCACAATTATTCTGATCCCTAAACCACACAAAAATCCAACAAAGAAAGAGAACTTAAGATCAATTTTCCTTATGAATATCAACGAAAGGAACTCAATAAAATTGTAGCAAATCAAATCCAAGAACATATCAAGACTGTAATTCACCAAGATCAAGTAGGCTTCATTCCAGGGATTCAAGGTTAGTTCAATACATGAAAATTCATTAATGTAATCTACTATATAAACAAATTCAAAGAAAAATTTCACATGATCGTCGCATTAGATGCTAAAAAAGAATTTAACAAAACACAACATCCCTTCATGTTAGAAGTACTGGAGATATCAGGAAATCAAGGACCATGCCAAAACAAAAAAGCAAGGGACAGAGTTTTGATAATAGTGTCATCCTCACTCATTAAGGTAACAAAATGACCTTAATTATGTGTTAATTGAATGTCAGGGTTTCAAATACAAATAAAGCACTAATTAAAAAAAAAAGAAAGGGAAGAATTTAACAATGAATTATAATGAGAGTTCAATCATTTATCAATAATTGAAAGAATAAATTCCATCAAGGAAATATGAACATATAAAACATCTGGTTAATTCTATTCAAACTATATATTTCATCATATATAGCAATAGAATTTATTATTTTTGTGTTTAATACTCTTAGCCTCTGAAATATCAGAATGTCCAACAACATTATATTGCCAATTATTGGTGGTATATCTACACTCAGGAACATATGGCTGGCTGGGTATTGAAGTTACTAGCCTAAATCTGTATAATTGCATACTGATGTATTATGAAAAGATAAAGATTCAAAATTTAAAATACGTTCTAATGTTAGTCATCACTCTTAGATCATTACAACATTACAAAATCGTGAGTTAAATTATAGGAACATGTACACTAGAAGTAAATATACAATAGATACAACCTATCTTAAGAAAAAGATCTAAGGTGACATTCAGAGAGACCAGCTAGATAACTTTAGAAGAGTCTTAATGTAATCTTTATTTCTTTATATTTTATATTTTAAAGAGATCCTACTAATGTATCATGAAAAGTAAATTTTAGGGTTTGAACTATAGAAAATTGTTTTCAAAATACTATACTAATGAGCAATTAATTTTGAGAGAAATAACATTTTTACCTATATGAAGAACCTATAATCATATTTCTTACTTTAACATCAAGGATCGCACATAATATTACATGTTTATTATCATCATAATATATTGCGATTACAATAAAATAGCAAAATGCCATTTAAACTCAGTTTATTGACATTTGATATATTCTGCTTAACATAGTTCAAGTCATTTTACTAAGATTGCATTTTGTGCAAGCCATTCTGTCTCAGCAATGAAAATATTTACTCTAACACCAACCAAATTTTGCACTCCACATTATCCACATAATAAAATCTGACATAATATTGTGATATGTTTTCTTCAAATATAACCTATTTTAAATTATTGTTAATGAGCCTTAGATAATTTTGATCTATCATCTAATTGATTTGTAGATTCTGCATATATTTTGTTGATGACATGAGTTTGCAAAATAGTTTTGAATCCTGTGTACAATTTCAGACCAAAGTAGCTTTGTATGAAGATGTATCCATATGAGGTAGCTCTATAATGAATTCTTGAAACTTCTGTGAGCCCAGTAAATGAGAAATCTTACTATCTTAGCTGCCTCTTGAGAACTCATTAAGATAGTAAACCTGTTTATGAGAACAGCCCAAATATATGGAGAACACACTAGCAATTTTATAAAGAAGACCTACCACTGAGTAAAAATACAAAATTTTTGAAGTTGGAAATTGGACTTGAATTTGCATTTGTGCATTGTGGTCCTTTACACAGGACATCCAATTCCTTTAGCTAGATTTGATGTTAGTTAATTACTCTCATATGATGACCTCTAATAATGTGTACAACATTAAGATCCAGCACAAAGAATGCAAAACTATGAAGAAATTTATTGATGTACTTCTAAAAAAACTATCACAATGGATATCTTCTCTAAATATTGTGGATTTAAGCATGGGTTAACATTACATTTCTAAAATCTGATTTTTTTGTTTGTTTTCAGGTGTTTTTAATTTTATTTTTAAATCAAATCATAATTTTTACTTATTCACACAGGGGTTATAAACACAAAAAGGCAGGACGTGGGGAAAGAAATGACACTGGAGCATGAGTGTTCAGTGGGGTACAGATATCTTTCAGAACAGGGTATTGGCTGGGTGAAGTTTCAGGGGAAAGGTCACTATGACTCTGCCTATGATTCATTTGTCCTTATCTAAGTTGGTACTATCAGCCAATGCTACCTACTTACAAGGTCTATCACTACTCAGGCTGATAAATTTCCACAAAAGCTGCCTGTTTATGTTAGCTTATAGCCATCTGTTTCAATGTTTTTCCACAGAGACCCAAGACTTTGTGTTAGCATACATGTATGACAGGCCTATTGCTGATTTCAGGCCTATGACTGATTTTAGGCCTTCAGTGTATAAGCAGGATTGCCCCTGACATCTCCTCCTTTCTCTAAGTATAGAAGGGCTGTGAAGATTCTAATCTTGCCAAGGCGGGGATAGTGGCCTGACCTCCAGTAATTGAACGGGACTTTGTAATGGCTCTGGTCCCCCTGCCATTGTCCAGTGAGGCATGAGGGCCATACCCATCCCAATGCCTTTTTCCTGGAGGGGGATACTTTTGACATCAACCTCTAAGCAGTCAGGCTTGGCTCTCAGGGAACCCAGAGAGATAATTTTAACTTTTATTTACATTCCCTTGCAGTGCTTAGCCTCGCAGCCTAAGCAAGAATTCAGATCGCCTGTCAGAGGGGGTTCTGGGTGGCCCCTCTCTGCTTGGTCTAGGGGCAGAAGTCCCCCCTTTTAGGTTGGGTGGAGATGGGTTTTGGAAACACCCTGTATAAAGTAACCTCATCTTGAGTCTCGTGGTCCTCCATAGCTAACTTATGATAACGTGTCTGAATAAGTTTTGCTACCAAATTATCTGTCTGTTGTTTCACAAAGTTAGTCAGCCTATTTAAGACCCAGGGACCAAAAGAAATAAGCAAAAATAACCCAATTAATGGTCCCAAGATGAGAGGAAGTAGGGTTGACAACCATGGAGAAGTTGAAAACCAATTCTTGTACCAGCTCTCATCTTTCTCTTTCTCTCTCTGTCTTTTTCTCGGGGCCTCTCTGACCTTTATCATGCTGTCTTTAACCATCCCTCTCTTGTCTATGTAAAAGCATCATTCTTCTTTAAGGGCCATACACAGTCAAGAGCTGTACACAGTCTTTTCTAAGTAAAAGAGTAAATCAAGTCCAATAAAGTCCTTTGTAATTTTAGGAGGTCTCTTCAGACAGTGAAACGAGGGATTTCTTCAGATTGATGATGTCAGTCTCAAGCCATTTGATGTCCTTGTCAATGGCCCTTCAAGGTTCTGAGTAGTATAAATTCGGAGGCCAGCTTCTGGGTTAGAACTTCTAACAGCAGACATCATGGGTGATTCATTTTTAACTGAGATACTGCCCGGGTTAGAGCTCCTGGGATACCCTCTTCCTCTGGGTTTTGTTCTAGCTAGATTTGACGTTAGTTAATTACTCTCATATGATGACCTCTAATGATGTGTATAACATTAAGATCAAGCACAAAGAATGCAAAACTATAAAGAAATTTATTGATGTACTTCTAAAAATATTATCACAATTGAGATCTTCTGCAAATATTGTGGATTTAGGCATGGGTTCACATTACATTTCTAAAATATGATTTTAAAAGTAACAGTCAATCCTAATATTACAATATTAAGCCTCATATATTAACAAAATCTCTATGTAGAAAATAATCTGTAACATTCAAGTGTAGGTAATATTTTTTGACATTTTTTTCATAATCAAAAATTATTTAACAGTTAAAAGCTAGTTAAGTTAGATTAATAGGAAAATTAAAACTCCATCTAGCAGTGTATTAAGCATTATGGTACATAGTTGATTGTAATCTATTACATAAGGAAGGAAATCATTATTTAAGAAAAGGAAATTGATTGATACGAAAGCACACTAGTCAAAATAAAAGAAGTATATGAACATCTCTAAATACAAACTAAAGACAATTCTAAAAGTTAATATATACTTTGCAAATTTGTACAAACATAAAATTAATAAATAGTTATAAACTTTCTTGACTTGTTATAGAGTATGAATATAAAAACAAATGTAAGTAATATATGAATTACTGGTAAATCATACACCATTTTAATCCAAGATAAATAAAATAAGTGTGCTCATTTATGACACTTTTAAATAAGATCCAGAATAGTTACAAGGAAAGAAAAGAGGTGACGGATTCAAACTTTCTAATTTAAAATTTTACTAAATTTATAATGTTGAAGGCAACAATAAGAAGACCCTGAACTAAAAAGACACAAGCATAGCAGCAAATCTTATATTTATATATGCTTTTATTTTATTAACTTATTTTAAAAATTTACTTATTTAAAATCAAACACTGCACTCCTTTCTGTTCATTTTATATTGGATATTTTATTTATTTATGTTTTTGTATGAATGCCTTCCAAGATTCAGACATGAAAACGTAAGGACCAAGGTGCCAATATTAAAGAAGAAGCGAGAAAAAGCAGTTAGGTTCCAAGGGCACATCATCTGATGAAGAAGTTCCATGCTAGTGCAAATGAGATCTTTGGCCAGGCCTTTTGGTACATGATTGCACTCCCAAACATTTAAAAGGCTGAGGCAGAAAATAAAATCCCAATTTTAAGGCCTACTTGATCAAAATAGTCAAATGTCAGCTACATTCACTTAGGAAAATTATATTTCAAACTAAAACTTCTAAAAGGACTACAGTTCCTTAGTAAAGCACTTGTCTATCATAGAGAAAGTCCTAAGTTCAAAACTCCATATTGTGGCCTCAGTTCAAGAGAATGTGGCTGACACTGCAGAGACAAGAAGCTCCAGGGTTGAGGGATACCCACTGGGAGTGCACTTTCTCAGAGGAGAAGGAGAAAGGAAATGAAGGGTGGGATTCTGGGCGAGGGAGATGAGGAGTGGGCAGTGTTTTTGATATAAATAAATGAATTTTTTTTTCAAACACACACACACAAAAACCAACAAAGCAAAATAAGACATCATTTAACAATCTACTACTGGCGCTTTTACCTTCAACAGGCAACTGCATTATAATGACTCCTCGGTGCTAAGAAGAGTCGTAAAAGCTAATACAAAATTAAAACCATATTCATTAAGAATAAACACAAAATAGGGGAGGTATTTTAGAAAATTGTCATTTGCTTTCTCAAATATTTAAGTATAATTTTGTCATATGATCTGTGATATACACTTCTAGTATGCTCATATGATATTTTAATGAAGAAAACAAGAAAATGAATATAAACAAATGTTAAGAGAAGTGTTTTCTTGACAAATTAGAGAAAGTACAAAAACTCCAAATATTCAGCAATTGATAATATATATAAAAAATATTATTCAGCAAAGAAGAGAATTATATGTAAATAGGTGGCATAAAAGAGATTAAACTTAAAAACTTTAGCTAATTAAAGGAAGTTAGACATAGAGGGGAATGTAGCATCAATGCTTTTTGAGAAATGTATTGACTAATGGAACCACAGAGGTGAAAAGGGTAATGGTTGTGCCCAAATAAAAAAGATAGAAAAGAATCTGGATGTGGTGAGATAATAAAATGTTTTCCAATTACATAGTTAGAGGGGTATACTACTTTGTGAATATACTAGCCCACTAAAGTCTATATTTAATTAGATCAATTTATGATGTGAAATGTCTAATCAAATAAAGAGCTGTCTAAAAAGTTTGGGACTGCCATAGGCTGTCAGGAGCTTTTATGAGCTTTGATATTGATGAATTTGATATTCTAGCATGCAGAATAAAGTAGAGAGCAATGTAATTGAGGCTGGAAATTTGAATTAGGGTTAGCTTTTGAAGTATCTTTGCTAATAATGATTAATTCATGCCTTACTCTGCATAAAACTATGATTGTCAAAGTTTTTTAATGGGAAAAGTTACATAAGCAGATCCATATATTAGATAGAAAACTCTATGGCTTTCAGAATGGATTCAAGGAAATACAGAAATGTTAAAAGGTTTCTAAATGGTAGCATAAACATTTTAGCTATTACTTATTCAAAATGAACAAGTTAGTTAGTTACCACATAACTGAAGATTCAGAAAATCAACATGGAAATTCTTGATGGGAAAAAAATATAAACCTGTTTTAACCGGCCCTAAGTCTTGGCTTGCCAAACTAGAAATTGGAGTAGAAGCCTTTTTTACTTTCTTAAAGACTCTTTGATCCACAATGACCTTAATGCTTTTTCACCATTTTCTGCAGGCAGTCACAAAACTAATGATATATGAAACAATATGCTGTAATTATTTCTATCAATATTTTAAATCATTAATTTAACAATTATACAGTTTTCATCATTAGTAAGGGACTCTGTTGGCTGATATGAATATCCATTATGATCTGACTATACATAAGAAGAAATGAGAGGAAATCATTTCAGCAGATATACACCAGAACATCAGATAGGGAATATGATGTATATATTTACATATATACATATAAACATGCATATGGTTATGTATACACAGAAACAAAATTAAACATTAACTGTCTACTGAACAGTTTTCAAAAGAGAAATAAATGTTAATAGAGTTTTCAAAGGGTTTGATATCCTTAGTCATTAAGAAAATTCTAGTTAAAATTATTTTTATATTCTATATCACCCCTGTTAAAATAATTAATCTTAAAGAGAAAAAATAGAAGAAATGAATGTAAGAAAGTGGAAACAGAAAGATAAATCTGAAAATGTGAACAGGCAGAGTTAAGCAGAAGTCAGTATGAAGAATTCTCAAAACTTAAGATTGTAGCTACTGTGATCCAGCTTTTCTACTCCCTGGTATATGCTCAAAGGATTCCATGTTCTTCTATAAAGATGTCCCAATGTTTGTATTTATTCTATATGCTTTGCAATTAAGAAATGGAGCCAGACTACATGTTCACTGACACATTAATGAATACATCAAATGTAGCATATAAAATAACACAGTGAAATTGTACTTCTCCACGAAGAAAAATGAAATCATGATAGTTGCAGAAAACATTATTGAAGTAAAATTATTGTGTTAAAGGGATGCCATGGGAACTCACAAACAAGCCAGGCTTTTGCCAAAGCTATTTATTTTTATCAACAAACTGATAGCAATGTTATATTGCTGAAGCCAACATTTATACATCTTATTGAACACAAAGATGTAGAATATTCACATTCTTTCCTACAGATTCGAGTTCATGGCACTGCATGCTACCCAAGGAGATGAGTAAATGCCAACTCAATTACGAACCTTCAAGCTACAGTGTAAACCTTGTTGTGAGTTGAACTAATAATGAGATGTTAGTACAAATGTTGTCGAAGTACTCAAAGAAGGATGGAAGAAGACAATGGGAGATCATCAGGCGAACAGAGAGGGAAATAGAGAAAGATGAGTAATAACATAGCATTATAAAGATTGAATAAAAATGTTCATTTTTTGCATGTTAATTTAAAAATAACAAAATAAAAATTAATGGAGACAAATTTCAATGACTTCAGTAACAGCACTGGTGTTTGTGTTCTCTTCTATGAGTGGTAAGAAATTAAGTAGCCTAGGCCTGCAAGACCAACACTCATGTCATGGGATACATGTACCTACAAACGTACATGTATGTATACACTCTGTCACCCACCTATAAATGATGATGATGGAAAATTTGAAAATATTATAATGGTTAAAAGAATTCTATTGCATATAACCTATCACATCAAGATTCCTCTTTCATGGTTCTACCATGATGAGAGAGACAAACTAAAACCTGGGCAGAAAGGTTGTTTTCAGTACATTATATATAGTATCATCAACTCTCCAAGCATAAAAATTGTTAATTATAATGTATTGTGTATGTATTCTTGAAAAGAAATGCTTTCTTTCATGAAATACAATAAAAGAGAAGAAATGCAATTTAATACTACCTTGGTGGAAAATACTTTGAAACACTATTTAAGAGATTTTTAAGATTTTTAAGATCTTAGATATGTTACAAACAGGTCCATAGTGAAAATGAGAAGCCAGTTCACCAAGCTCTACATTTTCTGTGGAATGTGTTCAGTTCTTCAAAAATTAAAAAAAAAAAAAGCCAGGATTGAGAATTTAATGTCAACTGGTGTATGTTTTTGTGGGAATCCATGTCTATCTGTCACTGTCGATGTTGTGCAATATTAGCAGAAAAGGCAAATCCGAGAGCAGTAAAAGACAGATGAGTAGGCCATCCGAGAGTTTCTGGAGTTGTTACACTTTAGGAACTACACAGCAGATGTGTGTACACTCTTAGTTTCTGATGCCCAATACCTAAGTTATAAAATATTCACTGCTCTACTTGTCTACCCTATGTGGTCTCAACTGTTCTTGGTTTTCTGACAATACTTTGCATCATACCCACCCTCATTCCCTTTTAGTCATCATATCCTAGAGTTTAATTGTTTCCTAAAAACGTTCATTTTAATTGCTCCCAATTTTTGCTGTAAAAGTTGTGATTTTTTCTGTCATCTTCTTCATAGAATGTTTTAATTTTTCTTAAATATCAATCATAGTTGATTTATTTTGTACCATCCTCTCCTTGGCTTGTTAGATATTCCCTGTTTCCATGAGATAGCCTATGTCTTCATATGTTCAGTTTCAAATATTACTCTTCTTTGCAATTACAATTCCACATAGCATTAGATCCATTAATATCACTGAATATAAAATATAAATCTCATTGTAAATCTCTAAGTAAATCTCATTGTAAGGTGTTGCTGCTTAGAATTTTAGCCTAAGTTTCGAGAACACATTTTGGCCTAGAACCTAACTCTTGGAGCTTGAAAATAAGATAGTATCACATGGGTTAAGGTCTGTCTTCTGAACCAATTTTACACAAAATAAGGTTTTTGACTTATGAAGTGTCCTGGACTCTGGTATCACACTCTTCAGGATAATAAGGCTTCTATATTAGAGCTAGACTAGACTTCAATGTTAGATGATGTGTTTAGTATGTGAAAAGCCCTAGATTTAGTCTCTTGAAGTGGACACACAGAGAGACACTTATACCCATATGAGCATACAGACAGACATACACACCAAAAGTAAGCTACAGTATTTGTTTAGTCTCAAATTGGAAAATCTATGTGGAAAATCTCTGAATATCATCACTGAAGTTAGAAGTGAACCTTTCATTTCCTACAAATGACAGTTCTGCCCAACATCTTTGTTGATCTTGATTTGGAAATATCTGCATTCCTAATCCACTAAAGCTCTATGGTGCAACAAACATGTTTTACCATTGCTTTATTATAATATTGAAAGTGTCTATATAAGCTCCCACACATTGATAAGATATATATATATATATATATATATATATATATATATATATATATATATATATACATTTGGAGTGGAATGCTACCATAACAAATGCCTAAAGGAAGAAATGTGTAACAAGATAATGGCCCTGAGGATAATATTAGTGGAAGCCTAAATTATTTTGCTGTATTTTTGTTTATATGCATATAAATCTGTGTATGTCTCTATGTATGTATGTAAGAACATGTTTGTACAGTTTCACAAGAGTCCAGATAAAGGTGTTGGAGCCTGAGGACATGATAATACAGTCAGCTGTAAACCATTCCATTAAGTATTACTAACCAAAATTAACTTCTGGAAAAACATCAAGTGGCCTTAAGGCATGAGGCATCATTCTAGTCAAAGAAGCCTAATATTCTTTGAAGTAGCTTCACGATCTTTACAGAGCTGTGAATTTCTTAAAAGTACTTATGAAAAATAGTGGTAAAAGCATTGGAAACTAAGAGGTAATTTTTTTCATGTAGTAGCTAGAAGTTTAGTGATCTTTGTTTTGCACTACTTTAGAAAATGCATCTAATTAATAGGATGCTATGCAGAGATTTTTAAAACAGTTTTCAAAGTTTAATATGTTAAGCTTGTGATGCATGTGGCAAAATAGACATGGAGAGAAATGCAACAGTGGGAACCTAAATAAAAATATGCTAAGTACAATGAAAATGAGCTAAGAACAGAGAGCCCTGAATTGTTAACTGTCTACAGGTGAAAAAAAAAGTGTTAAAGTTGGAAAATAAATTATGTTCAGTTCAGAGCATTTTCAAAACCATAAAGATCAAAATGAAGACAGGACAGTAAAATGATTTGTAAATGACTCCAAAGAGAAAAGTCACTAAGAATGCTGTTGTGGCAGTAGGTGAATATGTGTCAGAGATTATGTTCAAGAAAACAACAGAATTTTTAAATGGGTATTTTTCTTAAGGCTTTTTGTTTTTGTTTGTTTTTAGCAGGAGTACATGGGAGAAACTCATTTTGAATTATTATTACTTTTTTGTTATGACTCGTGTCAAACATATAACATCCAATAAAATTCTCAGAAAATTAAAAAAAATAAAATTTATACAGAGGGACCAAGATATATACATATATAATATTGTCCTAAGCTCAAACATATGGAAAAAGAGAAAAATAACTACAAGGTCCATCATTACAATGGTCAAGATGTTAATGATGTAATTAAGTGAGGAAAGTTTAAGAAAAGAAAAAAATATTATGGGCTATGCTAGGAGAATAGTGGCAGGTTAGACTAACCTTTTGGAAACAAATGATGACTTTTATGAAAAGAGAAATCAGAGCTTAAAAGCAATAACCTAAGGGATGAAGTTTAAAATTACAACAGTTTCATCATCAGGTTTGAGGTTTCAAGAGACCTTTGAGCCTGAGGTCAAATGATGGTTCAGTGAATAAACCATTGGTACTTAAAGCATGGGAACCCAAGTGACACTGGATACTCTCTTTACTTGTAGGATCGTCTTATACTTGCAGATATCTTTTAAGTGAAGGAGAAAGAGTAGTTAAATGGTCCTTCTTACACCTTCTGCATAATCAACTCTTTGTGAAGTATGTCCTACATGTGCTCACTTTTGTATCCAGATATTTCTTCAGCATCACTTCTGAGACTAATGGCAACCTCTCAGTGACAAGATATTGATGTTGTTTTCATACTTAGTTCATGGATTGTCAGAAAACAATTTCACAACCAATCTGAAGACAAAAGGAAGCAAAGCTTCAGCATTAAAAAATACATAAATTGAGACAGGATTGACCTTCACAGAGCTTTTTCTGAGGACAAACTCTATGAGAAGTGTCAGACTGATGACTTTAATAACATAATTTTTTGGAATTATTCTCTTAAAAACTATCAACCATACTACTTGTAAATATATGTATACTGATTACTGTATACTTTTACCTACCTCTCTAAGTTCTAAACCTTAAATTATTTTAAAACTCTACCTTTAAAGATAAACATTACAAAATATTTTATTTAACATCTAAAATTCTTTGCTAAAAGTAGGTGTGAAACTACTGATATGGGAAGAAAAGAATTTATGTGACTTTTGCCAAAGACCTTAATTGGGACAGCTTTAATAACTCAAGAGCAGCACGACCGAATATTCAAAACCCTAGCAACATTAGCTGTGAAAAAAAATAGTCCATTAGCAAACCATTTCAGTAATATTACAGGAATGACATTAAAACATGAAGAACATTTTCAACTGGCATATCATTTTTACCAAGTACATCTGGACACCAATCCTTGAACATACTCTGTAGAAAAAGAGAAAGGAAAACAAGATTATACCTCAAGGTAAATGTAAATGGCTGTAGGAAACACATGAAGAGAAAAGAATGTGAGTTTTTAATGTTTCATGAATAATTCAAACATAGAGTAGTGTTGACCTAGAGAAGGATGCTTAAGTTTTCTTAAGAGCAGGGGAAAGGGCAGCCATCAGGTCATTGATTCATGATGAGGTGGTAACTGTCAGAGCTATACTACCATTAATTTGCTCGATCAGTACTCACTGAGACTTTATTTTACTTCTGGAATTTTCTGTGTGTGTTCAGAACGGTATAGAATTCCTGCCTTCATGAAACATAACTTTGATTACTAGAGACTAACTAATAAATACTGCTGGGAATTTTCTACTACAATATTTGTTTAAAAGTGACACTTTTTACATTTTAGTTTTCAAGGATTTACAATTTTGATTAATTAATTTTTTATGAGAAGACTACAAAAATAGACTTACCCAGGGAGGAACATACCAATTATTATCCAATATCAAATGACCAGGCCTGGAAATCCCTATAAGTAATGTTATACAGAGTTATACAGAATGAGTAGAAATGTGTGTGTGTGTGTGTGTGTATATATATATATATATATATATATATATATATATATATATATATGTGTGTGTGTGTGTGTGTGTGTGTGTGTGTGTGTGTGTGTGTATGTGTGTGTATGTGCACACGCGTGTGTGTGTCCGTGTGTGTATGTGCACGCGCGTGTGTGTATTTATGTATATATATGTGTTCTTTATATATAATTTATTAGAAATATTATATGTAGGAATACATATATGTAAATGCATATATGTGCATGTAACAACAACCAATGGAAAAAGAGGCCACAAACTTGAAAAGAACAAAATTGAAATAGAACAAGGTGACGCATGCAGGATAATTTAGAAGGAGAAAACAGAAAGAGAAAACAATATGATTACAATCTAAAAAATATAAGAGATAACTAAGATATATTTCTTTCTGTTGTTATTCATTCATAATTGTAAAAGTAACTTTTATTTGCCAGAAGTAATTGTATTTTCAGAGGCTAAGTGCTGAATAAGCTAACTCTATCTTGTTCTTTCCAACCTTTGACTAGTTAGTTCAACTCAGCTGTTCTGACCTAAAACTCCTCTCCATGTTGACTGATTCAAACTCACTTCTCCAGGCTTCTCACTGAATTGCTGTGATTGGAAAAAAAACTGCCTCTGAATTCAAAGGTCTAGACTGTACTAACTGCAGGAACTGAATGTAACTAAATGTAACTACAAGAACACAATTCATTAAACAGAATAGCACAAAACTTCACTGGAATGAACTCAACTCAACTGCCCTCCTCTTTTGACTCTGCATTGTCTTTAAGCAGCCCCTCTTTTCTGTTCCTGCTAGTGTTGGGCATGTCTTACCTCTGACTCATTTTGCCAAATATTTCTCTGATTCATCAGTTTGTCTCTCAATTAGTTATCACTTTCAAAGATCACTGCTTCTTTTTACAAGCATTTTAACTTCAATGTTTATGATAAAACATGAGTACTAAAAGTGTGTCTGTTTTACAGCCAAAGGGATTAAATGTGTGCTATTTCAGTCTGATTACAAAGACCTAGATGGTCTTTGGATATGATGCCTTTTGAGAGAAGCCATCAAACTAAAAAGTAGTTTGCACAATGAGTCGTAACTCTCTACTCTATCCTGTGTATCAATTTTGCAAACATTTGTGAAGTTACAGTGATTTCAAACAAATCACTTAGTATTAGTGTAATCAAATATTTTATTACCTCCACATTTTATTGTGAATATTCAAATTTGAATATGAAGTTATTTGTTGACAGAGTGATGTCATTGACATTTTTCAGTAATGCTGGTATGTCTTCCACTTCAAGGAAAAGTGTGTCACCTCTTGTTGATCACACCTTCAAATTTCTATGCTGGTAAAAAAGCAACATTGTGTTAAGGTATTACAAACCCAGTAAACGAACATGCTCTACAATATCAGAAGCTATTTTTATACTACAAAACTATTGTATATGTCAAGCAGAGAATAGATCAGCATATTTTTGCAATTATTTTATCTACATGTTTGAAAGGGAATTAAATAAGAAATAACGTTTAAATACTTTCTTCTTTAAAAATAACATTAGCTCTTGGAGAGTTTATACAACATATTTTATCATGTTTTAGTTTTTAATAGAAATATTATTGCAATATTCTGTCTCCACAACTCTTCCAAGATACAGTGCCTTTTTCCTTCATACCATACTTTGTGTACCTTTAAAAAAAAAAAAAACCTTAAGACCAATTTGTGTTACCCAAATAATTCTACATGTATGGTCTTCCACTGGATTATGGTTGACTTTCCAGGACCTATACTCTTAGAGAAAGCTTTTTACTTATCCTAAGAGCTAAGAATTGTCAATTTTTTCTCAGCTATAGGTGAGTTGTTTGCCAAAATCTTCTCCATATCCTGAGATTGGGTCTAGTTTAGGATTTCACTAATTTTATGTATGACTTTACAACAACTGTTTTGAGTTCATATGTTCAGTTATCCTGCTATGACAAGAAGACAATTTTCATTATAAATCATCTATATTCTGTGGCTCTTACATTCGGCACACTTTGTCATTCACAATGATCCCTTAGTAGTGAATGGTAGAGGTATGTATGTTTTCTTAGGCTTTAACATTCTATAGTTCCATTCTCTGTACCTTGGCTAGTCAAGGGTCTGTGTTAATCACCAATTACTGCAAATAGAAACTCTTAAAAGAATGCTAAGTCATGGAAAGGATGACTCATGGAAAAGGATGGTATGACACAGTTCCCTCTCCTGGAACAGACCTGGCAGTGTGTGGGCCTCCACAGGTCATACTAGTTGCTAGATACAAGGTTTGTTTATAATAATTCACAGATTTTCATGTTCCTCCTTTGAGGAAGGCTCTTCTCTTAAGGTTAATGACTCATGATAATTACAAACAACATGAGTAGGTCCTGGAAAGACCAGGAGTTCAAGGCCCATACCTAAACATAGTACAAGCAGTATACAGAAAGCCATTAGCCAACATCAAACTAAATGGAGAGAAACTTGAAGCAATCCCACTAAGATCAGGGACTACACAAGGCTGTCCACTCTATCCCTACCTATTCAATAATGAAAGTAATTGAATACTTTCAATTATTAATTGTAATGGAAGTCCTAGCCAGAGCAAGTTGACAACAAAAGGAAGTCAAAGGGATACAAACAGAAAAGGAAGAAGTCAAAATATCACTATTTGCAGATGATATGATAATATACTTAAGTGACCCCAAAACTTCCACCAAAGAATGCTTAAACCTGATAAACAACTTCAGCAAAGTGGCTGGATATAAAATTAGTTCAAACAAATCAGTAGCCTTCCTGTACTCAAAGGATAAATAGACTGAGAAAGAAAGTAAGGAAATGACAAGATTCACAATAGTCAGAAATAATATAAAATACCTTGATGTGAATCTAACTAAGCAAGTAAAAGATCTCTATGACAAGAACTTCAAGTCTCTGAAGAAAGAAAATGAAGATGATCTCAGAAGATGGAAAGATGTTGTATGCTCATGTATTGACAAGATTAACATAGTAAAACTGGCCGTCTTGCTGAAAGCACTCTACAGATTCAATGTAATGTTCATCAAAATTCCAACCTAATTCTTCATAGAGATAGAAAGAGCAATCTTCAAATTCATTTGGAATAACAAAAAAAAAAAAACACAGGATAGCGAAAACTATTCTCAAAAATAAAAGAACTTCTTGGGGAATCACCTTCCCTGACCTCAAACTATTCTACAGAGCAATAGTGATAAAAAACTGCATGGTATTTGTACAGAGACAGGCAGGAAGATCAATGGAATAGAATTGAAGACCCAGAAATGAACCCAATCACCTATGTTCACTTGATCTTTGACAAAGGAGCTAAAACCATCCAGTGGAAAAAAGACAGCATTTTCAACAGATGGTGCAGGTTCAACTGGAGGCCAGCATGCAGTAGAATGCAAATCGACTCGTTCTTATCTCCTTGTACAAAGCTCAAGTCCAAGTGAATAAAGGGCCTTCACATAAATTCAGATACACTGAAACTAATAGAAGAAAAATTGGGAAAGAGCTTCAAGTACTTGGGAACAAGAGAATATTTTCTGAACAGATCACCAATAGCTTATGCTCTAAAATCAAGAATTGACAAATGGGACCCCCAAAATTGCAAAGCTTCTGTAAGACAAAGAACATTGTCAATAGGATAAAATGGCAACCAAGAGATTGGGAAAAGATCTTTACCAATCCTCCATCTGATAGTGGGCTAATATGCAATATGTACAAAAAACTCAAGAAATTAGACTCCAGACAATCAAATAACCCTATTAAAAATGGGGTACAGAGCTAAACAAAGAATTCTCAACTGAGGAAACTCAAGTGGCCAAGAAGCATCTAAAAAAACATTCAACATCCTTAGTCATCAGGGAAATGCAAATCAGAACAACCGTGAGTCTCCACCTCACACCAGTCAGAATGGCTAAAATAAAAACTCAGGTGATAGCAGATGCTGGCATGGATGTGGTGAAAGAGGAACACTCCTCCATTGTTGGTGGGATTACAAGCTGATACAACCACTCTGGAAATCAGTCTGACTGTTCATCAGAAAATTGGACATACTAGTACTTGAGGACCCAGCAATACCAGTCCTGGGCAGATACTCAGAAGATGCTCCAACATACAAGGACACATGCCCCACTATGTTCATAGCAGCCTTATTTATAATAGCCAGAAGCTGGAAATAACCCAAATGTCCTTCAATAGAGGAATGGATACAGAAAATGTGGTACATTAATACAATGGAGTATTATTATTATTATTTATTATTAAAAACAATGAATGCGTGAAATTCTTAGGCAGATGGATCGAACTAGAAAGTATCATCCTGAGTGAGGTAACCTAATCATAAAAGAACACACATGGTATGCACTCACTGTTAAGTTTATATTATCCCAAAAGCTCACAATACCCGAGACAACTCACAGATTACATGAAGCTCATGAAGAAGGAAGACCAAATTGTGGGTGCTTCGGTCTGTCTTAGAAGGAGTATCAAAATACTTATCGGAGCAAATATGGAGACAAAGTTGGGCCAGAAACTGAAGGAGGGGTCATCTGGAGACTGTTCCACCTGGGTATCCATCTCATTTATAGTCACCAAAGACAGATACTGTTGTGGATGCCAGGAAGTGCATGCTGACAGGAGCCTGACATTGCTTTCTTCTTAGAGGCTCTGCCAGAATCTGACATATACAGAGGCAGATGTTTACAGCTATCCATTGAACTGATCAAGGACTTCCCAATGGAGGAGTTATAAGACTGAAGGAGCTGAAGGGGTTTGTGGCCCCATGGGGAGAGCAACAATGAAAGCTTCCAGGGGTTAAACCACCAGCCTGGGAGCACATAGGGAGGGATCCATGACTACAGCTGTATATATAGGTGAGGATAATCACCTGTCAGGCCTAGGTGGTAGAGGAGGAACTTGGTGAAGGCTGGATGCCCCAGTGTAGGTGAATTCAAAGGCAGGCTGATAGGAGTTGTTGCATGGGTGGGGGAACACCCTCACTGAAGGAGGAGGAGGGAAATGGCATATGGGGTTTCTGCGGGAAGGAATGGGAAAAGGGGATAACATCTGAAATGTAAATAAAATATCCAGTAAATAATGATGATAATGGTGATGATGATGATGGTGATGGTGATGGTGATGGTGATGATGAAACAACATGAGTCTAGAAGGTGAAATGTGCTTCTCAGCAAAATGGTAAATTCTGTGACATCCAGGACAGCCCTTAATGTTGTCAGAAAGAATTCTGAAAACATGAGTCTGAGAATGTATAAAGTCTCAACTATGCAAAATTTGAGAATGCAATATAAGTTGTACAATAGGCTTCATGTACCTAAAAGAGGAGAGATACCAATAAGCCATAATGATAGGATCAGACCAGAATTCCACCCAGGTATCTTACTGTTTGTGCTTACAATGGTAGACAGATTCCTGAGTTCAAGGTAGTCCATTGACAGAGTGAGTTTAGGTCCAGGCTTGGTGGGAATGGTAATCTCAAGACTGGATACTACCCAACTAAACTAATTGTTTGTGCTTACAAAGACAGGCAAGATCCCTGAGTTATTTACCAGTTAATAAATAGGTATTTGCTGTCTATTTCTAAAAATCAAGGGGATAAGGTCATCAAATGATGATTTGTGGGATAATCAAGTGGGAACCTGGAATAATGAATAAATAAACATATAAAAATAGGCGGGGCTTTGGTCTGCAAGAGTTGAGTTATCTATATAGCTGTCTGGATAGCCATCTTGAAGAGAACACAGAGATGTGAGCTTATACCCGTGGTTGACTTCAAGCCATTCTTCTGCTGCTCTCAAACACCCCTTCCTCAAAAACTTCTCTCCAAGTTGAGGCTGTTCCTGGCCATAATGTGGAAAGGAAGTCCATTGATCTATAGGTACAATGATGTGTTTTAAGCTAGTTCAACTCTATGTGCCTTTATTAGCATAAGTGTAGTTGATTCTCCCTCTGGTTATATGACCTCTCTGTCTATTGGTTCTTGGGTTGATAAAAGACTCAGGTATTGGTTTCATTTTGAAGAGTAGGATTTAATCTAAGTAGAACTCTTTTTTTTACTCTAATAATGATTGTGTCAATACTGCATCAACGAGTATTCTCTGAGGAATTTAACTACTATGGAAAGATATTTACACAATATCAATTTATGTTTTCAATCTTACAGTTAATTAGTATATTTGACATTCAGGGTAATTTTATGTCTCTAGTGATACCAGTATTAGTTGCTTTGTTGCTTTTCTCACTGTTCGGATAAATTCTTGGCAAGAAACAATTTCAGTCAGGAAGAATTTATTTGCTGTAAGTTTTAAGTTAAAAAGTTACTTAACTAAGGGAGGGACATGGCAATCAAAGCAGGACCTGGCTTGGCTGATCACATAGAATCAAATGTCAGGTAGTTGAGAAAGAATAGTAATTGGGTATTTGCTATGAAGCCTTCCAGTAAACCACTTTCTGTGGCAAACTACTACAATTTTATAAAACATCACCACTAGCTAGGTGGATTGCTCAAACTTATAAGTCTAGAGGGACATTCTACATTCAAAGCACATGATATAAATATTCATACCCCAAATTATATGTGTTCTAGTCTTAGACAGAATCATGCTTCCACTGAGACAATGTTTATTTAAAACATATGTAAAAGGGTAGACATTATAATATTGAGCAAATCATAAAACCTTTGTTCCCTTAATATTGTCTGGTTCTTCATTATAGAAAATTTTGCAAACTATGCTGTCAATTCTCAGTCACACAATAAGTTTAGTTCTGAAATGATGTCAGACATTTCAGAACATCAAATGAGGAGCAAGTAAAATAAATCAGCAGGTATAGACAATAGTAACCAAGACTGATGAACTGAGTTTGATATCTAAGACAAACACACACAAGATGGAAACAGACAAGCAACTCCTACAAAATGTCCTCTGTCTTTCAAATCCACTCTGAGACATATTCTTGTACACACATACCTGCACACATACACAGAGAGACAGAGAGAGAGAGAGAGAGAGAGAGAGAGAGAGAGAGAGAGAGAGGGGGGGAGGGAGGGAGGGAGGGAGGGAGGGAGGGAGGGAGGGAGGGAGAGAGAGAGAGAGAGAGAGAGAGAGAGAGAGATGCATGCACACACATATCAGAACATGAAATCTCTTTTGTTTTTTGTGTAGCCCTCAGGCAAGCACATACTAAAATTGTCAGAGTTCTCCATTTTTAAATGTGGCATATTAAAGAAAGAAGATCTTTAAAAAGTCTAGTTGTAAGTCTAAAGTCAAAGTCTACAGTGTCAAAATTAGTGAATGGTTCTATTTAGATTTCTGGATAGAATAATGTACTTTTATTGTTAGTTACACAAATAACTTAATAGTCTTAGGACTTACATATGAATGTGACAAAGAGATAATGGCATAAAAGAGATTTGTGTGGATTTTTTTTTTACCCATCATGGTGTTTTTATGTTTTTCCATTACAATTTTATTAGAAGTACTTCTTTTGATGTTGTAATGTGTATTACTCTCATTTGCATTTAAAGAGATATCACTTTAAATGTGGAAGTATATGCTTTCTATATTTACTTTTCATCAAGTATCTTGTGGCTGAAAAATTTGTGTTTCAGACATTACAGTCTCTTGCTCCCATTACATATGATCCCAATAGCATACAAAGTGGACTAATTGGCAGGTGGATACAGCATTTATAATTGCTCAGCAGGTTTCCCTGTGCTCTTCCCAAAGCATAGAAATTTTGGAATGTGATATACACACACACACACACGCACACACACACACACACACACACAGAGAGAGAGAGAGAGAGAGAGAGAGACAGCAAGAGAGAGAGAGAGAGAGAGAGAGAGAGAGAGAGAGAGAGAGATCAATTTAATGAACAATCATACTTTTAAAATATGTTGCTTGCATTGATTATCCCTGAGACTCATAATCAAATTTCAAATATTTCTCAGTAAATATTTTGAATGCTGATGTCTGAAATGTATCCAGGTTAGAGTTTACTCTCCTTCCATTCCTCAATCAGCTACCAAATTTTCCTCCCATTTGGATCCACTGCCTTTCTATCTCTCATTAAAAAGCAAACAGTATTTTAAGAGATAATAATATAACATAATACAACATGACATAATAAATAATTTATAAAATGAAACGAAAATGAGTCAGTTTGTTGGTACATATTTTTTTTATTTGTTCGTTTGTGTTTTAGAACAATGGTATTTGGTTTTACTTTAGGAAGCTGGCTTACTTAGTCTCATATTATTGGTCACACAAGAATTGTCAAGTCTGGGTTCCATCTTACAGATTGGGCATTAAGTCAAATCAAATATTGGTTGGTTACTTCCACAAACTTTGTTCTACCATTGCACTAACATAGCTTAAAGGCAAGGCATTATTTTTTTCTCCTCAACAGTTTGTGGCTGTTTGGTGTTTATGTAACTTCTTTGTCAGTGTCCAGAAAACAGGAAAAGGAGAGGGAGAAGAATTCATAAAGGCTCCAGTTTGACATCTCCATGGTTTCTGAGTTGTATAGATATTGTCTTCAGCAATGGGACCTTCCTATAAGTTTACAGTGAACATCAGTCTTGGCAACAGCCTTTGTTGTTTGGGGATTCTCACAAGATCCTTTTGGCCTAAACACAAACTGTAAGAAGACAGGGTTGTTTACTTTCTCCATATCAATTCAATATAGTATTTGAATTCTTATCTAGAATAATAAGACAATTGGAGTAAAAGAAAGAGATAGAAATTGAAATGGAAAAAGTCAAAGCATTGTTATTTGCAGATGATATGATAGTAAACATACATAGCCATAAAAATTCCATTGGAAAATTTCTACATCTGAGAAACACTTTTACCAAAGTAGCTGAATCCAAAAATTATCCCAAATAAATATTAACATTTCTATATAAAAATAATAAATAAACTGGTAAGAAATCATGGAAACAATGCCTTTCAGAGTAACATCAAATAATATAAAATATCTTGGGGTAAATCTAACCAAGGAAATGAAAGACTTGTATGAAAAATCTTTAAGACATCGAAGAATGAAATTTAAGAAGATATGAAAAGATCTACCAGGTTTATGGATTCCAAGACTTAATATAATAAAAATGGCAAATCTACCAAAGCAATCCACATGTTTAATGCAATCCTGATCAGAATTCCAACACAACTCTTCATAGAACTTAAAAGGACAATTTTCAACATGCATCATTACTCTAATTTCAAGTTGTACTACAATGCTATAATAAAAATAGTTTAGGGTTAAAACAAAAACATAGATCTTGATCAACCATGTCAAATCCAAGTGACAGAAAGAATTTTTTAACTATGGGCACCAAGTTTCTCATAAATAAACCTGAAATACATGCTGGAAAAAGTATCTTCAACAAAAGATGCTGGTCAAACTGGACAACTGTGTGTGGAAGAATCCAAATAGATCCATAGATATCACCCTGCACAAAATCAACTCCAAGTGGATCAAAACTCTATTGGGTAGAATGAAATGTCAAAAGAAAATCTGACCATATAGGAATCTCTTAGATTATATTGCCTCTATTCTTCCAATGTTGCTTCCACTCAAATCTGATAAAGCCATGGAAAAGTACAGAAGCTAAATGATACCAATGAATTCCTTCTTAAATACATAAAAGTGTTTGTCTTTCTCAATCTTTTCTAACTTCCTTTTTTTTAACATGTAGTGTCCTTGAACTGCAGAATAATTTCTACAAGAATTTGTGCTTATGAAATCTTGGTTCTAATTCTAGTGCATTCTGTAGTCATTATTAACATAGTTCCTATATAATATATACTGATACATATTTATTTATTTATTTGTTTGTTTGTTTGTTTGTTTGTTTAGAAAAATGTATATTACTAACATGTTTTTGCTTTCTTTGCTCTGGCAGCATGCATTCTTTCCTGGTCTTCCTTAACAATTTCTAACTAGATTTATTTATTTTATGTGTACATGTGCTTTTCCTTATGTATATCTGTAATCCATATGCAGATTGATGGCAAAGAAAGTTAAAATAAAGATTGAGTTCCCCTGGCAATAAAGATTGAGATGTCTATGAGCCACTATGTGAGTTCTTGGTATCTAACCTAGATCTTCAGCAAAATGAACACATGCTCTACACAGTTGAACCATCTACTCTGCAGCTTCCTTTTGGGACGTTTTATGTGTCACTTAACTGTATAGAATTTTTTCAAATATTTTTCTTATTACTGATTTGTTATGGATTTCTTTGCCTTTGTTTATAATTGAAATTTTTTCATAGAACTTCATTATGAAGTAGTTTTTATGGACATAGTAATCTGAGTGAGATAATTATTGTTTTTTTGAGACTAGAATACTGTTCTTAACATTTTATGTTAAAAATATGATGTTACTCTAAAAGGCTTTTCATTTTACAAATGACTTCATATACAATGTTTCTCTTCTATGGGTATCAAGATTATCATTTTTATGTATGAATTTTTGTAATAATATGATATATTAATGTCTTTTTTCACTCTTCAAACCAGAACAAGAGGACTTGTAAATGTACTTCCACATCGATATCTGCTCATAATATCTTTATGTTATTTTATATTTGAACTTTAGTAATAGTTGCTCCATTCATTGTTTCAGTGTTTGTTGCAAGAATGAGGACACTGGGTGCTTACTTTATGCTCTCTACAATGAAAACTCCCCAACTTACTTCAGTTTTAAAACACGTTATATCATTTTTTATTTTAACAAATTAATTTATTCATTTACTTTGAATTCCAATCACATTTTCTCCTCTCTCCTCTTCTCCCTTCTCTCTATCCAGTCCTTTTCAAGCACACCAGTAGAATTTGTTGAAGGAGGCAGAGGCAAATTGATCAGTAGGTAGGGGCTAGCCAGAGCTACGCTGAGCTATCAAATCAGTCTTAGTCTTGTAGAATGCCTTCCATAATAAGCTAAAATGAACTTAGATATTTTAAAGATAAATTCACTAATCTTATTACATTCTCTATTAATCTACTCAACAATAGAGTTCACAATTTAAAGGTTATGAATCCTATGGTTGAGCTGTAGTGTGTAGAGCTAAATAAGATGATACCATACAGACATAAGGATAATATCCAATTATGATTAAAAAATATCCAGTTATTAAATCTTTACCTGGTTCACACATTGCACATGCTGATTTGAGTTTAAGGAAGTTGTATGTAGAGACTATTTGTAGTAAAATTTCGAGGAAGGATTTCATCATTTAGCAAATAAAGATTTTACATTTCTCTTGAGTTGGTAAGGCAAAACTCAGAGTTTCTATGTACATTTCACATGACAAGTAGAAGATACTCCTTGGAGGTGTCAGACAGAAAGCACTGTACTCATAGTTATGTAAGTGCCAAAGAAGAAAAAGGATGCATGTCTGCAGATTAAGATGAGCTGCCAGGAGCAAATTAGTTTTGGAGGAAAATGTGAACCACAAACCTACTTAGGTTCTATTTAAAGAGACCACTTGATAAGACATGGGAAAGTGATTAAATATGAAGATGTTTTTCAGCTTTTTGAGATATTCTAAAATTTTGAGATATTCTACTTATTTCTCTGTGGGTTTTTTTTTTTTTGTCAATTTCCTCAAAGACAGTTCGATGAGTCAAGAAACATTATAACAAAACAGCATTCCCTGAAATGATGGTATCATTGAAGATGGCAAATGACAGACCATGTGAAATTCCAAGAATACTATGGTGTGGGTATCTCCATTAAAATTTACTACTACTAAACTCAAAGCACACAGAGAATGGAGAGACAGACAGACAGACAGACAGACAGACAGACAGAGACTTAGAGACAGACAGAGACCGAAATGGACCAACAAAGAGAGAAAGGGCCAGACAGACAGAGACAGACAGAAACATACAAACACACACCTTACATATTTGGCTTATCATGTCACAGTCTATCAGTAATGTTGATTTCAGAAATTTAACTAAATAACTGTTTCTATTAATGTTTATAAAACAATAGAGTTGTGTTTAAGTGTAAGAAGATATGTTAAATTATAATTATTTCACTTTCTATGTTATTGTAAATATATAATTATAATGGAAGTATATTTATATTTTCTTGACAAATACTTATAGATTTGAGTTAATCAGATTGACTCAGGTTCTCTGGAAGAACAGCAATCACACTTGTTTTTTGTTATTTTGTTCTTGATTTTTTTTTGATATTGTACATTTATTTACATTTCAGATGCCATTCTCTATCCCCATCCTACCCCTCCCGGGCCCCCAGAAACTCCCTATCTCATCCCCCCTTCTCCTTTTTGCTTTTATACCATTTTAATTACATGCAAGTATTAAGGTCAGTTCTAGGTTGAGGAACTAATAATACAATAGATGCAAATAGTCAAGGAACAAGCAAGACCATAAACATAAATAGTCAAAGAACATGCAAGGCAATAAACAAAGTTCCATAAATACTCTCATGAACACTGTTTCTAAGGGCTTATCAGGATGGCAAAATATCTGACCCTACTTCCCTGTCGTAGTGCAAAGTCATTTTCATGTCTGAAGCTTACTTCTTTGTTCTAGCCTAAGATTTAGTTTCCTGCCTGAAATTACTTCTTTGTCAGCAATCACTCTTAAATGCTGACTCATTTCAACAGCTTTCACCACAAATAATTTTAATTTTCAGTTACATTTTAATATGAAGGAGAACCAAATTTGAAGCCTAACTACACAAAAATCTAATGTGTCATGAGCTATCATTTATTGGTGTTCATTAATATTGGGAAGGAAAAATGCTGTGAATACTCTTAAATATATATGCAGGTACATACAAATGGTTGTGACAGATAGTAACAGATCTGGAAATATTTTGAAAAATAGAGTAGCTGTTTTACCAAGAGTTCCTCAAGTATTGATATAAATTTTATGAAATGTCATGCTTAAAAATTCATTGCTTTAATTTAAATCATTCTTTCCAGGACTTGCAATTAACATGAAATCATTGTCAGAGGCCAGTACCTGAAGCTATTTATCATGTCAGCCTTCTTTGATGTGTTAGATGTAATTCTTTATAAAAAGTAAAATCCAGTTTTTATGAGGGAATGGAAACCTAGAGTCAAGTAAGTTTTACTTGAGAGGAGTTTTAGCCAAGTTACTATTAAAAACTTCATAATTTGCCAAAATTTTACTTTAATTCTGGCCTCAGTTAGACTAAATATGCACATAAGAAGTGCCAGTTACTTCTAAGATTTGTTTAGGAATTGTCCCCACTAAGGGAAACCTGAAACATCTAACATATCTGACTCATAGAAAATTTGAAAAGCTTATACAAAGCAATGTTAAGATGTATGCCATTTGTTATAACATAGAAGGCTTTTGACAATGAAATATTTTCCCTTCTTCCAGATCCTTCCATTGCAATTGGCTGCAAGCCCTAAAAGAGCTGTCAGGGAAAATCATGCTAATGAATGCATCCTGGAAACATATACATAGAGAATGGTGTAGTGCTATATTATAGGTTGTCTTGCAGAGTCAGCAACGTGTTACAAGTTGGAAATCTTGACATTACTTTGGCAGTGTTTTGTCAAAGGATATACTTATCAACTGAGAACTGTCATGCCTTGTATTAAAATTCCAGAAATGTGAATACAAAGAGCATCTAGAGTATACTTACATCTTGATGGAAAATTGTACCACATTGTCATTTACCAATGCCAGCATATTAAAAGATCATTATATTAGTCCCCAGAAGGCTGGGTGAAGATTGTAGAAATAAGATGATTCACATGTTCTTCAAAGTTAACTTCCCCTATAGATTTTCAACATCATCAATGTATTGTTAGGTGGTCAAGTTAATCCCAGTATTATTAATGCTACCAAGCCTGGCATTTATTTTACATTTTCCTCATATAGAATCCATTGATATCGTCTTATATAGTTTCACTATAGATAAATGCATTCTTTATATATGGGAAGGATAGCAAATTGTAACATAATGCGATAAAACATGACTCAACCTTACAACAAAGCCCTCATTCCTTTACCATATCGAACCATGATTTTACTGCAGCAGCTGCTGTGGAGGAGCTCAGAGTCAGTAGTCCTCCAAGTACAATGGAGGATTGCCTCGGTATTTCGTCAGTGCCCAGGATGTTGATGGATCATCCAGGAATACATCTCAAATTCTTCCTAACTTTGCAAGTACCTCAAGATGTTCTTTGGAATGCATAAGGTCTCATGAGATGTTGTTAAAGTGAAACGCACAAAGTTACTCTTTTGCTAGGTTCGTATCTTGCTCAAATCGGGTAGCTGGAATACTTATAATACTTTGGAGTGGGCTCCAATTTTATCATTTCCAATATAGCAGACTCCTCTCCTGTCATCCTTCCTAATCTCCAGCAAGAAATTGTTGTAAGATTCTCATATGTAGCTAAGCATCATCTTTTCAAACCTTCTCTCTTATATACATATCTGTTCCACCAATGCAGATATGGAGTGGCTTTATCTTCAATTAATGAAATATATGAAACATGAATGTGGCACATTCTTCTCATATTCAAACACCTATCATGTTTTGAACAGGCTGTGGTGGTAGGAAATGTTCTACAAATAAACAGACTGATTGATAGAAATCATTCTGCATTGTAAGCATATTGTATGGACCAACATTTAATCTTTATCAAATATAAGTAAGTGTGAAAATACTATATTGGCAACACATTACCTCCATGATTGCAAGGTGTAATTCAGATCCTGTTATGTCACCACCTGGAGCTACTAAGAAATCACCAACAAGCATGTTTATCCCCAAACCTTACAAATGTGATCATAGTTCCATTAAAAATTATTTTTTTCAAATTCATTACCTGACAAAATAAATGAAATCAGAGTAAAATGGTGTCTATGTGTAAGTTATAGTGAGTATATAAATCTAATATAGTACTGGTATGTGCTTATTTACACAGTCAGTGAAAAAGATATTTTTTCTAGTTGCACAATTTGTATTAATACCACTTTGCTTCTCAGAAGTGTATTTTGTGATAACAGCATGAAATGCATTTCATTAAGTTAAAATGTTCTGGCATTAATGTAATGGCTGATGGCATCTCTAATTTGAGAGGCCTGCAGAGTAAGTTTTATGGGGGCATTTTCTTAGCAACCAAAACAGAACTGTAGACTATCTGTGGGATATTGTTTCTCCTCAGGCAAAAATTCATTCTTTTGGCCAAAGACTCTTCATAGGCAATAGCAATATTAAGCAAAACCCTTAAGACTTCTTCCCAGGAAACAACTTTATTTTGTCTCTCATTTTACAAAAACATCTTCTAAAATTTTAGTATTATGTATCTTAATAATGAAGTAGAGGATTCTGCTAACAGATTTTTCTCCAGATGATATTTTGTGTAAATTAAGCACATGTCTCTAGTTCAAAGGAACACAAGCATTTTTTTCTCACAATTGCAAGAATGAAGTAAATGAGCATTATAGTGCATTTATACATTGTGCTCATAAGATTGTAAACAGTCACCATAATTAATATATTCTGTAACACTTTCAAAATTCATGTAGTAGACAGAGTGGGTATACTATGCAGGACAACAAGCTCAGATCAGATGCCTGGGAAGGATTGTGATGGTGTTGTTGAAGTTGATGGACCAAAGCATCAGTAAATTTCTGCTCAGTGCTGCTTCTGTTTCCATGAGAAGTCTCTAAAAATTAACGTGTTGCTTCTATAAACTCCACCTCCAATGTAATACATTTTTTATTATTATATATTTTTTATATTTTAATATTATCTCTTAGAAGCCTATTCTTTTCTAGAGAGATACAGAAAAAAAAAAAAAAGATCCAAATGTGAGGGAAGATGGAGAGGAACTTGGAAGAGTATAGGGAGGGGAAAACATAAGCAAGATGTATTAGGTAAGAAAAGAATCTACTTTCAATAAATAAAACCCAAAACTGCATAATAATGACTAATATCTACAATTTGTTTTAATAAATACTGACCTTCATATCTATTAAAACTACTTTGTTTTCTGTTTTATAACAAAAGAATGAAAAACGTATAAAATTCATTGAATGTTACCTTCCTTTTTGATAGAAAATAGAAAAGCTGAGTCATTGAATTTTTCAAAATATTTTAGGAAAAAATATTTGTGAGTATTTAATATATATTATTGCATTGTTAATGAACACTTTCAATATATAATTGTTTAGAGTGAAACACATTTTTCTTTCTGTTTAGCCTTCAATTCTTTCTTTTTATTCCTCTTTTCCTCTTTCTTTCCTCCATAGCCACACTTCTCTCCACAAAGTAAATCTCTAGGCACCTGAATGCTGGGACACTTTCAAAATTCATGTAGTAGACAGAATTTATTCCTCTTTTCCTCTTTCTTTCCTCCATAGCCACACTTCTCTCCACAAAGTAAATCTCTAGGCACCTGAATGCTGGGACACGAAGGTACAGTATCTATCTGTTGACCAGAAAGCACAAAAGAAAAAATGAACTATCCTCTCTCGGTCTGACTTTGAAAACCAGATATTAGAGATGATTTGGTCTCTGGAAGTTTTTTATAAAATGCCAAATGTCCTAACATAAAATGCTAAGATCAAATTTTATATATACATATATAAAATTTATATATATATATATATATATATATATATATATATATATGGAGAGAGAGAGAGAGATGTATTTAGCTTTAACAGTTTCTATTATGGAATCTTTTATATTTAAAACAGGTAAACAATTGTAGATGTACTTGCTTTTCATCATACTAAACATTTAAGCGAGTAAATACAGAATATATAGTAATATAAACATGCCTTTCTTCGTTGTGTTGGTATAAAGTTCCAGAGAACTGAAAAATTACGTTCTGACAGCCTAATATTGCAATGAAATCTAAGTTCCATTGTTTGTTTCCTGTATCTCTGTAAACACATCATATTTTAGTTTTCATTTTGTTATTTGCAAAGAGAAGGTAGAAAAAAAATAAGCCTGTGACTTATGAGAGGAGCAACAAAAGCACAAGAAGACAAGTCTAACATAATGCAAAAGAAAAAACAATGGACCAAGAAGATATTTGCCTTTGTTCTTGTTCTGATGCCTGATATTGATAGTCCACTAACTGATAACAAGCTATTAGTTCATCATATATTTAAGCATTTCTGAAATAGTGGCTATCTCTTTTCTACATATCATATATTGCTTAAGTGAAGGAAATGCTATAGGGAGACCAGTAATCTCAACTAACCTGGACCCCCTAGATCTCTAAGATACTGAGCCACCAACTAGGAGGCATATACCATCTGGTATGAGGCCCCCAACACATTTACAACAGAAGACTGCCTGTTCAGGACTCAGTCAGAGATGATTCGCCTAACCTTCGAGAGATTTGAGGGCCCAGGGAGTAGGGAGGTCTGGTAAGGTGGGGGCGGGGGTATGTGTGGGGACATTGTCTTGGAGACAGGGGTAGAAGGAGGTATGGGATGTGAGACAGTCAGAGGGTGGACAGGGAGGGGTATAAAGTCTGGACTGTAAAAAAAGATCAAAGAATAAAAAAGGAAGAAGAAAAAGAATTAGAAGGAAAGATAAATGAAACATTCTTTCCCTTTAGAAACGCTCATTCCAAGGAGAATCGACTCTGCAGGCCTTAGTTCTGGTATTTTGGAAGATTCTTTTGTTTTCCATGTTGGTTATGTAATTAGCTTCAGATGTGTTCCTTGAATCAGTTCTAGGTATCCTCCAGAAATCTAGAATATCATCTACAAACATCAGAATGTGATAATATCCATTTACTGTGATGAATGTGGCCATTGTATTGAGACACAAAGCTTTTCAGGTTTGTAAACCATAAGATCTCAGGATTTTGCCATTTGAGCCCAAGAGATAAAAATCAATGCTAGAGTATACCTAGGTAACTTAAAACAACTTTTTCAATTTATAATGAATTTTATTAAAGTTACCAAATAAAAATGGGAAAAAAATCATTGCTTCGAGAGAAATCAATGACAGGAAAGCTCATGCATTTCAGAAATAATGGAAGTTAACCTATTGTCAACCACATAACCAAAATGTATCCAGGTAGGCAAGATTTAATACATATGAATGTTCTTTCTTTACCAGCTTCTCTGTAAGTGCAAAACTGAGAGTTCATCAATAGGCTCTCAGACTTAGAAAGTTATAGTAATAATTTTAATTAATAGCCATAAATAATTAGCCAAAATAAAGCTAATCAAATATTAATTACCCATAATACTCCATGCATATCTGTTCCTAATAAAATTGTCAAACTAATTGTTTTTGTTCCCTTTGCTTAACCAAATACATATCTGACAAAGTTGAGCGCATATTATTCATATATGTAATTTCCTTTCCTTAAAATATATCAGAGATAGCTTACAGAGTAATAAATGACCATATGTATTACTTATTATCTATATTTAGTTTGTATATTTGTCAAGTACAACTTGCTAAAATTCATTTTACAGTTACTAAATTTTTCTTATTGAAAAACCTAAGCCTCCTAGCCATCTATCATTTAGTTTTCTATATTTTATAGGAATCTGATATAATGAAACAGTCAAGATGTTTAGAATGATAACAAAATATATCATGCATCATCCTACTTTTTAATAAAACCAGGACTGAGAGCTGATGAACCATGATATCCTGGCATAGAGCATGTCATTTCCCATCACATTATAAGTTCTGGTTTTCAAAGTTAGGCTGAGAGAGAATAGTTCATTTTCTCTTAGGTGCTTTCTGGGTAACAGTATTCAAGGTTCCTGGAGATTAAGTGTATTCAGAGAAGTATGGCCATGGAGGAGAGGAAGAAATAAAGAGGGATAAAAAGAAAGAATTAAAGGATAAACAGAACAAACAGTATTTTCTATTCTAAATAATTTTATATTAGAAATGTTATATTAACAATGCTTACAGAGTTATTATTGGAGTCACATGTTCTTCCTGGCATGTTGCATTCATATTACACATTAGATATTAAATCCCAGGTCATCTTTACATAGAATGTATCTTTGTATGAAGAAACTAATCTTAAATGGAGTCCATTCTAGTTCTCAAAACATTAATTCAGAAATTTGCAACTTGTGGTGGTATTATTTATCATTATTTTAATTATTACTGCAGATTCAATGAGACTACAGAAATGGGAGACTATAAGACATGTTTACATAGAAACCCTTCAGATTTGTTAAGGTGACTCTTTGACACTCAGGTGTCAGTTCAAATGAGGATTGAGCACTGTGAACAGAAAGACAACTAACGGGTGTGTTTGTGTGTGTGTGTGTGTGTGTGTGTGTGTGAGTGTGTGTGTGTGTGTGTGTGTGTGTGTATGATTGGAAGTGTTTTTAGCTTTTAATAAAAAGTCAAGTAACTAGGAAACCTAAATAATTATACCAAAGAATTTATAGAATTTCAAAGGATTAATTTAGGGATTTCTTAAACCAAAGCAATGATTTCAGGGGTGAGTTAGGTTATCCTGTTTCATTTGAATTCAGTTACGTTCTTGTATGCCTCAATGACTATTTGGACAAGCTAGCAAGGAGGAGTTTTGTCATATCTGATGAGATATGTTTATGGATAAACTAGTCAAATTGAAGTATCTTTACAATGTCTCAACAATAGACTGAGGTTAGCAGAGATGGCAAATGATGAGTCAGTAGGTAGTAAAACAGATTAATATAAGGACCATTGTTGCATGAGTGCATGGTGATTTGAGATATCTTTGTCACCAAGTAAAAGTCACTGGGAAATGCCTTGCTGTCTGTGTGGAAATCATTTCAAGAGTTTCTGTTTGATCACTGCTATGAGGAGATAATTTTACATATATACATTAAGCGTTATGAAAGGCTGTGAAATTGTCTTTGAAGTTTGAGTATAGCTCATTGTCGAAGTTCTTCCTGAGTTTAGCTGGGGCCCTAGTTTAATCTCTACCACAAGAAAAGCAAAGTCAGATAGGTGGTTTCAAAATTACCAAACAAAGCTTTCCTGAGAGAACATTATTGTATCATTTGAATTATTTTACAGTTACAAAGTGCTATGCTGGAACAAAGTCTTTTCTTTATAAAGTTGATATTCTACTTCAACACATCTCAGTAAAAAGTATCACTCAGCTTAAAATCAAGTGTAAGGTTAATTCTTAAATTATCATATACAACTACTAAAATTATGTAAATTTTAGCATTTTACATACATTGTATCTAATTTTGCATACTTTAATTGCTAAAGGGAATTTTTGAGCCATCATTATCTTTTGAAAATCAACTATAATAGTTTTCTAAATCATCTGAGCAGTCACATGAATCTTGGGAAACTGTAAATATGTAAGTCACATTCTTATTTAATTTTTTCTTCATGAATTTTATCTAGATGGTGTAACAGAGCTAAACATATACATCTGCCCAAGCTTCTTTCTGTGTCTCAGAATAATATAGGATCTGTTTCTCTGTAACTCAGAGCAACATCAGGCTTGATTCTTCTGAATGAAAACCCTTCAGATTTGTTAAGGTGACTCTATGACATTCAGATATCAATTCAAATGAGCATTGAGTACTGTGAACAGCAAGACAACTAACAGGTGTGTTTGTATGTGAGTGTTTTGTATCTATCGCCTTCTGTGTCTGTCTCTATCTGTATGTGTGTGTATGTACATGTGTGTATGTATGTGTGTGTGCATGTGCGTGTGTGTGTGTGTGTATGTGTGTGTGCGTGTGTGTGTGTGTGTGTGTGAGAGAGAGAGAGAGAGAGAGAGAGAGAGAGAGA
>NW_021604576.1:4328289-4392898 GCF_004785775.1 Grammomys surdaster | reverse complement strand
GGGGGAGGGAGAGAGAGAGAGAGAGAGAGAGAGAGAGAGAGAGAGAGAGAACGAGAGCATGTGTATATAGAATTCTGAGATTTCATGAGGTATATTCTCAGGGATGTATGAATGAATGATATAGATGTGTATTTTTTTAACTTATGAAGAAAAAGCTCACTTCATCAGCTTTATACTCCGCCAATGGACTATAAGGTTTCCCTCAGTTTCACAAGCATTTATTGTAGTTCTTTTTTTTTTTGATGATGATTAGGTTTAGTGTGTATAATGCTTATAAGTTTTGAAGAAAAGTTTGGCAATCCTGGTATTATTAGTCATCTTGCCCCAAATTGCTAAAATATTTTCTAACTAATTATCTTATGTTTCTCTTACAATGTCAATTCATCGCAATTGTTTGATTTAGTTAAGTGGTAAATTATTTAACCAGGATAATAGCCCATATTCTGAATCAAAAAGCATTACTCAGTGTCTTCATGATGCTCTTTTTAATTTTTCATTTAGAGAGATCTCAGTATATATGCATGTAGAATGAAATATCTTAAGATATAAATTTGTGCCTGTTTTGACATGTGAGTGTGTAGGTGCACCATACATTGCATTTATTTTTGATACTATAATATTTTAATTTAAGAGGTATCATGCTGTACAAGTTTTCCAAGGAGATTAACATAATGACATCATTGATTACTGGACCTAAGAGGCTAAAACATGTCTCAGGTTTCATTTGACATCTTCTGAATTATTTGTCCCTTATCTCACCCCAATCAGTGTCAAAGCATTAAACGAACATTGCAGAATTCAGAAGTACTTCAGTAGATCAATTTTAAAGTTGTACTATGCAAGGGAGAATGATTATTTTATGAGATTATATAAAGAAAAATTCATAGTATTTGTGAATGCATGACCTAAGAGTCTTTAGAACTTGTGATAATACAAATACATGTTTATCTTTAACTTTTCTATATTTAAGTAAGTTGTGACAGAAAAAGGAAGTTTCTAATAGAGAAACCTACCTAGTTAGGTATTCACTGCAATGATTAAGCAGTTTTCTATTCAGAAAAAGTAAATTGACCTCTATCTAGAATGTCAATATCGACAATGGGGTAACTGTCATTGCTTGATTTCTGAGTTTGTCCAAAAGTTGTGTTCTAAATCTCAATTAAAAATATCTACCAAATACTATTTTTGGAGACTCTTCATTGCAGATAGAATAGCCATATAGTGTCACATTTATGAATCAAGTTTTAGTGGTGACAGAGTTTTTAGTACATAGTATGTACTACTTCACAGATCATTTTAGACAAATAGGTACTCTAGATGCAATTAACCAATCACTGAGCTATATTTTTTTTTAATTTTTAAATTGAAAATAGAGTCTTATCGCTTGCAACAAATCCTGCTTATTGTTTCCCATTCCCCAACTCGCCCTAGTTCTTATCCACCTCCCTTACCCTGTGATTCCACTCTTTCTATATCTCATTATAAAATAACCAGTTCTAAGGGATAACAACTAAACATTAAAAAAATATAGTAAGATGAAGTAAAAAATTATCATATTGAATTTGGACACAACAACCTAACCAGAGAAAAAGGATCCCCAAAACTGGTACAAGAGTCAGGGACCCACTTGATTTCACACCTTTTCCCTCACAGTAGTCTCATGAAAATACCAACTTAATATATAATATAAATACAAAAGGCCTGATGCAGACCTCTATAGGACCTGTACGTGTAGCCTCAGTCTCTGTGAGCTCATTACACATTGCTGAGTTAATTGTCAGGGCCTTGTTCTCCTGGTGATTTCCATTCTCTCTGGCTCTTAAGATCTTTCTACAGCTGCTTCCACTGGATTCCATGAGCTCTGAAGGGAGGAATTTGCAGAAGACCTCCCACTTAGACTCTGTCTGGGCCTAATTTTTGATTCTGAGTGTTTGTATCAGTTTCTCTCTGCTGCAGAAGAAAACCTACTGATGAGGACTGGAGAAGACACTCATCTATGAGTATAGCAGAATACAATGAGATGTATTTTGTTGTTGTTTTGACATGTAGTGTTTGGTTTTACCCTGTATCTGTGGGCTATCTAGGTCCTTGTTTTTGGTTATACAAGAAGTGTGAATTAGGTGTCCCTTTTTATGTAGTTGGTTTTAAGTAAAGTATTGGGTGGCTATTCCCAGACGTGATGTGTCACTGTTGTCCTTAGCATATTTCAGGCATGTCAGATTGTAGGTTAAAGGTTTTAGGGTTGTGGTGGTTTCAATATTTCTTTTCCGATAGCCTGTGGAATACTTTTCTCCACCAAAGAGAAAAGAATGTAAGGTAGAGGGTCCATGTAGGCACCAGCTTGACTTCTTCATGTTCAGTGAGATATGTGGGTGTTGTCCCATCGTTTGTGGGCCTATGGGTTGTATCTTGGTTATTATTTGCTTAGCGGCTAATATTTATAAATAAGTAAAGCCATACTGTTTTTATCTTTTTGGACTTGGGTAACCTCATTCCTGTTTATTTTCTAGTGTCATTCATTTGCCTATAAATTTCATGGTGTCATTGTTTTTAATAGCTGAATAATACTCCATCCTGTAAATGTAGCTCTTTTTCTTTGTCATTGCTTCTGTTGAGGGACACTTATGTCATTTCCAGTTTCAGGATATTATAAATAAAACCATAATGACCACGGTTGAGAAATTTCCTTGTGGTAAAGTGGAGAGAATCTTTTTTTTTCTCCTATGAATCACTGTCCAGCTTTAGCATGTGTCTCTATAATATTAAAACTATTTGTTAATAATTTTATAAAGTTTTATAAAATTTTACAGATTTTTATAAACAACAACAACAGCATCAAAAATCTCTGAGATCCTCAAAATTCTGTGCGAATAAATAATTTTTATTGGATATTTCATATTTAAAATGTTACCCCCTTTCCCGGTTTTTCCTTCAGAAACCACCTATCCCATCTGCCCTCCTGCTTCTATTGAGTATATGCCTAATATTGTTAGAAACGGATCATGTGATAGATTGTTTCCCAACGTTCTAAAAAATTATCTTATTGATTTCCATAATAGTTGTAGAACTTTGCACTACCACTACCAATGAAGGAACATTCCCTTGATGTACATCTTTGTCTGCATAACCTGTAACTTATGTTGTTAATCGTAGCCATTGTGACAGGTATAAGATGAAATCTTAAAGTAATTTTGATATGTACTTTATTTTTAATTAGATTATCTAGTTTTTGATATTTAGCTTTTCAGGTTCTTTATATATTTTGGAAATTAGTCCTGCAGTGGATATGGAGATGATAAAATTCTCTTCACATTCTATAGGCTGCCACATTGTTTGATTGACAGTATGTAAGTGTCAGTTTTATTTCCTCAGGTGAAGAGATGAGATGAGAGCTATAGTGGGTTTTTTTTCTGTTATATTTCTTTCAGGCTTAAATATGGAAGTCTCCATAGAATTTAATCTTCCAAGCTAACTGATTAAATTTTGCTTCTTTCAGCTTCTGACTGAATTGCCGGGCTTGATCACATGCTAACTTTGGCAATGTATTTCAATTATGGCTCCTTCTCATACCTTGGCTTATTCTGTCTTCACCTGTGTCTGTGTCTCTGTAAAACTGTACCAAGTAAAATTGCTACACACACACACACACCTCACTTTCTTTCACTGATTCTTAAATATTCCCCCTTTCTTTTGCTGTTACTATGTGAGTTGGGCATATCCTATCTCTGACTCATGTGTGATATCTTTCTCTGATTAGTTATTTTATCTGTCCATGAAATAAATGTCACTTTAAAAGATTGCTACTTAATTCTAGAAGCTAAATTCTAGAATTCTACATTCTAGCAAGATCATACTGTAAACCAGGGTGTGTCTACCTGTAATCTGGATCAAGTAAACCTAGAAGCTATTTGTATTTCCCTTGCCAGCACAGACATAATGCTGGCTTAAAATTCCTCTACACAGTGACTTTTGCATTATATAATCTTCTTGCCTTAATAAGGTTTCATTTAGTAATTGTAGATCTTATTGCTTATGATATCAGTGTTTCATCGAGAAAGTTGTCTCCAGTGACAATATTTTCGATGCTATTTCACACTTTCTCGTTCATCAGGTTCAGAATATCTGGTTTTAGTCTTTGATCAATTAAGTTTTGAGATTTAAGAGGTGCTAAGTACAGACCAATTTGCATTTTTTCTACATTCAGACATCTAGTTAGTCCATCACCATTTGTCTTTACTCAAGTGTGCATTTCTTCTTCATTATCAACAATTAGGTGTCAGTAGTGTGTGGATTTATGTCTGGGACTTCAATTCAATTTTATTGATCAATATATCTCTTTTTATGCCAAGATCATGTAGTTTTTATTTTGATGATTCTGAAGTACAATCTGAAAACACTAACTTGAGACAATCAGACGTTTTTATTATTTAAGAATACTTTAACTATCATAGATTTTTTCTTTCTTTTATCAATTATTTTTTTATTTACATCTCAAATGCTGTCCTCCTTCCTGGTCCCTCCTCCAGGAGTCCCCCACCCCATCTCCACTTGACTTTTCCTCTAAAAGGGTGTGCCTCCACTCACTCACCCACTTTTACCTCACCCCCCCCTTGCATTCTCCTTCTCTCCAGTGTCAAGCCACCACATGACCAAATGCATCCTCTTCCACAGAGGCCAGACAAGGCAGTCCTCTGCTACATATGTAACTGGGGCCTAAGAGCAGCATCTGTATGCTCTTTGGTTGGTGGCTTCATCTTTGGGAGCTCTGAGGGGTCCAGTTAGTTGATACTGTTGTTAATCCTATGGGGTTGCAATCGCCATCAGTTCCTTGATTCCTTCTTCTAACTCTTCCATCCCTCTGTGGACTCAGTACAATGGTTGGCTGTAATTATACTGGATGTTTTTGTTATTGTTCTCCTATATGAAGTTGAAAAATGATATTGATCTTTTGAGGTCTGTAAAGTATTCTGTTTGGATTTTGATTTGGATTGTATTGAAATTGGAAATTACTTTTGGTAGGATGGCCATTTTCTTATGTTAATTCTACTAATCTATGAGCATGAGAGATTTTTTCATCTTCTAATATTCTCTTTAATTTCTTTCTTCAAGACTTAAAGACTTTACTGTACAAAGATTTAACCCATTTATTTAGATTTACCCAAAATATATTCACTTGAGGCTATCGTGAAAGTTATTGTTTCCTTGATTTCTTTCTCAGTATGTTTAACATTTATATATAGAAAGACTACTAATTTTTTAATTATTCTTATATCTAGCTATATTGCTTGAAGTATTTATCAGCTATGTGAGTTCCCTGGTGGAATTGCTAAGATGGGTCCCTTATAAACACTATCATATCATCTGCAAAGAAGAATACTGTAACCATTTCTTTTGTTTTTAAGACAAGGTAGTTTTTTATGTATCCCTGGTAGTTCTTGAACTTGCTCTGTAGACCATGTCCCCCTCTAATGCAGAGATCCTCCTGTCTTTGACTCCTAAGTGCTGGGAAATATTTTCACTTTTTTCTTTACAGTCTTATCCCTTTTATCAACCTTGGTTGTCTGGTGGCTATATTTAAGACACAATAAATAAATGAGTACATAACTAAACAAAAAACAAATAATAAAACACAGAAAATAACCTTAGGCCAACAAAATCAAAAGAACTGAAACACACAAATACACACAGACACACACACACACCCATTCACACACACACACTATCACCACCACCACCACCAACACCAACAACAAAACAACAGGAATTAACAAACACTGTGACTGTGAAAACAGGATCTATCCTACTGCTGCATCCAAGAAACACCGTTCACCATCACAGATAGACCTTACTTCAGATTGAATGGTTGGGAGAAGATACTTTAAATAATGTGACCTAATATCTAAGCTGGTATAGACACTTTAATATCTAGGAAAATAGACTTAAAAATTAAAGTCAATAAAAGATGGCTAAGGAGACATCATACTCCTTGAAGAAAAAACATATGAAGATCAGATTTCAATTTTTAACATCTATGCCCCAAATACAAGGGCAGTGAAGTTTATAAAAGAAACACTACTATGGCTTACATCATATATTGACTCTAACTCACTGATAGTGGAAGACATTAATACCCACTCTCACCGATAGATAGTTAATCCAGACCAACACTAAACAGGGAAATTATGCAGTTCACTGACATAACAGACCAAATAGACCTAATAAATACTTAGAAAACACTTCACTCAAATACAGAAGACTATATCTTCTTATCTGCAACTTTCTTCAAAATTGACCAGATACTTGGATACAATATAAGTCTCATCAGACACAAGAAAACTGAAAGGACTCCCTGTATCCTATCAGATCAACAAGGATTAAAGCTAGATAATAACAGAAACAATAATGAGCTTATAAATTCATGCAAATTGAACAGTTCTTTAATGAAAAAACTGGTACAAGCAGTAGTAATCAAATACAGTAAAATGAATATAATGAAAATGAACAGACAGACCACATACCCAAATTATACGAAACAATGCAATTGGGGCTAAGAAGGAAGTTCACAGTCCTAGATCCCTACATTAAAAATAAAAGGAAATGTCTTATACTAATAACTTAACAGCACACTCCAAAGCTCTAGAACAAAAAAAGTAGTCATACCCAAAAGGAGTAGAAGGCAAGGAATAGTGGAAAAGATGGGAGATGAAATCAGAGTATAGGAAATTTTCATTTAAAATTATGTATCTTACTTACAGTAAGATCTAAAATACATCATACCACTGAGGGTATGTTAATGTGTCTAAACAAGTTTCTGGTTCTACTTTATGTATTACTAGGTAACTGATTTAACAAATGATACTGGTTAATATGAGAGCCAGATTATAAGAAATATTGATTATGCTTCTGGCATTATTGCTATTATATTAATTAGTTGGAAATAAAATTTTTTCTTAATATGGAATACAAATAATAAATATGGAATAAATAAATAAATAATATATATTTCATCTTATTCACGGGATAATTTCTAGCTAGTGAGGGTCTTATTTCTCCTAGAATTTTAGATACCAAAGATGCAGTAAGACCATAAGTTCTCTTTTGGTTGTATGTATCAAAGTAATAGGATCTCAGATCTGTTTTCTGCATCCAAAGCTAACAATTCCTCAAAATTTTAGCTACCATAAATATGTTTGTTTCAGGAGACTATACTCAATAATTATGATTATATTGAACTTTAAATTTTATTTAACAAATATAAATAAAAACAAAGAAGTAATAGATAGAAAATACATTACAGACAAAACATCTCCCTATAAAAGATACCTTCATAATTAGAATGCTGAACACATCATTCATATTGAATACTTATTTGACAGCTTTTCCAAGAGCTTATTAAGTGCTAACTCTTTCTTGATGAAATTTTGTTTAAATATCTTTATCTTCTGTAACCCCTGAAACTGTCTGACAGTAATGATCTTAATTTATCAGTAGCTAAGACAATACTGGTCACGAAGCAAAAATGATTGGTAACTAGATACTCAGTGTATAAAAACACACCTCTTTCTCAGGCTAAATCCAGGAGTAAATTATTTTTGTTTCTTAATGTAAATAAAAACCATGAAATCCTGTTGAAAGTCAGTGGTTCATTTTCCAGCCAGTTTATCTTTCATTCACCTTATATGTTATGTGAACAGCACTGTGAGAATGTCAATCACCTACACCAAGGAACGTAGGTGCTTTGGATTTAAATAACACAGGGACCTCAGAAGACCCTTTTATGAGAGTCTGACTCAAAGGCACAAATGTTTCTAATTACAGTTTTTCCTCCCATGGGCCACATATAAGTTTCCTGCACCTCAATACCACAGGCATGTTTTCATTTTAACATTTAATTCATCTAGATTCATTTAATTTTGTATCAAAGGTCTAACTTTCTCAACTTGAAAATTTACAAGCAACAACAAAGTAAGTAAATTCATGTGGCTTTTGTCATTGTTGTTTAATAAGTGGTAAGAAAGGATTGGTAGTAAACACTGGGTAATTACCAGATAAGTTTGCAGTGAGAATAAAATGAAGTAAGATAAATATTTACACACAAAATATCCAACAATAAAATGAGTGTACTGTGATGTTTTGAATATTCTTGGGCCAAAGAGTGTCACTATTTGGAGGTGTGGCCTTGTTGAAGTATGTGTGGCTTTGTTGGAGAAAGTGTGTCACAGTGGGTGTGGGCTTTAAGATCCTCATACTAGCTGCCTAGCAGCCAGTCTTCTCCTAGTGCCCTTCAGATGAAGATATAGAATTCACACTTTCTCCTGCAACATGCCTGCCTGGATGCTGCCAGGCTCCCTCCTTGGTGATAATGGACTGAACCTGTGAACCTATAAGCCACCCCAGTTGTCCTTTATTAAGAGTTTCCTTGGTCATGGTGTCTGTTCACAGCAGTAAAACCCTAACTAAGACAGATACTAATGGAATAATTACATAAACATGTATTTTAAAGAAGAAAAAATACTTTTAATTTGTTTCTTATGAATTCTTTTTTAAAATGTATTTTTAATTGGATATTCTACTTATTTACATTTCAGATGTTATCCTGTTTCCCCATAGCCCCACCAGGAACTCGCTATCCCGTCCCCCCTCCCCACACTCATCCACCCACTCCCTCTTCCCTGCCCTCAAATTCCCCCACACTGGGGCATCCTGTCTTCACAGGACCTCCTGTCCCACCAATGACAAGGGCATCCTCCACTAAACAGCTGGAGCAATGGGTCTCTCCATGCATGTTCCCAGGCTGGCATTTAGACACTGGAAGCTCTGGTTGGTTGGTATTGTCGCTCTCCCCATGGGACTGCAAGCTCCTTCAGCTTCTTTAGCCTTATCTCTAACTCCTCCATTGGGGATCCCATGATCAGTTCAATGGTTAGCTGCAAGAATCCACTTTTGTATATGTCAGATTCTGGCAGAGCCTCTCAGGAGACAGCTATACCAGGCTCCTGTCAGCAAGTACTTCCTGACATACACAATAGTGTCTGTGTTTGTTTACTGTACATGGGATGGATCCCCAGGAAGGGCAATCTACAGATAGCCCCTTCTCCAGTCTTCGTTCCATATATTGTTTCTGTATTTGCTCCCTTGAGTATTTTGTTACTCCTAGGAAGGATGGAAGCACTCATATTTTGGGTTTTCTTCTTCTTGAGCTTTATGTGGTCTGTGAATTGTATCTTGGGTATTGGGAGTTTTTGGGCTAATATCCACTTATCAGTGAGTGCATATCTTGTGTGTTCTTTTGTGACTGGGTTACCTCACTCAGGATGATACTTCTATTTCCATCCATTTGCCTAAAAATTTCATGAATTCATCGATTTTAATTCTGACACTAGTATAATCACTCTTTCTGCTCCATCAAGGCTAGGCTTAAATAATAGCCTATCTTATGTATGGCTCTTGTAATATTTAGCATTTTGGTATAATTTGGCTAGTAGAAGTATATATTAGTTCTTCTTAAAAATAATAAAATATGTTACTAATGCTTCTATAATTCTTGACTTATAATACAGTGTTAAATAATAGTTGAATTTGAGGAAAACTTACATAAGTTGATTTATCATTAATTGACTACTATCTTAAGTATGTGCCATGATAATTTATGGATATACCACAAGGAATGTACCAGACAATATGCAAGCTATTCTGCAGACATAGACAAGTGCAAAAGCCTTTCTAATAAAAATTGTTATAAAGTGCCTTGTAATTGGAAGCACAGAAAGGATAATATATAACATTTCTCAAGAAAAGATTTCCTGAAATAAATTTTGTTGTTTTTCATATAAAGATGAACAAAACCTCTGCAACATAGTTGAAGGGCATTTCTATATGATACACAATGTGATAAACCTCCATAAATTAAGAGTGTGGAATATTAAGGCATACTTCAGCAAAAAACAGTATGAATTTGTGTTGAGAATATGTTCTTCTGATCTTTGTGAAAATATACAAGGAAATGATTTCTAGCTATTGTGATATAAAACTGTGATGCACTTTATTAAACTTAAGATGTGGGGTATAACTATGTAAGTATACTATTGCATGACATATAATTTAACTAGACAAGACAAGAGGAAGTAGGAAAGAGTATCCAGAAGGAAAAAGCAATTGATGGATAATAAACAATCAAGAAATAGAAAAGACCTTTTAAGCTTGACTTAAACATTGAAATTCCTCCTTCTCCCATCTTTTCTAAGCCTTTCTCTAGTGTTTACAGCCTGTTTGTTTTATGGATTCTTATCATCCATTTTGAAGATGTACTCAGTAGCACTTATCCTAGTTATTTCTTGAGCATTTTATAAAAAAATTATCTTCATAAACATATCATGACTGAGTTAAATAAACTTCTAGTACTTCAAGTAGGGAAACCTATGAAAGTTTTAAGTAGGAAATAGTGATGTACTCAGGAGGCATATAGAGAAGATGTAAATTATATAAGTAAATGTAGTTATGCTATTTTTATCTATACAGCATAATATTTTCAAATATCTTTATTCTTAGCACCATATTTTCATGAACAATCACTGAAAATGTATACCACTTGTCTAGAGTAATCAAGACAACTTTATAAATTGAATTCTGAATAAAATTTAAAGAAATAAAGAAAATACTTTAATGTATTTTATAAAGAGAGTCACACCTGGTAACATCATCTGTAACCATTATGTAGTTCTATATGATTTCTGGAAATTTAATTTAGTTACCAAGGAAACATAAGATTGTTTTATTCTCAAACACCTAATTTTTAAACCACCTACAATGATCTACAATTTTAAACTGTCCAAATCTCTGTACTTTATAGACAAAATGATTTCTTAGACTAGGAACTCAGAGTAACTCACTTAATAATTTATTAATGAAGAGCAGAAGATGTTTTTATCATTATGTGACTGAAAAGACAATAGTATCCATATATTTTATCCATTCCATAATGTGGTTTCATTTTTTATTGCTGAGATCATAAAATGGTTTCATCATTTCTCCCTTCCCTTTTAAACTATCACATCTATACATTATTGCTTTCTTTCAAATTCATGATCTCCTTTATATTAATTGAGGTTATATATATGTATATTTGTATGTGTATATACATATACACATACATACATATATTGCTCAGTCTGTATCTTACTCATCTGTATGTTTTCAGGGCTGAGCATTTGATATTCAATACAAAATGTTCAGAAAGATTTTTTAATGGACACTTTTCCCTATGAATAAAATAGTATACTATTGAATAATGTCTATTAAATAAACCCAGAATCATGTGTCTCTAGGATATTAAGGTAAGCACTTAAAGGAGAACAGTTACTATTTTTATATTATAATATTATATTTAAGCATTTCTTATAAACCACATGCTATGCCAAACAGTTTCAGGGAGAAACCAAAGGAAATGACAACATGTAGAGAAAAAGTCAAAATTGTGAGAAACTGGGAAAAGTATGTTTTAGACAATGAAGTTTAGTATAAAATATTTGTTTGATTTAACAGGACAGAAATCACTGAAGAATTAAGTGCCAAATATGGACATTTTTTTAATGGAAGTTTTTTTGGAATTAAAATCATTTTATTTCAATATGTTTTGTTTTAATATTTATTTTGTCTGCTGATATGTCTGCATATCATGTGAGTGTCTGGAGCCCTCGGAATCCTAAAGAGGACATTGGATGCCTAAAGTTGGAATTATAGGTGGTTGTGAAATGCTATATGGGTACTGAAAATCAACATAGGTTTTCTGGGAGATTTGGTAGTGCTCTGCATCATAAAGTAGCCTTTCTAGGCTCCTTTACATCATTTTAAGTATCTGTGTGTTTATATGTGTGTGTGTCAGCAGTTATGTGTGCATGTTTATGTGTAGGCAGTTTTGATGTGTGTATCTGTGTATGTATTTATGTTTGTGTGATTGTTTATATGTGTGTGTGTATGTTTGTATGTATTTGTTTGTGTCTGTGAATGTGTACATGAGTTCTTGTGTATGTGTATATATATTGGTGTGTGTATATGGTGTGTGTGTCCTGCATGTGGAGAACAATGTGTTGAAGGTAGTTCTCTTTCTCCACTGTGTGGGTCCCAGGGATCAACATCATGTCATTAGGCCTGGCAGCAATACCTTTACTTGGTAAGTCATCTTGCTGTCCTTGGGTAGACTGTATTTAAGAAGACTCTGACATATTGGCCAGAATAGTAAGAATGATTGAGTGTAAGTTCAAAATCATCTCGTGTAGAAAGCAGACAGTGACTGGTAATACAAGGCTTGTGATGAATTGCCTAGCATGTATCCTAATCTACAAATCAGGACACATTGGCACTCTCCCTGGGGCCTATCCTGTTAATGAACATTATAAACAAATTTTCTCCTCTGAGACATGCAGCATATGGAGTGAAAACTTAATTAAAGCAGAGACAGAACACTAACCAAGTAAGAGAAGGAACACAAAGAGGGAAAACAGAAGGAGAGCATGATGCTCTGGGATTGAGGCTAGGGGATAAAGAAACTGGAAAGAGTGGAGTAACTGCTGACAAAGGTGAAAATCCAGGCCTCCTATCTGTCTCTCCAGTGGCCATACTTTCATTTCCTGCCTATGAACAATCTTTTTGAAGTTGTATTTACCTGGTCTTTCTTGTGCATTAATCATTTTATCTATTGCTCTAGGAGGAAATTCAGCAGAGAACATAGACAAGAAGATACCTGATTTCAGAGGTGTGCATATTCTACTGAAAACTCAAACTTTAGTTGTAATTTTGCATATATGTACACTTGCAATATGTGCATTAATACAGAAAAAATTAATCATTGTGCAATATCTGTATGTAGAAAATTCCTAAGTATAAAATAAAAGCAAATATCATTGTTAGCATGTTATAAATAATGTATTGTGGAAGCAAAAGTGGGAATAGAGGACCTGCTTATGCATAAATTTTTACAGCCATATTTAAAAAAGATAACAATGAATATGACAAAGAATAATTGTAGTGTGATTAGTAGAAGGTAGTCAGGCTTAATTCTTCTTTATAGAAAGAGGTAACAATAACTAATGATGGTAGATGTGAAGATGCAAGGTTTGATGAGATAAAGAATAGTCTAAGTAATTGCTGCACACCTAGCTAAGAATTGGATAAATGGCAGTACCATATAATTAGATATACAAGTCTTAGAACAGGAGAACCTTGGAGAAAGATCAAGTTGTAGGTGGAGAGTAGATACCTAGGAGGAGACATAGAATTCACCATTGCATGCATATGCATATGCCTGGTCTAAAAGAGCACACTTGAAAACAATTTCCTTGAAAGAGATACATGAGTTTTACTTCTTCTTTTTTTATAATTTATTTTTTCTCAAATCGTAATTCATTCACACGGGGGTTATAAACACAGAAAGGCAGGATGTGGGGAAGGGAATGACACTGGAGTGTGGGTGATCAGGGGGAATACAGATATCATCAGAACCGGGATCAGCTGGGTGAAGGTTCAGGGGACAAGTCACTATGACTCTGCCTATAATTCGCTTGTCCTTATATAAGTTGGTATTGTCTGCCCAGGCTACCTATTTACAAGGTCTATGACTACTCAGGCTTGTAAATTTCCACAAAAGCTGCCTGTTTACATTAGCTTATAGCCATCTGTTTCAATATTTTTCCACTGAGACCCAAGACATGGTGTTAGTATACATGTATGACAGGCCTATTGCTGATTTTAGGCCTATGGCTGATTTTAGGCTTTCAGTGGGTTAGCAGGGCTGCCCCTGACATCTCTTCCCTTCTCTAAGTATAGAAGGGTTGTGGCAATTCTAAACTTGTGAAGGCGGGGATAGAGGCCTGACCTCCAGTATTAGAAGGGGACCTTGTGATGGCTCCAGTCCCCCTGTCGTTGTCCAGTGAGGCATGAGGGCCATACCCATCTTGATGTCTTTTTCCTGGAGAGGGGATACTTTTGACATCAACCCCTATGCAGTCAGGCTTGTCCCTCAGGGCACCCAGATAGATATTTTTATCTTTTATTTATATTCCCTTGCAGTGCTTAGCCTCGCAGCCTAAGCAAGAATTCAGATCTCCTGTCAGAGGGGGTTCTGGGTGGCTTCTTTCTGCTTGGTCTAGGGGCAGAAGTCCCCCCTTTTAGGTTGGGTGGAGATGGGTTTTGGAAACACCCTGTATAAAGTAACAACCTCATCTTGAGTCTTGTGGTCCTCCATAGCTAACTTATGATAATGTATCTGAGTAGGTTTTGCTACCAAATTATTTATCTGTTGTATCACAGAGTTAGTCCGCCTATTTGAGAGACAGGGAGCAGCAGAAAAAAGCAAAAAGAACTCAAATAATGGTCCCAAGATGGGAGGAAATAGAGTTAACAACCTTGGAGAGGCTGAAAACCAATTCTTGTACCAGCATTCATCTGTCTCTTTCTCTCTCTGATTTTTCTTAGGGACTTCACTACCTGTTTCATGTTCTCTTTAACCCTCCTTGTCTTGTCTATGTAAAGGAAACCTTCTTCTTTAAGAGCTGTACACAGTCAAGAGCTGTACACAACCTTTTCTATTGTAATAGAGTAAATCAAATCCAATAAGGATCTTTGTGATTTTAGGAGGTCTCTTCAGACAGTGAAACGAGGGATTTCTTCAGATTAGTGATGTCAGTCTCTAGCTGTTTGATGTTCTTTTCAGTGGCCCTTCAAAGATCTGAGTAGTGTAAGTTCGGAGGCCAGCATCTGGATTAGAACTTCTAACAGCAGACATCAAGGGTGATTCATTTTTACCTGGAAAGGAAAACGAAGGGAATTCTCAGGGAGATTTCTCTTCCCTGGATGTAAACTGTTGTTCATTTTATTTATGTTTGGGCCTGGCTTTGTGGGGTATCTATTTTTTTATTAATCTTTTTGGTAGCCAGTTAGCTGTGCCTTCTGTGGTATCAGACAGGCATATCAATCCTCAGTCCCATAAGGGAACTGGGTCTAGGCCACTACCTTTAAGGGTAAGAGGGTCCTTCCCCATATCTGGGGCAAAGTTTTGTTGGCCTCGGTGGTGACAGAGGCAGTCAGCAACAGATTTGCCATGAGCTTTCAGCTTTAGAGATATAAAAGTGAACAAGGCATGATGGAGAGTATTTCAGGGGGACTCCTTCTCACGGGGTACTGTTCCCCCTCTTTTGTTTTTAAAGCCAATTTTTCAGAGTTTTTGTAAAATCAGGGCAGAAGTGCCAACAGTCGTTCCTTCCACACTCAGAGAGTCATGAAGACCCTATTTAAGGATACATGAATCTATATTAATAGATTTATATAGTGATATGATCATGTGTTTTTTTCTTTGAGTTTGTTTATATACTGGATTACATTGATGGATTTCCGTATATTGAACCAACCCTGCATTCCTGGGATAAAGCCTACTTGATCGTGATGGATAATTGTTTTGATGTGTTCTTGGAATCGGTTCGCTAGAATTTTATTGAGTAATTTTGCATCAATGTTCATAAGGGAAATTGGTCTGAAGTTCTCTTTCTTTGTTGGGTCTTTGTGTGGTTTAAGTATGAGCATAATTGTGATTTCATAGAATGAATTGGGCAGTGTACCTTCTGTTTCTATTTTGTGGAATAGTTTGAAGAGAATTGGAATTGGGTCTTCCTTGAAGGTCTGATAGAATTCTGCACTAAAACCTTCTGGTCAAAGACTTTTCTTTGTAGGGAGACTTTTAATGACTGCTTCTATTACTTTTGGGGTTATGGGAATGTTTAGATGGTTTACCTGGTCCTGATTTAACATTGGTAACTGGTATTTGTCTAGAAAATTGCCCATTTCATCCAAATTTCCCAATTTTGTTGAGTATAGGCTTTTGTAGTAGGACCTGATGATTTTTTTAATTTCCTCAGTTTCTGTTCTTATGTCACCCTTTTCAGTTCTGATTTTATTAATTTGGATACTGTCTCTCTGTCCTCTGATTAGTCTAGCTAAGGGTTTATCTATCTTGTTGATTTTCTCAAGGAACCAGCTCCTGGTTTTATTGATTCTTTGGATAGTTCTTTTTGTTTCTATTTGGTTGATTTCAGCCCTGAGTTTGATTATTTCCTGCCATCTACTCCTCTTGGGTGTATTAGCTTCTTTTTGTTCTAGGGCTTTCAGGTGCTCTGTCAAGCTGCTAGTGTATGCTCCCTCCAGTTTCTTTTTGTAGGCACTTAGAGCTATGAATTTTCCTCTTAGCACTGCTTTCATTGTACCCCATAGATTTTGGTATGATGTGTCATCATTTTCACTAAATTCTAAAAAGTTTTTAATTTCTTTCTTTATTTCTTCCCTTACCAGATTATCAAGGAGTAGGGTATTGTTCACTTTCCACGTGAATGTGGGCTTTCCATTGTCTTTGTCATTTTTGAAAACCAGCCTTAGACCCTAGTGATCTGATAGGATGCAAGGGATTATTTCAATTTTTTTTATATCTGTTGAGGCCTGTCTTGTGCCCAATTATATGGTCTATTTTGGAGAAGGTATCATGAGGTGCTGAGAAAAAGGTATATTCCTTTGCTTCAGGGTGAAATGTTCTATAGATATCTGTTAAGTCCATTTGGTTCATAACTTCTGTTAGTTTCACTGTATCTCTATTTAGTTTCCGTTTCCTTGATCTATCCATTGCTGAGAGTGGGGTGTTGAAGTCTCCCACTATTATCGTGTGAGGTGCAATGTGTGTTTTGAGCTTTAGTAAGGTTTCTTTTATGAAAGTGGGTGCTCTTGTATTTGGCGCATAGATATTCAGAATTGAGAGTTCATGTTGATTGATTTTTCCTTTGACAAGTATGAAATGTCCTTCCTTATCTTTTTTGATAGCTTTAAGTTGAAAGTCGATTTTATTCGATATTAGAATGGCTACTCCCGCTTGTTTCTTAGGGCCATTTGCTTGAAAAATTGTTTTCCAACCTTTTACTCTGAGGTAGTGTTTGTCTTTGTTGCTGAGGTGGGTTTCCTGTAAGCTGCAAAAACCTGGGTCCTGTTTGCATACCCAGTCCATTAGCCTATGCCTTTTTATTTGGGAATTGAATCCATTGATGTTAAGAGATATTAAGGAGAGGGTGTTGTTGCTTCCTGTCATTTTTGATAATAGTGGAGACATCGTTTGTGTGGTTATCTTCTTTTGGGTTTCATGTAAAAGGATTATTGTCTTGCTCTTTCTAGGGTATGATTGCCCTCCTTGTATTGTAGCTTTCCTGCTATTATCCTTTGTAGTGCCGGATTTGTGGGAAGATACTGTGTAAATTCAGTTTTGTCATGAAATATCTTGGTTTCTCTGTCTATGGTAATTGAGAGTTTTGCTGGGGAAAGTAGCCTGGGCTGGCATTTATGTTCTCTTAGGGTCTGTATGATATTTGCCCAGGATCTTCTGGCTTTTATAGTATCTGGTGAGAAGTCAGGTGTAATTCTGATAGGTTTGCCTTTATAGGTTACTTGGCCTTTTTCCCTTACTGCTTTTAAAATTCTTTCCTTGTTTTGTGCATTTTGTGTCTTGATTATTATGTGACGGGACATATTTCTTTTTTGATCTAGTCTGTTTGGCATTCTGTAGGCTTCTTGTGTGATTAAGGGCATCTCATTCCTTAGGTTAGGGAAGATTTCCTCAATAATTTTGTTGAAGATATTTACTGGCCCTTTAAATTGGGAATCTTCATTCTCATTTATACCTATTATCCTTAGGTTTGGTCTTCTCATTGCGTCCTGAATTTCCTGGATATTTTGTGTTCAGAACTTTTTGCATTTTGCGTTTTCTTTGACAATTGTGTCAATATTTTCTAAGGTATCTTCTGCACCTGAGATTCTTTCTTCTATCTCTTGTATTCTGTTGGTGATGCTTGTGTCTATGACTCCTGATTTTTTTCTTAGGTTTTGTATCTCCAGGGTAATTTCCCTTTTTGATTTCTTTCCTGTTTCTACTTCCATTTTTATGTCCTGGATGGTTTTGTTCAATTCCTTCATCTGTTTGTGTTTTCTTATAATACTTTAAAGAATTTTTATGTTTCTTTAAGGACTTCATCCTGTTTACCTGTGTTCTCCTCAAGTTTTCTGATAGTGTTATGTATTTCCTTCTTATAGTCCTCTATCATCATCATTAGAAGTGATTTTAGATCTGGTTCTTGCTTTCCTGGTGTTATGGGGAGGTCAGGACTTTCTAATGTGGGAGAACTAGGTTCTGATGATGGCAAGTACCTTGGGTTGCTGGTGCTTGTGTTCTTGCGCTTGTCTTTTGCCATCTGGATTGCCTTTGTGCAATCTGTGCTGTCTCTGACTGGGGCCTGTCTTTCCTATTATCTAGGTTGTGTCAGAATTGTTTGGGATGGGTTTTGCTGCTGGGGTTAGAGCTGAGGCCCAAGATCTGCTCCATGATCAGGTGGAAACCGGAAGGGCCCACCCCCCACCCCCCCCTCTGGGTCAGGAGTGGATTCCTGGGTCCCAGTGGGTCCCAGTTGCTCCCTGATTGGGACAAGTATTGCTGCTTCCTAGCCTAAGATACTGGTTGGGTTAGAGCTCCAGGGATCCCAGCTTCCTCTGGGTGCTGTGAGATTGGGTGCAGTGCTGATTCCCGGGATTTGCTGAGTGCTCGGGCTCAGAATGGAAGGAACCTGCGCTCCAGCCAGGAGTGAATTCCTGGGTCCCAGTGGGTCCTGGTTGTTCCCTGTTTGGGGGAAGTATTGCCACCTCCTAGCCTAAGATACTGCTTGGGTTAGAGCTCCTGAGAGCCCCCACTTCCTCCGGGTTCTGAGAGATTGGGTGCAGAGCTGACTCCTGGGATCTGCTTGGGCTCAGACTGGAAGGAAACTGTGCTCCAGGCCAGGAGTGAATTCCTGGGTCCCAGTGGGTCCCGGTTGCTCCCTGTTTGGGGCAAGTGCTGCTTTTTCCTTACCTGGGATGCTGCCTGAGTTAAAGCTCCTGGGAGTCCCTCTTTCTCTCGGTTTTTTGGGTTTGGGTACAGAGCTGCCGCCTGTGACCTGCTCTATGCTCGGGCCCTGGCCTGAAGTGATACATAAGTTTTAAATAGAGGATGAAGATAGAAAAAAATGAGAGAGTATGCCAAAAAGAAAGGATCAGACAAAAGAAAGAATTGGAAATTATCTCATAATCTGGGAACACACAAGTTAAAAATAGAAAGTGTTTTTGGAAGCCACATATCTTTGTTGATCTTGAGAGGTGTATCTCATAGAGTGTTGAGAATTAATGTTGATTGAGATAGATTCAAAGGCAAGAATGTGAGGTAAGAAAGAGAATATGGAATCACACATCCTTCTCTAGAAAAGATTAAGACTACTTTAACAACAAGCATGGGTGGCACTGATTGGTTTTGTTTTCTGTAAAATGAAAGAGTCCAGAGACTGTCTTACAATAGCAAACTTAAGGGCACAATCCATAGAATTGCTCAAACACACCTAATAAATGAAGAGGAACAGGACTTTAGTGGAAGGGGAAAGGTAAGCAATGAGGGATGCAGGTCCTGCAGAAGAAAGACTTCAATATCATTCCTAAGACTGAAAAACGAGAGAAAACATGAAACAGATGTGCAAAGGACAGAGCTTTCCATAGTCATAGAGGGAGAAAGATCCTTTCTTCTTCTATTTGGCACAAGAGATTTTTGCTTTGTAAATTTTGTCTTTACCTCAGCAGTTAACCTGGGAAGCAAAGTACTGTTTACTTATATAAGGAAAAAAAAACAGAAAAAGTAAAAACAAAGAAACAAACAAAAACATGAGCATCGGTCATCTTGCACCTTCCCTATGTCAAGCACCAGAGTTCTTCCTACACTCACTGACTCTATTTACCTGAACATTGCTAATGAGCAAGACACATAGGATTGGCCCTTAGAATTAGAACAATGGATAAACCAGAGTAAATATAAAAAGGCTTTACTTTGACCTGAAAAGGGATTTCTGGATGGCAATGCTAGTTGAAAGTAGTATTAATGGCTACGTATTAAAGGAAGTGGAATACTTAGTTATTGCTTTAGGACAGTCCCGAGGTGTTAAGTAAATGCTGGCTTAATACATTGAGACATATTTTGAAGATAAAGCTTTATGAAAGTGGATATGAAGAGTCTCCTGGCCTTCCCAATTCTAGACTGAGATTCTGTGCCACTGTAGGTATGCAGAGCTCTTCAGGGACAATGGTAGCAGGACAGATAATTTTAAGTACCAGAAATTGTACCTTAAAGAGATTATGCAGAAAAATATGTTTATAAATTATGACATTCTTTACAAAGGATGCTACTTGGGTTAGTGACAAACAATCACATTTGGCTGTGGTAACTACCTTTTATTTGTTTCCCTCTTGCTACTCAAAATTAACACAGTAATAGGCTATGATATTTAATGGCAGTTATTATTATATTTATTAGATGATTAACATATTGAACCTTTCACCAAATTCAGAAACCTATGATAGGAAAACCAGGCCAAGAGTATTTTGTTCTTGATTAGAGGCAGACCTCTAATTTCATTGATACCATTTTGAGGTGATTAGAGCATGTAGAAAGAAGAACTAAAATACCTGTGTTTTGCTTTTCCCTTTAAATTTTGAATATTTGTTTCCAATTAATAAAACAATGGTGAAAGAAATATTCTATAAAAGTTCCTAAAGTTGATAGTTGATCATTGTAATTAACAAATAGAAGTTTTAAAACATGATATTTATAAATATATTGAACGAAATTTTACCTGAATAGGAAAAGCGAATACGTTATTCTCTATCAGTAAATGTGATTATCTTTGCTCTGCTGGTATATTTTTGTGAATCTCTTGAAATAGAATCTACCATGCCATATCAATTTTCTTGTAAAACATCACACAATGTATAATGCATATTATTCACTTAAATATTCCCATTTGTATCTGAATTTTCTGTTAGAATTTTGGTTGTAACTTCAATTCTATTGATTTTTTTCTCTCTCTAAAAAACTTTTGTAAACCAAAAATGATTCATCTCATCACAGTGAAACTATTTCCATATTTAGGATATACTGCCACACAGCAATGAAAAAATCAATAGAGTATCTCTGATTAGTGAAATTTCCAATAAGAAACATTATTCATTTTTAAATATATGTTAGTTGTAGTCATTACAAAATACTTTATCATAATAGTGCTATGACTCACTTTAAGGATTGATAACTGTTCTGTGTAAGAAGGCTTTTTAAGAGCCTATTACACCTATTTAATTAAAAAATATAGATGGCATCACTAACTGTATTGCAGAATTGTGTGAGGAGAGGATGGATATAGAAAGGGAAATGAATTTGAATAATATGGATAATATATACACTTTTGATAAGCTGTTGATAAAAGTATATATGAGGAAAAACATCCCATCTGTTATTGGGTATTAAGATTAACATAAAAATGACTAGGAAAAAGAGTCTAATCAGTTATTTTTCTATTAATGTCATTTACAACATCGTCCATTTTGCAAGATCCTTGGAAATGTAACAATCAAGTCATAGAAATCATCATTAGAGTAGGAATTCCATATATAGTGCCTGATTATTAAACTACATAGAGATCTTTATAATGTTCCAGAGTTATAGTCTCCTTTATCTAAAGATTAATATGAAAATCGAACATTAGGTAGGGAAAAATAATGCTCTACTATAGACTGTGAAATTTTAAGGTGAATTGAGTACATGCGTGAGCATATATTGTGGTACATCTAATATCAATAAGAAGAAAGAAAAAAAAACCTCCAAATATCTTAGAAATAAAACTAACCACAAATTCTCTTGCCTAAATTTATGCCTTTGTTGCATTTAAAAGTCTCCTAAGTAAATTTTGGAGACATTATTTTTCTACTGGCCTCCACTTCATAAAAATTTAAACCCACGTGTGTGTGTGTGTGTGTGTGTGTGTGTGTGTGTGTGTCTATTTTTAAAGAAAATAATAAGATTTTTTTTCCTGTTTAAAACTAATTTTTGTCTCCATAGTTCCAGTGGCTGAAGAGCAAGGAAGCACTTATAAGAATTTATGTCCCAAACCCCCTAGGGTCCCAAGATTTTCAGCTTGAGAAAGCAGCAGAGAATGAGGTCTGGAAAGATTTGACAAAACTTTACAAAAGTACCATATGGAAGAAAAGAAAAACAGCAGCAAGTCCTCCAAAGCAAAGCCAATTAAAACCATCTTGCACCATTGACAAGGCATGGGGGCACTACAGAACTTATGAGTAAAGATGCATGGCTCCTTATAACACAATAATTAAAACCTTGCATGGAGATGAAAGAAGTTAAATGAAATGTAACACATGACATTGTATGTAAACAGATCATGGTATAAAACACTAGACTATTCAAATGGGGCAAAAGCCCAAGATTTCCAAATAAACATAGAAGCCAAAGATAAGGCAACTTAAAAACTCCAACTCTGCACAACAAGGCCAGTGGGCTGTGAGATTTTATCTATATTCTAGCATCCTGATCCATTAGAATTTTATTATTTCTTCTTTTTTCTTTAACTAATAAAATGTCCTTTTTAAGCGACTTTTGTCTACTTATTTGATGTAGCTTAAATTTTAATATAAAAAGGCATAATAAAATTATAAAAAAAATCAAACTAAAAGACTAGACAACTTGAACATTTTTATACAACTAAACGTTTATTTTATATATTCTTATTTTTAATTCTTTATATCTATTTTGTTTATATGAGAGTATAATACAATTACAACATCTCTCCCTTCTCTTTTCTCCATCCAAAGCTCCCCTAATATCCTCTGTCTACTCCAGTCTTTTTCAAATTCATGGCTTCTCTCTCTCTCTCTCTCTCTCTCTCTCTCTCTCTCTCTCTCTCTCTCTCTCTCTGTGTGTGTGTGTGTGTGTGTGTGTGTGTGTTTCTAAATGTATAAATACAAACTTCTTAGTCCATGTAATGCTACTAGTATGGTATATGTTTCTAGAGTTGGATCTTTGGTATTTTATAACTAATTGATATGCTCTTCTCAGGGGAATATTTATATCTCCTGCTCTCGTAATTCCTTAGTTGCCTGTAAGTTTTCTTCCCTTGAGGGCTCTTGTATGTTCTCTTTTCCGCATAAGAATATATATATATATATATATATATATATATATATATATATATATTGTCTTAATCATATGTATAATGATTATACATTATATAATCATATGATTAAGACTACATATACATATACGTATAAGAAGTATATATATATATATATATATACTTCATATATATATATCTAATCATATATATATGTATATATAAAATGTGTGTGTGTGCGTGTGTGTGTGTGTGTGTGTAATCATCCTTCTTCATGTCAGTTTTATGAATCTATGTTGGTTAGACAGCATTATGTTATTTCTCCCAGATTTCTAGAAGACAAAGTTTCATAGCTAAACTCTCATTCTTCTAGCTCTTATGCTTTTTCCACCAGTCTTGTAGAATAATTTCTGAGCCTTAGCTGTAGGAGTTATTTTGAAGTTGTATTATTTGGAACTAGGTTCTACAATTCTGCATTTTGATTGCTTTGATTTACTATAATGCCTTCTGTCTGCTGTAAAAACAGGTTCGGTGAAGATTATTATGGATTAAGTGTATCTATGAGCATAAATCATGTGTTTAGAATGTAGTTAAGGATTAGGCTGATTTATTAAAGTGACATCTGTAAGCTCTCCTTCAGTATCCAAGTCTTCATTATCTTCAGATGGTTGGCAAGTTTTAATGTGCCAGGCTCTGGTAAGTTAAGTGTGTCTAAAGTCCAATTAGAGAGCTGTTGGTTACTGACAAATCATGTGTGACATTATTTCATCCTTATAGTTATGACATCATGCTGCTAGTAACATTTCATGCACATCATAGCTTGCAAATGTTGCTTTTATTTCCTCAGACGAAGTGATGAGATGAGAGCCTTACTCAATCTGTGTGAATACATGGCTTTAGCTGAGCCCAGAGCATCTCCTTATCTGTTCTAACTACCCCAAGTAATAGGTCTGGAAGTGGCTAGCCTCTATACAATCTAATTTTGCAAACTGACTCAATCCATCTTCTCTTGGCTTTCTGACTGAATGCTCTGACTTGCTTCATACTAACTTTGGGAGTATGTTCTAATCTTCTGCCTCCTTCTCATTCTCTGACTCAGTCTCTCCTCGATTATGTCTTGCTTATGTCATCTGCAACCTGTCTCTCTAAAACTGTTCTGGTAAACTCGACACACACAGAATACAAACTACGTTACCTTTCTCTCCCTCACATTCTTAAGTAGCTCCCCTTTCCTGTGCTGCTTTTGTGTAAATTTGGTATATCCTGTAACTTACTTATTTTTTCATTTCTCTCTCTGATTGGGCATTTTGTGTGTCCCTCAGTTAGATGTCACTTTCAAAGATGGCTTATTCCTTCTAGAAACTAAACTTACTTTCATTCTTAGGGATTAAAAGTGTGTGCTAAGGGTGTGTCTGTATTCCAGCTAGATCATACCTTAAACCATTGTTGAGATACAATGAGAGGGTTTGTGGCAGTTAGCAAGTTGGTGGTAATTGAAGGGATTTAAGATAGAATCCAAAGAAGAGGAATACAAGGTGGAAAGTATTTTTATGCACACTTGTACAAAGAGTTAGACTAGCCACATATGTAGCAGAGGATGGCATTGTTGGGCATCAATGGGAGGAGAGGCCCTTGATTCTGTGAAGGTTCAATGCCCCAGTGTAGGGAAATTAAAGGGTGGAGAGGCAGGAGTGGGTGGGTGGGTGGGGGAACACCCTCATAGAAGCAGGGGAGATGGATGGGATAGAGAGTTTTGGGAGGAACTGGGAATAGGGATAAGGATAATATCTGAAATGTAAATAAAGAAAATATCCAATAAAATAGGAAGAAAAAGAGAGAGAACATAAAGTCAAAAAAAAAGAAAAGAACAACCATAGGGTAGGATAGAATGTGCTCTTGAAATGAGAACACTAGAAAACAAGTGTTATGAAGGAGAAAATAGAAAAAAATTACAAGGTTAGAAAATAACTAAGGACAGAGAGAGAAGCAATTCAGAGACATGTATGGGGAGCAGTTAAAAGCATTAAGAATGTATTTATAAATACCACAGAGAATGTTGTACAAAGCTACAGGCTCTTATGTTTGTGTGTGTGTGTGTGTGTGTGTGTGTAAGTCTATGTGCTATGTATATAAAAATAATAAACAATAAATTATCTAGAAAAAGATCAGTGTCATGCATAAGAAATCTCCCTTAGAAATATTGATCAGCAGAGTCCAAGAAATTTCCAAAGCAAGATAAGTTACTACTCTTACCTTTAGTAACCACTAAATTTTGAAGATAATAAACTATTGCTGAAAACACTACACATTTTTGACACATTACTTAGAAGAAAGAAACTGTACTTGATTTGAAATCATTGTTATCATAGCCAGTGACGGCATGCAAGGTGCCAAGAGAGAAATGCAATCTGCATTAAAGCATACAAATCATAATGTAGCAGAATAACAAGATACTCTCAGGGATGCATTAGTGGTACTATTATGGTAGTAATCAACAGCAATCTAACAGAAGTGAAAGACCACTCAATTGGAAGGAATTCATACATGGTACTTTATATCTATTCAAATACCCATCATTTCAGCGATTATTTTAAACTATGGTAACTTTTGCTGTATTCAAATACTTCTACTTATACCCATATATAAGAGTATGTCTTTTCCATAATCAAAGAAGTTTTGTTTTGATTTGTTTTGTGTTACAGAAAAGAAGAGCATTCAAGAAAGTCACATCTGGTCAAATTACAGTGAAAATCTCATAGTGGTGTGCCCGACACCAACTCATATATTCACACCACAATACCTCCACCTAGGGCTCAGAGAACAGGAGGGCAGCTCCATAGGAAGACTAGCGGTCTCAACTAACATGGACCTCAAGATCTCTCAGACACTGAGCCACCAATCAGGCAGCATACACCAGCTGATATGAGACCCCTGACACATACACAGCAGAGAACTGCTGGGTCTGGACTCAAAGAAGATGCACCTAACCCTTGAGAGACTTGATGCCCCAGGGCATGGGGAAGTGTGGGGGTGGGTTGGTAACATCCTCTTTGAGATGGTGGGTAGGCAGAGGGAGGAGGTGTAGTATGTTAGGATGTGAAACAATTGGAGGGTGGACCAGAAGGGGGTAAAATCTGGACTGTTAAAAGAAGATTAAATAATAATAATAATAACAACAACAACAACAATAATAATAAAATGTACTGAAAAATATTTGTATATGTTTCAAGAATAATTACATTATTGTTTACAATATATATGATTTAACTTTATGAAAGAAATATATAAATTTCTTAAAGATAAATATACAAATAGCATTAAAATAAGATTTAAAAATGTATGCATAAACTTTTGGGATTATTGATTTGTAAAACTTTTTATTGTCACATATTATAATATAATTATTCATATTTCATATTTCTGAACAAAATTTAAAATCTTTCTCTTTTCTATTAATTTATATACAAGTAATACATGATGCACAGCAGGGCGGTGGTGGCACATGCCTTTAATCCCAACACTTGGGAGGCAAAGGCAGGCAGATTTCTGAGTTCGAGGCCAGCCTGGTCTACAGAGTGAGTTCCAGGACAGCCAGGACTACACAGAGAAACCCTGTCTCGAAAAAACAAAAAACAAAAAACAAAAAACAAAAAACAAAAAAATACATGATGCTCATTTTTTATTGGATATTTTATTTATTTACAATATAGATGTCACCCGCTTTCCCCATTTCCCCCTCCCTAGAACCCCATATCCTGTACCCCTCTTCCTTTATGCTTTTATACCATTTTGATTACATGCAAGTATTAAGGTCAGTTCTAGGTTGAAGGTCTAGCAATATAATAGATGTAAATAGTCAAGGAACAAACAATACAATAAACACAAATAGTCAAAGAAAAAGCAAGGCATTAAACCAGTTAAGTGAACACTCCCATGATAGCTGTTTCTAAAGGCTTATCAGGATGACTAAAGTATCTGAAAAAGTTTATGCATACATTTAAGTACTTCCCTATCCTAACCCAAGGTCGTTTTCATGTCTGAAGCCTACTCCCTTGTTTTAACCTAAAATTTAGATTCCTGTTTGAAATTACTTCTTTGTTCTGGCCTAATATTTAGATTCATACCTGAGTTTTTCTTCTTTGTTGTAACCTATGATTTAGACTCCTACATGAAATTACTTCTTTGTTCTAGTCTAATGTCAGATTCCTGCTTGAAGCCTACTTCCTTGTCCTTGGCCAATGTCATCTTACTGCCAAACAACCCCTTTCCTTGTCCCTGGCCCAGTCAGCTTCTTCCCAAGCAGCCCCAAAGGCTCTCTACCTCTCCCCCTTTTTGATTTTGTTAACAAGACTGAGCCTGTCTTAGGTAGTTCTGACAAGAATGCCTTCCTTACCTGTCATGGAATATGCATTATCAAAGGCAATACAGTTCAGTCTTAGGTTGGTAAGGCTCTGTGCAGAATCTTACCCGTCCTTGGCTTGCCAGCCTGTTAATTTAATAACTCTCTCTGGTGGTCTATTTTCAGGTTTAAGCTATGTACTTTAGCTGCCAACATGTTGATGTTGTTAAAGATAAGTTTGACACGATGGGCAGGAATAAAAGTTTTCCCAGGACAAGAAGGGCTAGCCTGATCAAGCTATATATGCCATTCCTGAAGTTTGTCTAAAATGGAAATACTGAGCTCAAGCCATGGATAATTTTACTGGCATTATCTGAAGCATCAAAGGTCAACAGAGCAGCATTCTTTAAATTCACAATCTCACTATGCAAAGTTAACACACCCAGAGAGGTGTTTGGATTATGCCAAATATCCTACAGGTGTCTTTAAACTTTGTTTTAATTATAATGACAATCATTGTGAATTTCAAAAGTTATACTACTCCAATGATATTTGTCATGACACTCGGGATGGCTCCTAACTATTGAACCCTGAACCTCCTTTAGATAATTTGAACGGGTTATAGAGCATCATTTGTTGTTACAGATACCTATATAAATCCTTTTGTACACTTAATACATTAGTAACATTTATTTTGCTAGATGTTTAACAAAAATGGTTGTCTTAACTCCTTGTGTCAGTGCTATTACAGAAGCAGTGGTGGTAACAATTAATGGAATTAAAGCTGTTATATGAACAATAATCAAGCCAGCTACCTTCTTGCTTCTGCTTAAAGCCTAACTCACTTCTTCCAGCACTTTCAAGATTTTTTCAGAGAATCAAGGTTTTCCAATACTCAAGGCAGTGAGACGAAATCTGGTAGATAGACCCCCATAACAGACATGCCAGGTTTCAACACACTAACATAATTGGAAATTATACAGTTAATGCAACTTACAATAAATGCTGTAGAAGAGACAAAACCAAGTTTACCTTGACAATTGAAAGTCTTAAACATGCACTAACCCTTGTTTGAAATCCATATCCTGTCCTAACATTATCCCTTGCTATCCTAACATTATCGTGAGCTACAGCTAGCTCCTAAATATGTCTCTGACAAAGTCCAGATCCAGTCTTACAAAAGTAGACTGTTATTTCCCATATTGGATTGATTTCTAGACCAGTACACGACTGAGTCCTAATAGCTGGGCACCTTTAAGAAGAGTACAAGAGATATAATTTCTCTTTTCTATTCTCTATCCCACAATGTCTAAAAACTTGAGGCAAGGCAGCTTGTCCCATCTGGGATATAGTCAAGCAATGGTGGGTCAGGAACATATGTCCAACATAGCTCCCCAATCACCCTTGTCAGGGCACTCAGCAAGCTCATAGTTTGGCACCATTCTTTGTCTCAGTAACAGTATGTCTCACCAATCTTTTTAAAGTTCCATGGGCCTCTTCCACAATATCTTGTCCTTGAGGAATATATGGAATCCCCATAATAAATTGTGGACAAAAAGTCTCAACTGCTCAACTACAATTGCCAGACCCATTATCTAGTTTTTGTAAATTGGATATTTTATTTATTTACCTTTCAATGTTACCTCATCTGCCACCCCCCCAAATCCCCTTATAGTATCCCCCTCCTCCTATTTCTATGAGGGTGTGCTCCAAACATCCTCCCATTCCCACCTCCCTGCTCTCAAATTCTCCAACACTTAGGAATACAAACTTTCAGGCACCAAGGCCTTCCACTTCCATTGATGACTGACAAGGCCACCCTCAACTACCTATACAGGTGGAGCCATGAGTCCCTTCCTTTGTGTTCTCAGGCTGAAGGTTTTAGAATGGCTACTCAGGCTTGTTTCTTAGGACCATTTGCTTGAAAAACTCTTTTCTAGCCTTTTATTCTAAGGCAGTATCTGTCTTTGTCACTGAGGTGGGTTTTCTGTATGCAAGAAAATGTTGGGTACTACTTACATATCCAGTCCATTAGCCTATGTCTTTTTATTGGGGACTTGAGTCCATTGATGTTAAGAGATATTAAGGAGAGGAGATTGTTGCTTCCTGTTATTTTTATTATTAGCGGTGGCATTGTTTGTGTGGTTATCTTCTTTTGGATTTGTGGGAAGAGGATACTTTCTTGCTCTTTTGAGGGTGTAATTTCCCTCCTTGTTTTGGAGTTCTTCCGCTATTATCCTTTGTAGTGCTGGGTTTGTGGAAAGATATTGTGTAAACTTGGTTTGTCATGGAATATCTTGGTTTCTCCATCTATAGGGATTGAGAGTTTTGTTGGGTATAGTAGCCTGGGCTGGCATCTGTGTTCTCTTAGGGTCTGTAGGACATCTGTCCAGGATCTTCTCACTTTTATGGTATCTGGTGAGAAGTCTGGTGAAATTTTGATAGGTCTGCCTTTATATGTTACTTGGCCTTTTTTCCTTACTGCTTCTAGTATTTTTTCTTTGTTTTGTGCATTTAGTGTTTTGATTATTATGTGACAGGAGGTATTTCTTTTCTGGTCTAGTCTATTCGATGTTCTGTAGGCTTCTTCTGTGTTTATGGGTATCTCATTCTTTAGGTTAGGGAAATTTTCTTCTATAATTTTGTTGAAGATATTTATTGGTCCTTTAAGTTGGGAATCGTCACTCTCTTCTATACCTATTATCCTTAGGTTTGGTCTTCTCATTGTTTCTGGGTTTTTCTGGATGTTTTGTGTTAAGAAATTTTTGCATTTTGCATTTTCTATGGTATCTTCTGCATCAGAGATTCTCTCTTCAATCTCTTGTATTCTGTTGGTGATGCTTGCATGTATGACTCCTGATTTCTTTCCTAGGTTTTCTACCTCCAGGATAGTCTCCCTTTGTGATTTCTTTATTGTTTCTACTTCTATTTTTATGTCCTGGATAGTTTTGTTCAATTCCTTCACCTATTTGGTTGTGTTCTCTTGTAATTCTTTAAGAGATTTTTGTGTTTCCTCTTTAACAGTTTCTACCTGTGTTCTCCTCAAATTCTTTGAGAGTGTGATGTTCTACTTAAAGTCCTCTATCATCATCATTAGAAGTGATTTTAAATCTAAATCTTGCTTTCCTGGTGATATGGGGAATTCTGGACTTTTTAGTGTGGGAGCAGTAGGTTCTGATGATGCCAAGTGACCTGTGTTGCTGATGCTTATGTTCTGCGCTTACCTTTCACCATCTGGATCTCCTTAGTACTACCTGCCTTGTCTCTGACTGGAGCCTGTCTTTCCTATTATCTTGGTTGTATCAGAACTGTGTGGGGTGGGTGTTACTACTGGACTTAGAGCTGAGGCCCAAGATCTGCTCAGTGCTTGGGCCCAGGCCAGAAGGAACCAGTGCTCCAGGCCAGGAGTAAATTCCTGGGTCCCATTGGTTCCTGTTACTCCCTGTTTGGGGCAGATGTTGCTGTGTCCTTCCTTACCTAAGATACTACCTGGGTTAGAACTCCTGGGAGCCCTGCTTCCTCTGGGTTTTGTGAGTTTGGTTACAGAGCTGCTGCCCAGGATCTGCTCAGTTCTTGGGCCCAGACCAGAAGGAAGTGATGCTCTTTTTTTTTTAATTTGCTAACAAACTAACCTTATTCCAGTGCCACCTTTGTGAAAACAATCTTGTGAGAATATAATATCTTATTCTATCTATCATATATATATATATATATATATATATATATATAATATATTATATATATTATTCAAATATAATATATTATTGTATCTATCATATCTTAGTATCAAGAATCATTCTATTATCTTAACCCATGTTCTGAAGTTATATATTGTATTAAAGTGTCCATTTTGTCAACCATTCTAAACATAGATGTTTTCTTCTTGGCTTTATGCCTCTAAATTAAAATCCAGCAGGCTAATGAAGCATGTGTTTCAATACAAATCTAACTGGTTAATGTCAGGAAATATGGTTCTGAGCTAATTATCCCTATAGGAGGTATCTTTATCAATGTATTTTCATTAGCTCTAAATATGAGAAACACTTTCATTGTTCTGATGAGGCAGGTGAATTCTTTATTATGACATTGGAGGACAAAACTACACTACAACTTCTGTCAGACTTATAACTTCCTCCTCTCTTTCAATGGCATTTTACCATACATAATGGATTTGATAAAGGAAAAACATAATCAAATTTCTAACTTACATGGAAATGTTCTTGCATCAAACAGTTTTGTTCAAATGATGATGTATATTGTTACTGAACACAAAAATTTTCATGTAGGCTAACTGACTTAAATGGCCAAAAATATATCTTCTTTCTTCCCATAAAGGTCCAGAGCAACAATCTCCAAGTTTACAATTACACATGTCAACAGATGCAGTGTGGGAGAGTACTTTTCCTCTTCTGCTGTCTCATAAGCAAGATTTCTGAACAAGTGAATGTCAGAAGTTTTATCATATACCTGGATTACTGATCTAAAAGACATTTACACATGGCATTTCCAAAGCTTCAATGAAATAGATACATCTTTTCTTTTCTCATTAGGAACTAACTTGGGATCACTGTGCTCAGTGAATTGACATTGTGCTGACTGCTGAGCCTTTCCCTCACTCACAGTTTTCTTTAATGACTTCACAAAATGGCTAGAACATTTCAGTTACATTTGATTTGTGCCAAATTTAGCACTCTGCTTCTCATAATAAATCTATTCATGCATTTTATGGTATCTATCAGCTTTACTACCTAGGTGATCAGCCAGATATATTAAAATATAAAATAAATTAGAAAGTGGAAATTATCCTAGTGAAGCTTGAATACTTCTAATGCGTTATATGATGTTTTGGTTTTTCCAGTTAACATGATTTTTGTGATGTTAGAAAAGCCCACAGTCTCAGAATAATTTAGTTACTAATTTTTTGTCAATTGAAATATATAGTTCTTATAAGAGGCAGTTTGTCATTTTAAAAGGTGTCTTTAATCTTGAAGAAATAAAGTAGCAACACCATGTCCACTACTTATGAGATTAAACTTGGTGATAAAAAGCATGAAATTTGTCTGAGCTATTTCATCAGGCCATGGACTGTAGGAAGTCTATTAAAAAGAAAGAATACTATTTTAAAAATCTCCATAAGATAGCAATTCTCACATCCAAGTTAGTTCAAGCTATCTTTCAAATTTGCCATTTGTTTTTCTATGGCAATTTGATCACCCTCTTCTATCTTATTTCCTTTTTCAGGCCCCCTTGTGTGTTTCACTACAATTTCCTCTCGAGTTGACGTGAGAGTTTTACATGTTTTCCTTTCTCTCTGCTAACCTAGATGCATGTATGGCTAATATTAGGAGACTTGTGACGTCATCTATTATATGCAAGTTGCTTTCTTTCTTATGTTTATTTACCTGACAGAAACATGATATCTTGACAGGGATTAGTGCATATAAATTCAATTTAAATTCTCTCCACAAAAGCCTCAGTGTTCTCAATTCCTTTTAGGATGAGTTTAACTCTGTTAATGGTTATGTAGTGTCACTATTAGCATTTTAAACCACATTTAAACAAACACAACAATATATCTATTACGAGAATATATGAAACCTTAAATATAAAAAGGTCTAAATGTGTATCAAAGGAAAGTATTTTATCAATATAAGAAATACTTTATAGGACTTAATTTTGGACTGATTTTTTATTTGTTTCAGTAGCATTAAAGAATTAGAAACTGTTGTGACCATAGTATACTATGCTAATCAATAATTTCATACTTTCTTTGTGATGTTACATTGAACTAAATTACAAGTAAATTTTAATACAAATAAGCCAGTGCACTAAGTTTTTTAAAGTAATGATAGTGGTATGACTATGTAACAGATTTATGCCACCAGCTATATTTTACTATAGTATTTTTGTCTTTAGTTCCTCTGAGGAGATATACATTACTTATGAATTGGTTGAAGAGGACTACAGGGATTAATACTGAGATATGGGAACTTACATCTTAGAGTTTCTAGATAAAGCATGTGATGTGATACTTATGTTTGAGTGACTGTCTTACCTAATCACTATGGAATATGCTAAATAATATGAATTTAGATAACTGAGTTGTAACCTTCACCCAAATTTCATCTGCTCCAAGATGTTTTGAATGTAGGTAAAGAAAACCTCTGTTAAGCTGGTCAAGGACATCATCACCATATTACATCTACAGTATGTTTCTTACAGTGTTTTGTAGCTCAAATTTGTTGATCTATTCTCCTGAGTTTTGTTGTTTTTGTTGTTTACTTGTTTGTTTTGAGATGGGTTCTCTCAAGGTAATTCTTGTTGTCCCAGAATTCATAATCTAGATCAGGTTGGCCTTAAACTCAAAGATGTTCTGCCTGGCTATGCCTCCTAAGTATTGGGATTAAACTTAGTGCAGGATGATCTACCAGAAGTTCTCTCCCTAAGTGTTTTAATTATTAGCTTGGATTTTTTGTAGGACTCTTAACACTGAGAGTGATTGTATTTCTGACACTGACATGATCTTAGGACTCTTTTCATCCTGTTGGTTTGCTTTGTCCATCCTTAATACGAAGGTCATTCACCTTGTCTTACTATATCTTGTATTCTCCTGTTTGGCCCTTGTCTCTTGGAGATAGGCTCTTTTTTGAAAAGGAAACAGACAGAGAGGAGATCTAGAAGATGGGGGGAGAGAAAGAGGGAGGGAGAACTGGGAAGAGTTAATGAAGGGGAAACTGTGGTCAGGAAGTGTCATGTGAGTGAAGAATCTATTTTCAATAAAAAGAAAAAAGGAAAAGAAACAGTGATGGTCTATTGGTCACAATATTTATAGATTATTGATCATTGGGTCAAATTTTTAGTTTAAAAATATTATAATTTTTTTAATTTTTTAAATTTACAAATTCATTTTAAACTCCAGATTTTATTCCCCTCCCAGTCTACCCTCCAACTATTCCACATCCAACCCCTCCTCCCTGTTCCCCTGACTCCTCGAAGATATCCCCCCACAACCCCCCCGCCACACCAGACCTCTAAACTCCCTGGGGACTACAGTCATCTTGAAGGTTAGGCTCATTTTCTCTGACTGAACCCAGATCCAGCAGTCCTCTACTATATATGAGTTGGGGGCCTCATATCAGCTAATGTATGCTGTCTGGTTGGTGGTCCAATTTTTGAGGGATCTCAGGGTTCCAGATTAATTGATACTACTGGTCCTCCTAAGCTTCTTTCAGTCTTTCCCTAATTCAACCACAGGGGTCAGAAATTTCTGTTCATTGATTAAGTGTAAATATCTGCATCTGACTTATTCAGTTGCTTGTTGGGTCTTTGGAGGGCAGCTATGATAGCTTAGTTTTTGTGAGTGCACAGTAATAGTATCAGGCCTTGGGACTTCCCTTTCAGCTGAATTCTACTTTGGGCCTGTCACTGCACCTTCAAATCCACAGTTTCCCTCTTTGGATTACATTATTAATTTTCATGTGTTGAACTATCCCTGCATGTCTGGGATAAAGCCTACCTGATCATGGTGGGTGATCTTTTTGATATGTTCTTGGATTAGGTTTGCTTATATTTGATTAATCACATTTACACCTATGTTCATAAAGAAAGATGGCCTGTACTTCTTTATCTTTATTGAATATTTGTGTGTGTTACATATCAGGAAAACTGTGATCTACTAAAATGAATTGGGAAATACTCATTTTGTTTCTGTTTTGTGAAATAATTTGAATAGTGTTACAATAAACTCTTCTTGATAATTTGGTAGAATTTTGCACTAAAACTTCCTGGCCCTGGAATGTTTTTGGTGGGAGACTTTTAATAACTGCTTCTATTTCACCAGGGGTAATAGTTCTATTAAAATTGTTTATATAATTATAGATTAACTTTGGGAAGTGTTTCATATTGAGAAAATTATCCATATCCTTCAGATTTTTCAATTCTGTTGAGTATAGGTTTTTGAAAGTATATCCTTATGATTTTCTATATTACCTCAGTATCTGTTTCTATGCCCCTTTCCTGTAGTGATTTTTTTTTTTTATAATTTATTTTTTCTCAAATCGTAATTCATTCACACAGGGGTTATAAACACAGAAAGGCAAGATGTGGGGAAGGGAATGACACTGGAGTGTGGGTGTTCAGGGGGGATACAGATATCTTCAGAACCGGGTATCAGCTGGGTGAAGGTTCAGGGGACAAGTCACTATGACTCTGCCTATGACTCGCTTGTCCTTATCTAAGTTGGTATTGTCTGCCCAGGCTACCTATTTACAAGGTCTATGACTACTCAGGCTTTTAAATTTCCACAAAAGCTGCCTGTTTACATTAGCTTATAGCCATCTGTTTCAATGATTTTCCACTGAGACCCAAGACTTGGTGTTAGTATACCTGTATGACAGGCCTATTGCTGATTTTAGGCCTATGGCTGATTGTAGGCATTCAGTGTGAAAGCAGGGATGCCCCTAACATCTCCTCCCTTCTCTAAGTATAGAAGGGCTGTGGCAATTCTAATTTTGCGAAGGCGGGGATAGAGGCCTGACCTCCAGTATTTGAAGGGGACTTGTAATGGCTCAAGTCCCCCTGTAGTTGTCCAGTGAGGCAGGAGGGCCATACCCATCCTGATGTCTTTGTCCTGGAGAGGGGATACTTTTGACATCAACCCCTATGCAGTCAGGCATGTCCCTCAGGGAACCCAAATAGATATTTTTATCTTTTATTTATATTCCCTTGCAGTGCTTAGCCTCGCAGCCTAAACAAGAATTCAGATCGCCTGTCAGAGGGGGTTCTGGGTGACCTCTCTCTGCTTGGTCTAGGAGCAGAAGTCCCCCCTTTTAGGTTGAGTGGAGATGGGTTTTGGAAACACCCTGTATAAAGTAACCACCTCATCTTGAGTCCTGTGGTCCTCCATAGCTAACTTATGATAATGTATCTGAGTAGGTTTTGCTACCAAATTATTTATCTGTTGTATCACAGAGTTAGTCTGCCTATTTGAGGGCCAGGGAGCAGCAGAAAAAAGCAAAAAGAACCCAAATAATGGTCCCAAGATGGGAGGAAATAGGGTTGACAACTTTGGAGAGGCTAAAAACCAATCCTTGTACCAGCATTCATCTGTCTCTTTCTTTCTCTGATTTTTCTTAGCGTCTTCCCTACCTATTTCATGCTCTCTTTAACCCTCCTTGTCTTGTCTATGTAAAGGCAACCTTCTTCTTTAAGGGCTGTACACAGTCAAGAGCTGTACACAGCCTTTTCTATTGTAATAGAGTAAATCAAGTTCAATAAGGATCTTTGTGATTTTAGGAGGTCTCTTCAGACAGTGAAACGAGGGATTTCTTCAGATTAGTGATGTCAATCTCTAGCTGATTGATGTTCTTGTCAGTGGCCCTTCAAAGATCTGAGTAGTATAAGTTCAGAGGCCAGCATCTGGATTAGAACTTCTAACAGAAGACATCACGGGTGATTCATTTTTACCTGGGATGCTGTCTGAGTTAAAGCTCCCAAGAGTCCCTCTTTCTCTCCGTTTTCTGGGGTTGGGTACAGAGCTGCCGCCTGTGACCTGCTCTATCCTTGGGCCCAGACTGGAAGCCCTGTAGTGAATTTTTAATTTGTATATTCTTTCTCTGTCTTTTAGTCACTTTTGATAAGGGTTTGTTTATTCTGTTAATTTTCTCAAGAAACAACTCTTTGTTTCATTGGTACTTTGCATTTTTCTATTAGTTTGTATTTCTGGTTTTCAGTACCTAGTTTGACTATTTCTTGCAGTCTGTTTCTCCAGCATGTACTTATTTCTTTTTCTGATATGGCCTCTGTGCATGCTATTAAGTTGTTAGCATGAAATCTCTCCAAATGTTGTTAATGTAAGCGCATAATCCTAAGAACGTTCATTTTAGGATGGTTTTCATTGTGCTCCATAAGTTTGAGTATATTGTATATTAATTTTCATTTAATTCTAGCAAGTCTTTAATTTCTTTACGTCTATCTTTTTAAAAACTGTATATGTTATTTACATTTCAGATGTTATACCCTTTTCCCTTCCCCCCACCAACAAGCCACCTATCCCATTCCTCTCCTCCTACTTCTATTAGGATGTGACCCCACCCACCTACTCCCACCTCCTTGCCCTTGAATTCCCCCACACTGGGGAATCCAGCCTTCACACAACCAAGGGTTTCCTCTCCCACCTATGCCCGACAAGGCTATCCTCCTCTATCTATGCTCCAACATACAACAAGGACACATGCTCTTTATTTCTATCTTGACCCATTTTTTCTTCAATAGAAAGTTGTTCAGTTTCCATGAGCTTGGAAGGTTTTGTATCTTTTGTTGTTTATATCCAGCTTTAATGCAGTTATTTCAATTTTTTCATATATATTGAGACTTTATGTGTTTCAAAATGTGCAGTCAATTTTTGAAAAAGTTCCATGAGGTTCATGGTCCATTATTTTTAATATTATAAATCAGACAATAATTTTAGGTGTACATATTAACTATTTTTAACAATATGTTAAGATTCAAATGAAGCTTTGAAATCCACAATTTAAATTATATTATAATCTCAACTTTACAGGGTAAATGAATTGAAATTAAAAGGAATTAAGAACTAAAGTCAAAAATTTATGAGTGGTTCAGCTGTAGTTCGAAACACAAAGTCACCTTTACTTTCATTATTCAGCAACTCAACTTCCTTTAAAACTTTGATCTTTCTCACTCATGATTGCTTGCTAACAACCTTACAAAAAGCAAAAACAAAAGACAAAAAAACCCGAAAATTCTAATATATCATGTTTAGGTCACATTCTTTCTTCCTATTAATACAAATTTCAAGTTAATTCCTCATTTAATAAAATATTTTCTGAATATATACTTGTACACTTATGGTAGGCTTAAATATGTCATTGCAGAAAAAAATGAAAGGAATATTCTACTGTTACTATCCTTTCACAAAATTAGAAAGTATACTTCTTTTAAAATATATTAATTAACATAAACCAATTTATTAATTGATTGATTCAATAAATAATTTTGAGGTCAGACAAAAGCACACCTCCTAGGCAATATATCTATAAAAAAATACTAATCCTAAGTCGTCTTTACTCCATAATATTTATATTGATTTTTAACATAAGGGTATAAAATGACCGAGGGAAATCATGATTTGAGAAGATAATGTAGTATGAAAATTTATACTACATAAAAATATTATTTTATGTTAAGTATCTTGCAGAATAGTTTTATATTCAAAACAGTATATCTAAAATTAAAAGTGCATAAAGATTTAGGAAATTTCAAAATGCTTGGTAAAATAACTCAATTTATTAAAAAAAGTTGATTTCTTATTTCTTTTAACAGAATGTTTTTTAAAGGTGTCTTGGAATGCTAAAAAAAACATATTCCTATAAACGCCTTTATAAAACAAACAAAAAAGTTTGTTTGTAGTATAATATTTATGCCAGCAAGAAATCTCAAAGTACTTAAGCTTTTTGTTTGTTTGTTTCCTTCTTTTCTTTGACTGTTTTTTTGGGTTCATTTTCCAGATAGTCAGAAATAAAATTAAATGTACTCATATTTTCATCTCTATATATGAAAGTTTCTATTTGTTTTTTTGGCTTCATTTTCAGGATATTTTAAATGTAACTTAAACTTTATTATTCATATTTAAATCTGCTAAGATGAACATACCACCCAACATCTCTGAGCCTCTCAGACATATCTAATTCAAAATAAACAAAATTTGAAATAAACCATGTGAGAGTTACAAAGTAAATAACTTAATGTTGTGATTGGTTACTTTGTATCATAGTCTTTATTTTTTAAATAAATCTGGTGCTAAGGTACATATTCTTGGTGGGTGTTATGTCTATGGTTACATAACAACATAATATTTATGCCAGTAAGAAATCTCACTAATCAAATATAGAAAATAATGAATGAAATATTTTTCAGTTTTATTTATTCCAAAAAATAAATCATTGTCATTATCTGAACAGTCTAGCAATGCACTTACTCACAATGGCAAACATGACAGGCACACTAGTAAATCTTGAGTTTAATGTCAACATTGAAGAACTTGGAACAAATTCCAGGTAGTTAATTTTTAGGCCTCTGACTAAAAGGAAAGATGAATGAATGAATGAATGAGTTTTAAAACGGTGGTATTTTCAGTAAATGTGATCCTATAAAGACTTTATTTGACATGAGTCGATGACAATCCTCTGTTAAAAATGAGTTAATCTGAGAATTTATTAGTCTCCTTTGAAGAGGAATTTCTTCATTGAGCCTACTTTTTATAAATATTAGAAAATAGTACATATATTTAATATTTACCATTTCCATTTGTGTTTAACTAAAGAATTAATTAATTTTATATATCTTTTCTTGATTTACTATGTAAGTATATTAAAATTTTGTTTCATTTTCTTCTAAAGAAGATAATGTTTTTTCAGAAACTTTGTAGATTTCTGTTTCCAATACATGTTATATCTATTCATTCAAAATTCCTCTAACATTCTAGCAGGTTAAACATTACTTTGAGAGTCATCTGTCTTATTATGATAGCATGTGTTCATAATACCAGGTAGTGAAACTTAAAGCAAAAAGATTCTGAGTTCAAGGTTAGCTTAAGGCACACAGCAAGTTTTTATCCTTAAATTTAAAACAAGCAAATAGAACCTGTCCCAAACGATCATTTTAGTCAATTAACTTAATAATTAGTAGTGGAAATAAGAAAATTATCAGAAACAACCTGAAAAACTTTAAAATTTACAAATTTAGAGTAGGTTTAACAGTGCTCATATAAGATTATCTAAGGGTAAAACACATATTCCATAAGGAAATGTTAGGGTAAATACTAAATATGTTATTTGAATAGTTGAAAATTACACAATTAACAATTGGATTAAAAAAAAAAAACCTGTGGTTCATTTATACAATGGAATAACTACACAGATACCAAAAAGAAATATATCATGAATTTTGCAGATAAATGGATAGAACTAAAAACTAGCATCCTGAGTGAGGTAACCCAGACACAAAAAGACAAACATGGTATGTTATGTACTCATGCACTAAGTGGATATTAATCATAAAGTATAAGTTAACCACACTATAATCAACAGACCCAACGAAGCCAAATAACAAAGAGACCCAAGAGGAGATGGATGAATCTTTTTCTAAAGTAGAAACTAAATAGTTATTGGAAATGGAGGGAGGGAGGAAAATGGGTGGGTGACAGGATCAGATGAAGGAAGAGCTGTGGAGAAAGAATGGAAATCATTAGTGAATGTGGAGTGGAGGATGTGCCAGAGACCTGGAATGGAGAAAGGGTCCCCATTGGGCCTATGGCGATGATTCTATCTGAGACTCCTACCAGTGGGAGTTATGAATCCTGAAGCAGAAAATTCGTGTAGCCCAGAATGACTCCCAGTGGAGAGATAAAAACCAGCAACCCACACACAAAACCTTTGACTCCAAATGTGTACTGCCTACAATATGTGTAATGATAAAGATAGAGCAGAAAGGGAATGAATATCCAACCAACTGAGACCCAGCCCATGGGCAAGAACTAATCCCTGACTCTATTAATGATGCTCTGTTGTGCCTGCAGACAGGACCCCAGGATAACTGTCCTTTGAGAGGCTACACCCAGAAGCTAATGGAAGGAGATACAGTGTCACAGCTAAACATTAGCTGGAGCTTAGTGAGTCTGGTGGAAGAGTAGAAGAAAATATTGAAGGCCATGAAGAGAACAGGGCTTCCAGAGAGCCAACTAACCTCGTCCCTTGGGTCCACTAGAGACTGAAAAGCAACCAAATAGCAAGCATGTACTAGACCTAGGCCCTCTTCATAAATGTAACAGATGTCCAGCTGGGACTTCATGTGCATCACCCCACAACTGGAGCCGAGGCTTTCCCTGTAACTGTGGCCTGCCTTCCTGCAGATTCCATTCCCGTAACTGGGCCAACTTTCAGTAGGAGAGGATATGGCTAGTCCAGGGAGTAGGATAAAAGTGCTGTGTAGTGTGTGAGAGAACGAGGAAGAAGGGGAGGTGACTCTGGGTGAGGAGATCCTGGGACAAGACAAAGGGATGATATTGAGAACAAATAAGTAAATTAATTAAATTTAAAATGTAGTAACCATAGTGTGAAGCAGCTCAATATAGTTTAAGGAAGATAGATGAAAAGAAAGTAATTACCAGATACATTTTAATCAAACCTTTTGTAATTAAAAGAAAAGAAAGGCTAAAGAGTCAGAAGAGAAAAACATCTAAAGTAATTGAGCAAGAACATTGAATACTCACTCTATTTTCTCTTAAACCACTGCAAGTCAGTAGAATTTCATTTTGAAGAATTATTTCTAAACTAGAAACTGGAATTACAGATTTGTAGAAAACATACTTTGCAATGTACAGTATATAAATAAAGAAAAAGACCAGTAAAAGCAGAGAGGTTTGTCATTGGCAGGCATGCACCACAGTGTATGTTAAGAATTCAACTTGTGGAAATGAAGGATAAGAAGAGGAAGTGAATTTGAAACAAAATGAGCATAAAAGATGAGACATCACATGCTAGGAAAACAAAACAAATACACAAATAAAACAACAACAATAAAACTCATTACCTAAGAGCAGGAATCATTTACTGCTCTGAGCTGTTAGCCAGAAGAGTCCCATAGACACTCTAATATTTCAGACTATTGCCACTTCTCCTGTTCACCCTCACAACTTTGAGTGTAAGACTCTAATACTGTAGATGTTATGCACTTTATTCATAAAATGTTGAAAAAATAAACTGGTACTGTTATGGAAATTTCATCCTATTAGCTAGTTTGTATAGTATTATGTACTCTACAGGAGGAGAAGAGCAATCATCCATATTACTAGCTATAAATGCTATGAGCCACAATCATTGTGCTTATATGATTTTTCTAATTGTGCAATTGTGACACCCATGTTATAGGACTAGACAAATGCTTTCTAATAGGATTTTGAACACACTTTATGTGGTTGTACCCACTTGCAGGATATTACCAAGGCCAAAAATTTATAGCTGGTTAAGTCATGGTACCTAATGGAGAATTTTCTACTGTTACTGTCTAAAATAGGTGTTTTATTAAAATAACTTCTAATGATGTATCAATATATTTCTAAACTAGAGTATATCTCAACCTTCTTGCAGTGGATGGCATTAAACACAAAGACACATAACTGATGAGGTACAGAGAATAAAGGATTTCAGATTGATCAGCCCTTAATGAGACATCTATTTTACACCTGTGTGTGCAAATTTCAGAGTTCATTATAGAAGAAGGGACAGAATAGTTAATTATATTTCCACATAAAATTAACTATGAGGAAAGAGTACCATACAGATTCAGTAGAATAAAAAGAACATTTGAACTCACAACTGTTTTGCCAGCATTTACAAGACCTGGAAAAGTTCAAGCCAAACAGTGATTTCCATGGAAAGAAGATTCTGGACATGAATATCCTGTGACAAATTGAGGAGCTATTGCCTACTGATAGCTGCTATGAAAAGAAGAGTCTGTTTTCTTTAAGGTTGTGAGTTTTAGTAGGTTGACTGTGTAAATGTCTCTTTTGTTTTCTTAAGTGAAGTGATAAGATAAGAGCCATACCCAAGCTCTGTGAATATACAGTTTGGACTGACACCAGTACATTTCCTTCCTTGTTCAAAGCCTGGGCCAGAGAGCTTCTAGCCTCCATTTAATCTAATCTTCCAACTTGACTGAGTTGATCCAACTTCTCTCAGCTTCTGACTGAATTGCTCTGCTTAGCTTCATACTAAGTTTGGCAATGTGTTCTAATCTTCTGACTCATTCTGGTTCTCTGGCTTCCTCTGTCTTCACCAGTGTCTATCTTACTCTCCGTGTACTCTTTCTCTGTAAACTCTCTTAGTAAAACTGCCATGCACAGTCGGGCAGTGGTGCCACATGCCTTTAATCCCAGCGCATGGGAGGCAGAGGCAGGTAGATTTCTGAGTTTGAGGCCAGCATGTTCTACAGAGTAAGTTCCAGCACAGCCAGGGTTATACAGTGTGGAAAGCCGCGGCTTGTGCTGACAGCATTCGACATTAAAAGATGGTGCTGGCATCCAGTGCTCCTCCAAGTAAACATGTAAACCACACATGTGTTGTGGTGGCAGCATTCGCCATTACAAGATGGTGCTGGCATCTGGTGCTCCTCCAAGTAAACAAGTAAACCGCGCATGTGCTATGGTAAAAGCACGCTAAGTCACAGCCCATCCCAGGGCGTATTGGCTGGTAACGAGTAAGCAGCCAATCAGAAGTGAACATGCCGCTCCAAGGGTATATAAACAGAGCCTTTTCCGGGCCCAGGGTCTTCCTCCTTTTCATTGGAATAAATGTTTGCTGCGGAAGGATCCTGGTGTCCGAGTGCTTCTTGCTGGCGAGACAATTACATGCGGGTCACAGCTGGTGCCGAAACCCGGGAAATTCACCAACGCCGGTGCCGAGGAAACCCTCCACTCACAGAGTGGATTCAGAACCGCAGGACAAAGGTAAACTCTGAGAGGCATGCTTGGCCTTGATCTATTTCGTCTCCCTCCCCAGGCGGTGCTCATCCTCTTCCTTCTGGTTTTGCAGGATGAGAAAAGCCGCTCGACTGTAGCAGCGGGCCAGGGAGTGCTAGACGAATTACAGGGCAGCATGTCAGAAACAGAGCAGGGTAAGCGCTTAGGAGCTCAGAAAAAAAAGGGAGCTCAGAAAGGCATGCCTAAGAAAAAAGACCCTTCCAAGGACACTTGATCCGCTGAAGTGAGAGATAAAGGAAAGGATGCCCTGGGAGAGAGACGTAGAAAAGGAGAAAAGGCCCCAGAAAAGAAATCTCTTTATCCGGTAAAGAAACTGGAGGCCTCGGGGCTTGGTGGTTCTGAGTCGGAGGAGCTAACTTCCTCTGAGGAGGAGGACTTAGACGAAGGGACAGCCCGCTATGAGGAGGAAAGATACCATCCAGGTGAGCGGCCGCTGCCGCGAAATCAAATATTAGCGCTAGTGATGGTTATTTGAAGGCTGTGTTTTCAGGAAGTGTGTTTCGGGGGATGCAGTCTAGGTGAATGAGGTATTGACTCAGTGCTGATTTTGCCTAGGAGGTGACGAAGAAACATAAGTCAGGAGAATTCTAAACAGGCATTGCCCGCAGTCTAAGAGCTGCTTCAGGTGGGAAGAGCAGGGTTAGAAGGAGTTGGAAAACTAAGAAAGCAGGGTACTGAGGTACTACAATAGCTGCCTGCTACATCTCCAATGAACGAGATGAAAAGTTACATCTTGAATATGAGAGAGAGAGAGAAAGGGTTTTAGATAAACAGTTGTCCTCTCTCTGAGCTGTGTCAACAAAAAGGAATGAAAAGGCTATTTCAGAGCTCATCTGGAAAAAGAAAGAAATTCAGGAGACGTCCTGAATTTCTCTTTATTTAGCTCTTAGATGTCCTTCTTTGTTGTCTGTCCTTGGCACAATGTCCTTGTGTGTCGATTGTTTGCCTTTTGTTTCATTGTCTAAATGTTCTATGTTGTATGTTCAAAAGAAAAGATCGTTAAGACTGCTTGATCCAACCCTTGGTCAAGTTTAACTTTGTTTTAAAGACAGTCTTAATGTGCACAGATAGGTTACTTGTAGCTAAGAGTCGAGCTGAGCTGGAAAAGCCTTTTCAGAAATTCATTGTTTGCATAAGCTGATCTTGAAGGGACCAACAACATTTTGGATTCTATAAGGAAGCTGAGAGTTTGTCTCAGAAAAATCTCAGGGAAAAGGTGCTTTTCTCTTGAAATTACAGCTAGAAAAGACAACAAATTTTGTTTGGTCTAAATATATAAGGTACATATAGCTTGCACAGAACCGTAAAGATAAAAGATGTTTTAAATGTGGAAATTTAGATAGTTTTTAAAAATGACTGTCCCAGGAACAAAAGCTTGAGCAACAGTCAGGTGACCAAGGTTACATGACAAACTTGTCCTTGGTGCAGGAAGGACAATCTTTAGGCCAGGCCTCAGGATATAGGCCAAAATTAAAAACATTTACATTTAAATTAAGGCTATATACAGAGTGGGCAAGGCAGGAGCTTGTATTTCAGACATTCCTTTTGTCCTGCCCTGCCTCTAGAAGTGTGTTTTCTAGAATTTGTTTATTGCCTTGTTTGTTCCTTAGGGAGGTGTCAGCCTCAAACTCAAAAGAAATTCAAAACAGCTTATGGGCCAGGAGTTAGAGATAATGATTATGCTGGAGGAATTAAAATTGTTCCTGTTTCCCTCCGTGGCATTATAGCTGTGCCTGTTAACAAAAGAATTGCTCTAGAGTAAGAGAAGACAAGATTGGCTTTTATCTGATATTCTCACTCAGCTAAAAGAAATTGGTTATTCAATTAATCCAAAACAAGTTCAAACTTAAGATTTATAAAACTAATGGGACACTACAATCTGACTTGCCTACTCCAGCTGCCATTCAAGTAAATACATATAAAATTATTATAGATTTAGAAGATTGTTTTATACAGTTCCTTTACCTCCTGGTAAAGGTAAGAGGTTTGCATTAAGTGAATTTGCTTGTGATTTTTGAGAGCCCATGAAGCCATTCATTAAAAAAGCTTGCCTCAAAGAATGATTAATGGCCTAAAAAAAATTTTTTTGTTGCTTTAATACAAAAGTTAAACATTTAAATCTCTCAGTGTATATTATTCATTGTATATTTTGTTAGCTGATCTCTCTAAAGGAGTTTTTCTGTACGCCTTTGCCCTAATACAATGAGCTTTAAATTTTAGAGTCCTTATCACTCCAGAAAAGATTCAAAGACAATATCTTTTCAGTATTTGGGAACTTAGTTATATCTTAAGCAGATTGTGGCACAGAAAATTCCAATAAAAATGGATAATTGGGGCTAGAGAGATGGTTCCGCTGTGAAAGGCTAGACTTACAACTAAAAATATTAAGAGTTCAATTCTCAGCAACCACATGGTGGCTCACAACCATTTGTAGTGGGATCTAGTGCCATCTTCTGGCTTGGAGGTATACATACAAAAAAATGGTTTACTTTTAATGATTCTCAAAAGTTGTTAACAGATATTAATTGGCTAAAACCTCATCTTCAGCTTACCATAGGAGAACATAAACCTCTGTTTAATATTCTCAAGGGAGATGCAAGTCCTAATTCCCCTTGACAATTAACTGATGAAGGAGGAACAGCTTTGCTGAGAGTAGAGTAAGCTGTTAGTTATCAACAGATACAGTATATGGACTGTGATCATTTGTTGGCTGTTTGCATTATTGCTACTCATGTGCTCACAACAGCCCTTTGGCAATACAAACACAGTTTAATTTAACCAGCTTACACTTCTCAAAAGTCTAGACAATTTTGTCGCCAAATGGAGGTGACCCATCTGACGGGTCTCCCTTATAACCCTCAAGGACAAGGCATTATAGAATGGGCTCATCGCACTCTTAAGTCTTATTTAATAAAACAAAAAGGGGGAGTTGAGGAGGCTCTACCCTCAGTGCCACGAGTCACCATTTCTATAGCGCTTTTTACCCTTAATTTTTAAAATCTGGACAGTCAAGGCCACACGACAGCTGACCATCACTGTTTAGAGCCTGACAGACCAAAAGAGATGGTCAAATGGAAGGATGTCTTGACCGGACAATGGAAAGGCCCGGATCCTATTTTAATAAGAGCCAGGGGAGCAGTTTGTGTTTTTCCGCAGGAAGAAGACAACCCGTTTTGGCTACCAGAGCGACTGACGTGACGACTTGCGATATTAGAAGATGACACACAGGCAGACCCTCCAAACTCTGATGACAGCCCTCATGCTGATCCAAGGGATACAGATTCCTAGTATATTGGGGGAACAATGACATAATGTAGCTAATCTGTCCAGGAAATTGTTTCAATATCTTGCAGGAAATTGGTCAGAAAACTTCGATGAGACACTCAAAAAATTGAGAGTGGCTGTGGTGGCCATCAACTCGATGCACGTGGATCTATCCCTGACTGAGGGACTCTCCTCCTGGATCTCTTCAGCTTTCTCTTTCTTTAAAAAGTGGGTGGGAGTAGGCCTGTTTGGCACACCCTATGTTGCGGATTAGTGTTCATGCTTTGTTTGGTTTGCAAGCTCAGAGCTCAACAAAAACGTGCCAAGGTCGTTATTACCCAAGCACTTACAGCCCTAGAACAAGGCTCATCTCCTGAAATTTGGCTATCCATGATTAAAGAAATAGCCAGTAGACAGATTCCTCAGCCGTTGCACCCCAAGGGATTTGCTCATTGCACTGGGTCGGTGAGGAGTCTTGGCCTGGCTGGTCCTTGTCTGTGTAGCTGTGGTACCTGAATTTGAGGCAAACAGCCCTTGCACCCCTGGGAGATGGCTCCATTGCACAGGGACGGGTGTTTGCATCTCTCTCTGTTTCCCCTAGCCCTTGCACCCAGAGGACTTGTTTCCATTGCACCTGGTAGTGTAAGGGAGACTGTCTTAAACTATCAGTCCTTGATCACTTATTTCCCCAAGATGGAATTTGCTTGATCGGGCTTGAGTTTGAGTCATGATTGGTACCACGCTAGATAGGCTAAGGACAGTTCCATCTTATTAAAACAAAAAGGGGGAGATGTGGAAAGCCGCGGCTTGTGCTGATAGCATTCGCCATTACAAGATGGCGCTGGCATCTGTTGCTCCTCCAAGTAAACAATTAAACCGTGCATGTGCTATGGTAAAAGCGCGCTAAGTCACAGCCCATCCCGGGGCATTTTGGCGGGCAACGAGTAAGCAGCCAATCAGAAGTGAACATGCCGCTCCAAGGGTATATAAACAGTGCCTTTTCTGGGCCCGGGGTCTTCCTCCTTTTCACTGGAATAAATGTTTGCTGTGGAAGGGTCCGGTGTCCGCGTTTGTCTTGCTGGTGAGACAATTACACACGGGTCACAATACAGAGAAACCCTGTCTCAAAAAACCAAACCAAACAAAACAACAACAAAAATAACTGCCATGCATACGCACAACACTGTACATCACATACCACATCTTCTCTCTTTTGCTGCTCCTAAGTAGCTTCTCTTTTCTGTGTTGTTCACCTATGAGTTGAGCATATTCTACCTCTGACTCATTCTGTCAAATCTTCCTCTGAGCCATCACTTTGTCTGTCCCTCAATTACATGTCACTTTCAAACATGGCTGCTTCCTTCTAGCAACTAACCTTACTTTCATTGTTAGGGATTAAAGGTGTGTACCAAGAGCTTGTCTATATTCCAAGCAGATCATGTTGTTATCTGTTGTGAATTCTGGCTGCATTATACAGACACAGAAGGTCTTTGATATGATACTTTACCAGAGCACCCATGTTGTTGGATTAAAATTCCTCTACAACAGAAGAGGTCCCACACTGATGCATATTTGGACAACACAAATTTGATTTGACTAACAAAAGGAGAGATAACAAAACAAAACAACACCAACAAGAAAACCAAATATCCACAGGTGGGATTTAGGAGTGGATCTCTGAGGAGTTCTGATAGTTGGTGACTAAGATCAGAATACATAGTAGTATATTTTCAGATAATTTGTAAAGTATTTCTCTATTTTTAACAATTTCAAATAGTGATAGTGATTTTTAAAATACATAATTTATAACTCAATGAAGTCTTAAAGAAAAACAATTTAAACAACAGTGAGGAAGTTTCAATTCTTTAAAATCTAAGTGCATTGAGTTATGAATTGTATATCTTAGGAAACACTATCATGAGATAGATTAAATAAAGTTCCCTTATTCAAGGTCGGGGTTGGAGTATATCATCAGTCAGCACATTAGCTAGCTCCATGCCCTTTGGGAATCTAAACTCACCACAGTGGTCTTTTTTTAACCAAGGCATAATTTTTCAAGATTTTGAATAAAATGTGATTCTTCAACTCTAGTGAATGCTACATTCATGAGCACTTTTGGGAGACATATTCATAAGTCAAAAAACACTTTGGACAGAAAATTATTTGTAACACCATGTATAGCAAAATTGTTTATGTTCATCCTTTAAGAATAAATGATTCATCATTTATGAATTCATTCACACATAATGGAGACATAGCAGTAAGACCAATAGAAAAGATTAAATTATATTATAAGTAAAATGATTAATTGCAAATGGTTAACAATGTGAAAAGAACAAAATATAAGGTCATTATAAAACTGAAAAATATCATGGAAGTTAAACTATTAATAAATAATTAAATGTAAAAAATATAATCAATTTTATTAAAAGTCTGAAAACTTCAAATGAAAAAACATTAAATCTCACCTTTACAAAATTTATTAAAGAAAAAACACTTTAAATAAACACTTTAGGGATGTGTATTGAGAAAAACTACATAGAAAAGGTACTCCATGGGAACAAATCTCATAAGAAAATAAATGTTTCTAGGGAATAATGTTTTATGATGATGTAGAGCTGAGAAGTCAGCTAAACAGTTGAAGGCACTTGCTAGATATTTGTGACAACTTGAGTTTGATCCCAGAAACTTGTAATAGAAAGAAAGAGTGAACTACCCAAAAATTTCCTCTAACTTCTATGTATGTACTATAGCACACATGCATGAGTGCACAAACACATTCTCTCTCTCTCTCTCTCTCTCTCTCTCTCTCTCTCTCTCTCTCTCTCTCTCTTTCTGACTCTCAATAAAAATAGTTAACAAAATAATACAGATAATGAAGCATATTTTATAATTTTAAAAATTTCAAATCCAATTATTCTAGAATACCCAGCAATGGAAAACAGACACTTAACATAAGAATACCAATACACAAATGTTGAAAAGGCAAAAAAAAAAAAAGAATCAATACCTAATTACTACTTGAGACTTTAAAAACTACTTGCTTAATAAATTACAGTCAATATCACCCAAGGTATCAAACATACATAGTCTATTAAAAAACTACTACCAGTTCCCTTTTATTTTCTTCAGTCAATAACTCATTGGGTTTACATTGAATCCAACAGTATGCTAAGGATTAAGTTGCAATGAGTAATTATACATAAGCAAATTTCCACACACAAAATGCGGAGGAAAACACAAACTTTAATAAAATATAATCTTACTTATGTTAGTAGGTGAACCAAATTTTAGAAGATTCTATTGCAGAGACAAATGCAACTGTTCTTGAAAAATCACATTATTTTCAATATGGAATTTGGAGATTTAACTAGGTAAGTTATATCTGAGTCTGGAATTGTGAGATAAGTAAACATTTTTTAAGGACAAAGCAACATAAGAAAGAAAATGGTTCATTGCAGACAATGAAATAGCATCTACAAGACTTTGGACCTGCCAAAGGGTCTATTATGTATTAGAAACAATATAAGAAACAGATAACAAAAAAGCCAGTAGTATTACATTAAAGATGGTTTTGAAGTCACCAAGATTCTAAGATATGGAATTTTGATTTTAATATACAGGGATAGAGAATCATAAAGACACATTATCTTCTTACTCTTTACAATGGCAAGCGGGAATACAGCTGAGACAGTTCTGAATGACAACAGGCTAGAGGTACAAAGATTAGTGGCACTCTAATGGTATAAGGACAATTTTTTTTAATTGGATGTGTTATTTACATTTCAGATGTGATCTCCTTTCCCCACTCCACCCCCACTCAGGAAGCCCCTATCCCTTCACACCCCCTCCTGCTTCTATGAGGATGTGCTCCTACCCACCCACCCACTCCCTCTTCCCCACTCTCGAATTCCCTCATTCTGGGGCATCCATCTTTCAGGGGACCAAGGACCTCCTTTCCAATCTATGACCAACAAGGCCAGCCTCCCCTATTTATACAGCTGGAGCTGTATATGTGATCCCAGGCTGGTGGTTTAGACTCTGGGAGCTCTGGTTGGTTGGTATTGTTGCTCTCCCCATAAGGCCGCAAACCCCTGCAGCTCCTTCAGTCTTCTCTCTCACTCCTCCATTGAGAACCACATGATCAGTTCAATGGTTAGCTGTGAGCATTCACCTCTGCATATGTCAGGCTCTGGCAGACCTCTAAGGAGACAGCTATATCAGGCTCATGTCAGCACTAACTTTCTGGCATCCACATCAGCTTCTACCTTTGGTGACTGCACATGGGATGGATACCCAGGTGGAACAATCTCCAGACAGCCATTACTTCAGTTTCTATCCCACGCTTTGTCTCCATATTTGCTCCCATGAGTATTTTGTAACTCCTAAAAAGGACCGAAGAACTCAAGCTATGGTCTTCTTTCTTCATGAGCTTCATGTGGTCTATGAGTTGTATCTTGGGAATTGCAAGCTTTTGGGCTAATATCCAATTATCCATGAGTGCATACATGTGTGCTCTTTTGTGATTGGGTTACATTACTCAGAATGTTATTTTCTAGTTCCATCCATTTCCCTAAGAATTTCTCGAATTCATTGTTTTTAATAACTAATACTCCATTGGGTAAATGTACCATATTTTCTGTATCCATTACTCGGTTGAAGGATATCTGAGTTCTTTCCAGCTTCTAGCTATTATAAATAAGGCTGATATGAACATAGGGAAGCATATGTCCTTGTTATATGTTGGAGCATCTTCTAGCCATATGCCCAGAAGTGGTATAGCTGGATACTAAGGTAATGCTATGTTCAATTTTCTGAGGAACTGCCAGACTGATTTTCAGAGTGGTTGTACCAGCTTGCAATCCCACCAACAATGGAGGAGTGTTCCTCTTTCTCCACATCCTCGGCAGCATCTGCTATCACTTGAGTTTTTGATCTTAGACATCCTGACTGGTGTGAGGTGAAATCTCAGGATTGTTTTGCTTTGCATTTCACTGATGACTAAGAACGTTGAACATTTCTTTAGGTGTTTCTCTGCCATTCAAGTTTCCTCAGTTGAGAACTCTTTGTTTAGCTCTGTACCCTATTTTTACTAGGGTTATTTGGTTTTCTGGAGTCTAATTTCTTGAGTTCTTTGTATATATTGGATATTCACCCTCTATCAGATGTAGGATTTGTAAAGATCTTTTCCAAATCTTTTCTTTTTTTTTTTACTAAGGTTCAAGAAGTACCTCGAGAAGTTTGTTTGTAATGAACTACTAAAATCTATAAGTTGTTTAAGAAAGACTTAACTCTATCTCTAAAAAAATTCTTTCTTATTTATGATTTTTTCATAGGTGATAATAAATTCTTTTACAGCTGACATCTCAAAAAGTATAAAAGAGCCTAGATGTACTCATTTAACCCTGAAGAATATCCAACTGATGCTTGATATATGTTTTCTTGCCTCAATGGTCAGTGACAATCCAGTTTTCAAAGGATTATTAGTGATACATTTTCTAATTATCCAACTCCTCCAATTTTACAAATGTGACATTAGTAATAACTCTAATATACTCATGAATTGCATACTGTTTGTTTTGCAGCCTTTACTTTTATCATCATCATTCTCATCGAAGTGTTAGAATACTCATTATGCATTGTCCTTCACTATGGATAAAAGGGTACATCATCAGTAATACTTTCATTCATTTCACATTGGTCTCTATATATTTCTTTTTTCGTGTATAAAATGTAAATGTATTATTCAAGATTCATGATCTTTTATTTTCTACTTATACTGTACTGTCCTTTTAGAATACTGTCTGAATTTTTCTGACATTGCTTTCTGGAAATTATAAGAATAACCATACAGATTTGATGCTGTTTAAAAGGTTATTAGGGGAATTCTATGCACCAAAGTCAAGGATAAACAGGAAGCCAGAAAGTAAAATGATTGAAAATAGTTCACTACATCTTCTTTTACACTTTTTGTTGATTCTTGGTGAATTTTACATAATCCACCTCAATACCACTCATCTCCCCATCACTTCATATCTTCCCTCTGCTTTTGCACTCTTGTAGTGTTAATTATTTAAAATAGCACTTTCTAGGGCCTACTATCTATGTGGCAGCAGCTCTGCTTAGCTCTGTTGCCATGTTCCAAGACCAAAGGCCATGTCCATTCTGCAGCTAAAAACATCCATGCTCACCACAGCTAGGATAGGCCAGCCAGAGACACTGGCACTGCCACCCACAAGACACCAGGGTGGGAGATGGCTCTGCCAATCTTCCATGCTGTCTCCACATGGTTGGGCTGAGCCCAGACCATCTGCCATCAACATGATACCCAGTATGAATGAAACTAATGCTTAAATATTAATCAAAGGCGTTATATGTTTGATAATGTTCAATAACAATATGTTTATACAATTAGAAGTGTTTCCCAATTAGCTAGCCTAAATATAAATTGTTACTCAGAACTGTTCTCCATACCTGAAGGCCTCTTCATCATCCTACAATGCTGCTCTCACTAGCTCCTCCTCTTCCTTTTCCTCTCCTTACTCCTCCCACTTTAGCTCCTCCTACACACCCTCTCTGCTAAAAGAAAATAAAAAATAAATTAAAAAACCAAATTTTTGTGTGTTACAATTTGTCCCACAGTATACCCATGTGTCCACAAATCTTTACTTACAAATGTTTAATGTAATGAGTCATTGGTCTAGATCAAGGCCTCAGGTTGCTGCTACACTATCAATATTGTTCCTCACCAAGATTCTTCTTGGAAATCTGTTGTTTCCTGTGTCATGGAGGTTCCAATAGAGCCTTTTTGCCCACTCTAGCAGTTCATAGATGGAGTAGATGTTGGGGTGAACCAACTCAAAGCCCTGGATCTTGTGCTTGATGGTTGCAGAGCTGGTCAGTCTGTCAGCTCTCCCATACTACCATGGTAAGCTTACCAGCACTGCCCTAGCTAGCTCACCCAATGGTGTAGTCTGCAAGGGGTAGGCCAGCTTTTTTGTTCTAATGTCATAGAGCCTTATTTAACTATACCTTGGCCATAAGGGACAGTTCTACTGTGCTGCCCAGGCAAGTTACAAGATACCCTCTCCTGAGTACTATAGCTAGTGAGGTTAGGGCCAGCTATCCTGTTCTCAGAACCCCAGTGCCAGATCTCCCTCCTTCCCAAGTGACAAGAGACATGGTGGCGAGCGAATCTCTCACTCACCACATTGCAAAGCAGATGAGTGATAGGGCCAGCTCTCTTATGCTGACCACCTTGGGCCAGCTCATCTATGCCCATGACACACTGTGCTACCCAGGCAAAGTTTGGGGCATCCTTTCCAAAGTAGTACAACAGGTAAGGAGCAGAGCCAGCACTTTATATCCCTCAGATAACAACATGACCCTAGGCCACAGCCCAGACTAGGGATGTCCACAAAGACTTTGATGGTAAAAGACCCTGTTGCTTCCACCCCATATGCCGAGACATGGCTCTCAGAAGCAGCATGGCCGAGGATCTCACAAGGCCTTAGGTAGCATTGCTCACTACTCACATCAGGTTCTTTCTCACTACCCCCAAGTCTCCAGTTCTTCTTTTCATCATGATTATTTTCACGGTACATCCAAATAGTTTTAGGTATTAGTAAATCTTTATGGATGCCTATCATAGAAACTTCCTCTCTGCTATCACTGTGTAGCATGACAATACACTCCATGGGAGATCTGGTCTGTGTAACCAGCAAGCAAAACAAATAGTGCTACTGCTTTTCTCAAGCAAGCCTTCCATTTCACATTTTCAATGACAAGTTGAAACCTTATTTTAATATTTCTGTGAAATTCTGTTGGTGATAGATAGTATGCTGTCTACCCTCATTAACTACCAGGACACAACTTATATTTACACAAGCACAGCAAACCAAATATAAGTTAAGCATTCACTCTTCGTTGGCATTCCAAAAATAACTACCTTTGATGTTTTGCTATGAGATTATTTACAGAGTTGATTGGCCAAATTTGAAACTAATCTACATGTTCTTCTTTTTTTGTCTTTTTTTTTATTGGATGTTTTATTTACATTTCATATGTTGTCTCCTTACCCCATCCCCCACCCACCCAGGAACCCCCAATCCCCTCACCCCTCCTCCTTCTCTGTGGATGCAACCTCTATCTACCCCCCCCACTCCCACCTCCCCACCTTCAAAATTCCCACCCCCTGAGGCATCCAGCCTTCATGAGGTCAAGTTTCTCTTCTTCCATCTATGCCCAGCAGGGCCCTCCACTCTTACATATTCAACTGAAGCACTGGATCCCTCCCTAAGTGCTCCCAGGCTGGTGGTTTAGACCCTGGGAGCTGTGGTTGGTTGGTATTGTTGCTCTCCTTATGGTGCCGCAAATCCTTTCAGCTCTCCTTCAGTCTTCACTCTAACTCCTCTATTGAGAACCCCATGAATAGTTCAATGGCTAGTTGTGAGCATCTGCCTCTGAGTATGTCAGACTCTTGAAGACCTCTGAGGAGATATCCATAACAGGCTCTTATCAGCATGCACTTCCTGACTTCCACATCAGCCTCTACCTTTGGTGATTGCACATGGGATAGATATTCAGGTGGAGTGGTCTTGAAATGGCCCCTCCTGCAGTTTCTGTCCCTCACTTTGTCTCCATATTTGCTCCCTTGAGTATTTTGTTGCTCCTTCTAAGAAGGACTGAATCACCCCCACTTGGTCTTCCTTCTTTATGGGCTTCATGTGGCCTGTGAGTTGCGTTCTTGAAGGCGACCACTTATCAATGTGCTTCAGTGTAAAATGTGACATGATGTTTTTTTTTTTTGATTTATTGGTAGCCTGAAAAGCATGTGTTTTACTATCATAAAAAAAGTCGTATTAGGAGAAGAATTCCCACTTTCAGATGTTCATATCCCAGTTGATTATCAGTAAACTCCATTTTAATTAGATTGCCATGTATGTCAGTCAGAATTGAACAGATTATACAATGGTGACGACGAGCACAAAAATTTCAGCTGCTCAGCTGAGTGAAGTCTTAACATTCATGATAAGGAGTCATTCCTGTCATATAGCTACTATACACCAACTCATGGTGAAAGCCTCTTATTCAGTTGTATAGATAGGAGGGCAATACTAGAGATAGAAAAGCACCGAAACCTAAGACCTAAAAGTTTGAAGAAAATGAAGTGGCACAAAGACTTGTTTCTGTATCAAAAAGAACATAGTTGATACATTTCTTTATTAATTAATGTACATAATGTCTTCATGATGGGAGCCATGAATTATGACTTGTGGAAGTCACAATTTTTCTTGTCTCTAACACATGGATCTAGAATATTTATGAGGCTTGGAAGTAAGAGCTTTTATCAGTCAACTATCCAGTCTGCCCCATAATTGATGATATAAAATGAGTCAAAATCCAGGAATTTAGCTGCTTTTAACAAAAGAATAAGTAATTGAGCATTTATGCAAAGAAAAACATTGAGCTAGACTTACAAAGATATAGAATTTATGAGAAATTAACATATTTGAACTTCAAAAATATCAGACACCTTGATATAAATGCATAAAAGTAAGAAGAAAAGAAACTGAAACACTGAGAATGTGTGGTTGAAGTACAATACAAAGCTCTTTAATAAATATATTTATAAATAAATAATAAAATAAGTATTTATGCCATTTAACAACATCCAAATTAAAATTCACAAATTATTTGCAAAAAAATTTTGTTCACATGATAACAAATAATTGTAAGTTAAGATAAAGAAAGCTATCTTAAATATCAAATTAATAAATATTAAGTAAGGAAAATTTTCAAGGTTTCTAATATATCTGCAATAATTCATATAATGGTCTTGTGCAATTATGTATTAGGAAAAGCCTTGTTGAAGAGAAATTAGCCTCTGTACACCCTGAGTTTTAAATATGTATGTACTGTCTGGCATCATTTCATATTCGCTGCATAAGTGTTTGACCTACAAATAAGCAACAAAAGATAGAAACAAATGAAATGTAAAGGAAGAGAAACTTAAGACCCAAACATCTGAGGAAGAATTTCATAATGCTTTAAGTAGCATGAAATTAATATTGTAAGAGTAAAAAGTTCTATATTCATGAATGCAATGATGAATAGGTATGGATATATTGATGATAGTTTTAACTTAGTAAATATTGCATTAAAATAATAGTGATAAAAATTAGTGAAACAACTTCAATGCATAGTGATAAATTACAATAAAACCTACAGAGATCACTGCATGTGCTCACTAAGCAAAATGACTATGAACTTTAATAACTCTGTAAATGGTTAATTTTATGAACCCATTTTTATAAACCTGTACATTTGTATTTACTCATGTAAGATCTTTTATGAGATAGTAAATGAACAAATGTAATATCGTCTGTTATTCAGGCTCTACATGGAAGAAAAAGAGAGCATCCTCTTGCTATCATCATTCAGATTAACTCAAACAGGGAAGTATTGTTGAAGCTTGAGGGCTAGAGATGGCATGATAAGACAGTCAGTGCCCCTTTGTGGTGGTATGCAGACAGGAGTATGCAGCCATTAAATGAAACACAGTAATCCTCCTCTCTAGTCACCCTTGGATTGTAAAATATCTCACATGATAAATTTATTAACTGCAGGGTTATATGTGGTTTAAAATGTTCATCTACCCTCTATACTTGCTGTAACCTGGTAATAAAATCTGGAGGTTTGATTATATTAGCAATTATAATTTATACAGAGTATATTTAATAATAAAACACATACAGCTCAATTGTTCTGTGAAATTGTCAGATTCAACTATAATTCTTTCATGTTATTAAGTAACATTTTATGTTTTCCTGAATTATTTCTTCAATACTAATATTTTCGATCTGTGCTACTAGGATTTTCAAGAATAGAAAATCTTTTTTTCATATTTTCTTCTTCACTTATTTGTTGAAATTCTGAGTTACATAGAAATCTCTCATCAATCCTGTACCTACACTAGGATACTGTAGGACAGCTGTGTATCTGTTTTCCCACTTGGTTTTATTTACCAGTGATAAGAGTAAAGGGTTGGCCTCATGGCACCCTCTAACTTAAAATATTAATTTTATTTTCAAATGTACCCCACTATGAATTTATGCATTTTCATGTTTTAACCCGTTTTAACATCATTATCATCTGACCTATTGGTATGTAAGTGTTCTTACATTTCTTTTATCTTTTTATTTATTCTTCTTTTATGAAATATATCCCAACTGTAACTTTCCCTCCTTCCACACCTCCCATTCCCCCCAACACTTCCCCCTTTTCCCAAGATCCACCATCCTCACTTCCCCCAAAAAAAGACCAGCCCTCACAGGGACATTAACTAACCATGCCACAACATACAATAAGACCAGTCACTAAACCTCACATCAAGGTTGAACAGGCAAAACAGTTAGGAGGAAAAGGATCTTAAGAGCAGGCTAAAGAGATGGCTTGCCTGTTAAAGGCTAGGCTCACAACCAATATAAGTGTAGCATTTCTTTTTTTTTCAACATTTATTTATTTTTATTCACTGTACATCCCAATCACAGGCCCATTCCCTCCCATCCTCCCAGTAACCCCCTTACAAATCTCTCCCCCCGTTTCCTGATTCCCTACTCCTCAGAGAAAGGTAAGTCTCCCACTTTCGATATCGCCCAACACTGAGACATCTAGAGCCATCAAGACTAGACACATCATTTCCTGAAAAGGCCCACACAGGCAGTCCAAATAGGGGAAGGGGATCCAATGACAGGCAACAGAGTCAGAGACAGCCTTTCCTTCAATTGTTAAGAGACCACATGTAAACAAAGCTGCACATCTTCCAGCCCCTGCATACTCTTTGGTTGCTGATTCAATTTCTGTGAGTCTCTTTGGGACCAGGTTAGTTGATTCTGGGAGACTTCTTGTGATGTCTTTGACCCCTCTGACTTCATCAATCCTATCCAGACTCTTCCACAAGACTCCATGAGCTCTGCCTGATGTTTGGCTGTGGGATTCTGCCTTTGTTTCATTCCATTTCTGGATGAAGCCTCTCAGGAGACTATTATGCTAAGTTGCCAACTGCAAGCATAGCAGAATATCATTACTAGTGTCAGGGGTTGGTTCTCTCAGATGAAATGGGTCTCAAGTTGGGGCGGTCATTGGTTGGTTGTTCCCTTGGTCTCTGCTGTATCTTTATTCCTGGGCATTTTGTTCTTAGGATAAATTTCAAGTTGAAGGTTTTGTGGGTGTATTGCTGTCTCCCTCATTTCAGTGTAAGTCCTGTCTGGCTACAGGAGGTGGCCAATTCAGTCTCTATGTCCCCAAATGGTAGATGGTAGGAATCTCAGCTAGGGTCACCCCATAGACTCTGCTTAGCTTCCCAGTCCTAGAGATTCCCCACAAATTTCCATTCTCATTCTCAACACTCTCCTGCCCTCCTCCTCACACATGATACCTATCACCTTTTCCCTTCTTACTCCCTCTCTCACCCAGGTCCCTCTCTCTATCTACCTCCAATGAGTACCATTGGAGGCATATCATTTCTTAATGCAGTTAATAATTATATTACATTATTATGCTCTTTTTTCTTTGTTTTAGTTATTTTTACATTGAAGTTGGATGCCGTATTTCCCTGTCTTAATGAGAATTAAAGTGAATTTTTTCCTATTTAGGAAGATGTACCTAGGTTACTGACTGAATTGAACAAGTATAGCCTTTTGGGTTCTACATACCCTCCATGCTAACAGAATCTACTATCCTATCAATAATCCTAATTTATTACTTACTATTTATTATATTTATAATATAATAGACTGCTTTTAACACCAATTGGGCAGCCTTCAGAGCCATGCTGTCCTGATACTTAACCCATAGCAGCTTCTTCTCCTTCCTCTTCTGCACTTTCTTCCTCTTCATCTTCCTCCTCTCCTGCAAGCTCATGAAACCTAAACCCCAACTATGTCACTTCTACCGAGCTATTGGCTGTTGGTATCTTAATTCACCAATCAATACTAACATGGAGGTGAGGTCAAAGGAGTTATTTACAGCCTCCTGGTCTTGGGGGCCCGCACTTAGTATTACAATAAACAGTAAAAGAGAAAACCTCAACAATAAAACATTCACTTCAGATTATTTCACTTATTAGAAATCTTTCACTATCCATAAACTCTATCTCTAAGGTGAATTATTGTTATTCACATGGGCCTATTTCAATGGGAGATGCTTTATTTATTTGCCATTGATAGCATAGCCATATGATCAATAATTACTAGCATGATTACAGATTCTCAAAGTATTTTCTCACCAGTGTTTTTAACTCTTTGCTCATAAATTTCTTCCTTATTGGACTGATCTTTCACTTGTACAGGGGAAAACATTGTGTATTAATTTTTAATTATGCACAAATGAGAGTTTATCTATTTTTAAGGTTTAAAATGCTTTAAGATCCTTACATTTGAATGACTGATTGATTCTAGGTTCAGATTTTTATAAAGTAAAGTTTATTGTAATCAAGCTGCTGTAAAGGATCTGAAAATTGTTGAAGAAAGACCCCAGACTCAGTATGCAAACACAAAGAGCATTTTTTCTGCAGAAACCACCAGCATGAGGGATCAACCATTCTCTAAAATGTCAACTCCAGACAAAGGCATGCAGGACTTCTTATAGGGACCTTGGGGAACTCTCTAGAAAGACTGCGAAATCTAAAATTTCATTGGTAAGTGCTAGGGGGTCACCAGTGATTAGTGGTCTACATCTCTATGTCTACTGGATTTTATGGCCTGTTCTATGGCTTATCACAATGTCAGCCTCAGGTGCCCTCCATGACCCCTTCATATATTCAAAACCAGTACCACCTGTGATTTTATCACAAGGTAAAACCTTGGCTCTCTGGGACACAGCTTCCTTGTGCTCTCAGAAAACACTTCTCAGAAGATTTCACATCACTGATATCGGTCTGTTTTTAATCATCACTAATTTCTTAGCTCCAGATTGCAAGTATGAATTTTTCCAATAGTCAGGCCCTTCTATTCTTGACTCTAAAGCCAAAGTGACATGGCTAAATCTGCCACGTTCTGCTCCTCCCTGGGGCTAAAACATGGCTCCTCCTAATTCTATTACTATCTTTCTGTTTTCCAACTCTCTCACTGCCTAAGCTTGGCTGTTCTGGAGCTTGCTGTGTAGACTGATCTTGAACTCAGAGATCTGTACGTCTCTGTCTCTGGTAAAGGCATGTTCTAGCACCACTGAATTGAAGCTTTTTTTCTACATGGAACTTGCTCCATTCCAGGCTGGCCTTGAATTTAAAGATCTGCTTGCCTTTGTCTCCTGGTATTAAAGGTGTATACCAACATACCTGAGCCTAAGATTTTCATGGACATTGTACTTCAAAATCCAGATCAAAGGCCTGTGTCTTCCAGTCTCAAGATCTGGAACACAAGTCTGCCTTCTATTTTTAGCTTGTAGTTCATTTCAAATTAAATATCCAAACTATTTCTTGTTCAGCTGCAAACACAAACAAGAAACTTAGCTGAGTGGAATCTTGCCCTGAGATTACCACAACTGTAATTCAGTTAATATCCTTGCACACAGGACTCAGCTCCATTTCACTTTCTGAAGCCCCTTTATTACTTGAACTGTATATTTTATATCTTTCCTTCCTAAGCTTCCTATGCTTGTTCTAAATGTTCTTCATGAGACTTAACTAGAAAACAAAGTCTCTGCTGAGACTTTTTTGAGACTAGTTTTATCAATGCAATTAATATAAATCTCTCTACCTTAGTCTCAGGTAGACTCTTCAGAAAAGGGAAAAAGTAGGCTCATTCCTCACCAAAATATCATGAATACAGTCTCTACTCCACATACTGAAAATAAACTCAGAGATCTGTATGTCTCTGTCTCTGGTAAAGGCATGTTCTAGCACCTCTGAATATAAGCTTTTTCTACATGGAACTTGCTCCATCCCAGGCTGGCCTTGAATTTAAAGATCTGCTTGCCTTTGTCCCCTGGTATAAAAGGTGTATACCTACACTGAAACCTCTTCAGCCAGGTTTCCACACTTCATATTACTCTCAAAAACAAAGTCTTCTGTATTCCTACTAGGATAGCTTATTAAGCCCCATTTAAGGCATTCTACTGCTTTCCAAATCCAAAGTCCCCTAATCTACATTCTTCCAAACAAAAGTCAGGACCTATCAGAGTAATAGCCCACTCCTGATGCTAATTTCTGTCTTAGAGTTTTACTGCTGAGAACAGACATCATGACCAAGGCAACTCTTATAAAGAACATTTAATTGGGGCTGTTTTACAGGATCAGAGGGGTTCAGTCCCTTATCATCAAGGCAGGAGCATGTATCCAAGTACAGGGGGAGTGGGGGAGCTGAGAGTTCTACTTATTCATCCAAAGGCATACAGGAGACTAGCTTCCAGTCAGTTATGACAAAGGTGTTAAAGACCAAGGCCATAGTGACACACCTACTTCAACAAGGCCATGCCTTCTAAAGGTGCCACTCCATGGGCCAAGCATATTCAAATGATCACAGTCTCTCTATCAGGATTTTAAGTATTTCATACTGTACTATTATTTGCTTTCTCCTCTGATACTCACCTTAAGGGTCCTTGAGAGTAAACTTCATTCAGCAATTATTCCAGAGCACTGTTTGCTAAACATTTCCTATGGCGAAAATCTCAGCAATTTTGTATGAACACAGAGCTCATGCTGGCCCAGTTCTAGCAGATTTTCAATTAATTATCCTGTTACTGCCCTAAGGCCTATTTCTTATTCCAGCTTGCTGACTCCAAGATTGGATTTCTTCTTTCTAGTTTTCTTTTGGGTTAAACATTAGTACTTTTTCCCTTTATGGTAGCTGAATTCTACATGAGGATTGTTATTCTCATTTTCCACCAATTTTCACTGTCATACCCATGGACTTGCTTTAAATGACCTATAAAAAAGTTCAAATAAAATTTCCTATAGATATACTTCTCTGTTTTCAAACACTCCTGAAATTTTGATATTAGTTTTGTTGCCTTCCAATGCACCTTAAAGATTGAAAGATAGTAAATTTGAACAAAGAGACCAATTTTTGGCCCAGAGTTCTCAGTAATTTTCCTAAAAGTGACATAAGAAATACTGAGTATTCATTCAGATTTATCATATTATAGGTACTATTATTTCTAAGGCAGATGAATTAGCACATTTTATTGAAATTGGATAGTGACATTTCACTAGCCTTTCTTTTCCTTGCCAGGCCATGCTTAAGATTATTAAGGTTCACAAATAAAGTAACAGCTTGAAATTGTTTCAATGAATGAATTTCAGAAACATGAGGTCTAACAGAGTCTTGTAATTTTGATAGAAATAACTGGAAATAGAAAAATCTAGGCAAGAAGGTGAGACAATAAAGAAGACAAATGAGAAAAAGGGAGGAGTAATCAAAGTAGGGAAACCTCTTATTTTATAAGTATGATAAAATATAATATTTTTTAAAAAGAATTTTGCTAGTGGTACCCCTCTCATAAATGGATAAATTCTTTAAGATGACATAGTTTATTACTCATAGATGAGTGCATTGCTCAGTTATAATCAGAGAGATTTCCTCCAGCAGAAGATAGGAGTGGGGAAAGATACCATAGCCAGACATTATGGGGGTGGGGAGAGAGAGACAGACAGAGAGAGAGAGAGAGAGAGAGAGAGAGAGAGAGAGAGACTCTAAATTGGAGGTCTTCATCGTGTTCCTTCCCTAGGAGCTCAGGGAACCACTATAATGAGGAGGGGAAGGTTGTAGGAGTCAGAGAGGATAGAGGACACCAGGAGAATATGACCCACTGAATCAACTAAACAGGGTGTATATTTACTCACAGAGACTGAAGCAGCAACCACAGGGCATATATGGATGTGCATCATGGGCTCTTCATTTATTATAGCTGGTAGTTTGGTGTTTTGGAGATTCCTAATAGTAGGAATGGATACAATCTTGCAACAATTTTTCTCCTGGTTGGTTGCATTTTTCAGACTGGATATGAGGGCTTTTACTTTATCTTATTGTATTTTGTTTTATTGTGCTTGGTGGTTGTCCTGAAAGCCTGTTCCTTTCTAAAAGGAAACAGGATGAGTTTATGGGACAAGGAAGGTGGGGAGCAACTGGCAGGAGAGGATCTAGAGAAAACTGTGGTTTCAGTGTATTGTATGAGAGAAGAGTTAATTTTCAAGAAGAAAGAAAGAAAGAAAGAAAGAAAGAAAGAGAGAAAGAAAGAAAGAAAGAAAGAAAGAAAGGAAGGAAGGAAGAAAGAGAGAAAGAAAGAAAGAAAGAAAGAAAGAAAGAAAGAAAGAAAGAAAGGGGAAGGAAGGGAGGAAGGAGGAAGGAGGGAGGGGAAGAAAGAAAGAAAGAAAGAAAGAAAGAAAGAAAGAAAGAAAGAAAG
>NW_021604576.1:4302677-4328279 GCF_004785775.1 Grammomys surdaster | reverse complement strand
AAGAAAGAAAGAAAGAAAGAAAGAAAGAAAGAAAGAAAGAAAGAAAGAAAGAAAGGAAGGAAGAAAGAAAGAAAGAATGAGAAAAAAAAGAAAATTCCAGTCTTACTCTCTTACTCTCTTGCCTCTAGCTTCTCCTAGCCCTTCCTCCCTTCCCTTCCCGCTCTCTCCACGTGGTCATGGCCGGCCTCCACTTCTCTCCTCTCTCTCTCTCCTCTTTCTCCACCATCATCTCCCATTTCTCTCCCTACCTTTGCCCTCTGCCCTGAATAAACCCCCTCCCCTTTGGAACCAATTGGTCTGGTGTTGTCTGTTCCAAGCTGCGCTCCAGAGTCTAACAATGGTACATACCTTTAATCCCAGAACCCAAAAAACAGATGTATGCAGATCTCTGAATTCAAAGTCATTCTACAGAGCAAGTTCCAGGACAGCCAAACATAGGCAGTAAAAGAAGTCATCAAAAACAGAAAGCTGGTGATAATGTACTATTACAAGAGGATTATGTTCCAGTCCCAGCAAGAAGCAGTACTTTGAATCTTTGTCCATGTGGCTCTAGCTTTAGAGTCAGAAACAGAAGGGGTTACTGGAAAAGTTGATGCTGGTTAGCTGGAGTTAGGAAAATAGTGGTGATTAAGAAGAGGCCAGCATCACTGAGGTGAAATCTTTTGGGAAGTGTTTTCTGAAATCACAAAGAAGCTGTGTTCTAAAGATAAACTTTATGCTGGCAGCGAGACTTGGTAATGTATAAGGGTGATTACACAGGTGGTACTGGTTTTGAAGGTATGAAAGAGTCATGGAGAGTAACTGAGGCTTGGCACTATGAGAGGCCAGGAAAGACTATTGGTGAAGGTCCAGCCTCAGTGCCAGTCAAAGGTCCAAGACTGAAGGAGTCATGCAAAGAAGTTGAAGCATGGCACCATGAAAAGAGCCTATGAGACATTATTGATAAAGCGCAGCCTAGTTGCTTTGGAAGATCCCAGCATATTTGAGATACCAGTGCCATGGGATGACCATTAAGAACAGCAGCAGCAGCAGTGGAGTAGAGTTAGACAGGGCTTAGAGTGTCACAGAGGACAGAGCTGGAAAAGTGACTGAAGCCTTTTGGAGGAGGCCAAAAAATCATGTGTGGATCCCAGACATTGGAACAAGAAGCTGTGAAGTTGAAGTTGCCTTGGAGACCTCAAGATGTTAGAGATGTCAGAGTACTGGAATATTGACTGAGGAAAGCTGCTAACAGGAGGGAGAAACAGCCTAAAAGAAAGAATTGTGTTGCAGAAAAAAAGAAAAAAAGCTGAAAAGAGTTGTAGATCTGAAAAGAATTTTGATAAACATGGAGAAGCAGAATTTGGAATTTTCTCAGCTGGTTTTGGTCTTGTTTTGGTCCAGTATTTTCTCACAATGCTCCCTTACCTACATTTTAAAATGTGGTGTTGGAAGTATGTGATCTGCTGTTTGATTTTGATTTTATAGGATATTAAAGTTAAAAGGATGCATGAATCTCAGAAGAGATTTTGAACTTTGGACTTTTAACATTGTTGAGACTGCCATAGACCATGGGTACTTTTGAAGTTGGACTAAATGAATCTTTTATTAGGCTATGTTTAGGTATGGCACCCATAGACTCATATGTTTGAATAAGCCTATGTTGGCCAGGTGGTGGAATGTGGTGACTTGAACATTCTTGGCCCATTGAAAGTGGCACTATTAGGGGGTGTGGTGGTTTGAATATGCTTGGCCCATGGGAATTGGCACTATTAGGAGATATGGCCTTATTGAAGTAGGTGTGGCCTTGTTGGAGATAGTGCATCAATGTGGGGGTAGGCTTTGAAGTCCTATGCTCAAACTTCACCCAGTATGGAGGAGGCTCTCCTCCTGGCTACCGTTGGATCAAGATGTAGAACTTCCAGCTCCTTCAGGGATCATATCTGACTGTATGTTGTCATGCTTCTCACCACAATGCTAATGGACTAAACCCCTGAAACTGGAAGCCAGCCCCAATGAAATGTTTTCCTTTGTACAAGTTGTTGTGGTCATGTGTCTCTTCATAGCAATAAAACCCAAACTAAGAAAAAAAAAAAAAGAAAGAAAATTCCAGTACCAGCGGTGGAATGTATTCCTATAAGTTGTTGGCCAGGTAGTTCCCAACATCTTCAAACTCTCCAGGTCACTGCCTTTGCTCTTGATTTCACAGAACTTGATAGTAATATCTTAGAATTCTTTTGATATCAAATCCAAAATAGCTGAAAGTACTCAAATTAGAGCTACTGGTATTTTTGTTTGTTTTCTTAGCTTCTCTTCAGACTTCTTTAGTAGCGCATCATTAAAATAGGTAAGGAGTATTTTGGAATTAACAAAATGTACTTGTGTCCACAGAAAATTACTCCACTAGGAATCATTTAATAAAACAGTAAAGAAAACCTAAAGTTTCTCATATATGTAGTTAGCTACAAATACCGCCTTTTTGTTTCAATTATTAAAGTATTTTTCACACACACACATTGGTATCAAATGTTAGAATTCATACCTAGAAAAGCCTCCATGTCAGTGATAAGGTGCCTTCCAAGCACATTTCTTCTAATATTGAAGTATTTTCAATGTATCAAATGAGCTTAATGCCAGAAAATCATAAGTATAGAAATAAAAGAGAGCTGACAAGTCTGTTTTTGACCACTTTAGAATGTCTGTCAGTCAGAGATATGTATGAATGGGTTTTACATTCAGATGTATCTAGTTTGGGAAATTGTGTGCTCTTTCTAGGTGACCTACTTCATGATTTTATTTTGCAAAAATTTCTATAACTTGAGATTAGGAAAGTATTTGCTATTTTACTTCACAAACTATGGCTTACTTTTCTTTTGTTTAAAAGGCATTTCATTGAAATTACCTCTTGAACACACGAACTAATATCCTGAATTCCAAAATACTGCCTTGTAGGCTATTTTGCTAGCTTTCAAACACATTTCCTCAGTTCATACTATTCTTAACATTTGTAAAATTCACACTTGATCTGTTTTCCAGAAAATGGGAATTTTCAAGCTGAAAACTATGATTATAGTAACAATCTCATCTGACTAAAGAACACTTTTATTCTAACCAAAGATTGGTAAAATTCAGCTCACAGGTATTAATAGCACTAGTGGCTCTCATCGTCAACCAAAATCCATCTTCTAGGAACACACACAAACACTCCTACAAACACACACCTACACACACACATACACATACACACACACACACACACAAACACACACACCTACACACCTGCACACACATCCTATAACTAAATATCTTAGTATGGCATGCAAAATAATTTCAGATATTTTATAGTTTCTCTTTCTATACCTTGTTTAATAGTAGATCCCACTAAATAGGTTTTGGTCAAATTTTGTAATGTTTTGTGGGAAAATAAATTCCCCAAACATCTCACTTCTGCTTTCTGCTTTCTTTTATTATATAAGCCTTTTCATATACATTTCCGTATTCTTTCTGACTAATGTTGCTTTGATGGAAAGGTCAACAAACACATTAATTTCATGAATGATTTCCTGACATTCTATTTACTCACCTGCTAAATAATCCTCACTGCATACATAATTGCACTAATTTACATATACTTTACAGTTGTATTATTCATAGATTCTAAATCTTACAACAAGAATAGAATTACTCAGAGGTAATATTGCACTGATTGGTACACAATGAAAACCTAATGCAATATATTTAACTATTGCTTTTATATCAAAAACAGATTTTTCATAGAATATACAATTAAGTTTTCCCTCCCCACAGTCTGATATTCATACTCTGTCTTTGCATCTCTCCCATTGTAATACAAAAGAGCATCTAAGAAACAATAAAATAAGATACAATAAAAACAAAGAAACCTCAATACAAAAATTAAAACAACAACAACAAAAAACAACCAAAGAAAAGCACAGAAACTTAGACTTTGAGACACGCATATGTGTGCACATAGAAAACCTGTACGACAAAATTAGAAGTCATAATATATAAGTAAACTATCTATAGATTTACAAACAACAAGCAAACAAGCAATAAGTCTCCTGAAATGCAGTTAATTTTATTTTGTGTTTGCTCTCAATGATAAGGCATTTCACCTCCCCTTAGGCGGTTTTTAAACCAAGTATGACTCAACTAGAGAGAACTATTTCTTTATGAGAAATACTTCTGGATTAGAGTTGGAGACTTGTATCTATTTCCCTTCTCAACACTAGGACCCCATCTAGACTTATGTCAGCTTCATTGAGTGCCACAAGAAACGTCATCCACATGCAAAACAGCTATATTTTTAACTGGAAACTACATATAATAAAAAAAGAAGTCAATTTGAGCTAAATCAGGACAATTACTTTTATGTATTTTTTTTAATATGGGGAGAGGAGAAAGAAAGAAGCCAGAATTGGGTAGGACAATAAAGTCCTGTGAAATACAAGTAGAGACAGGTAGAGACTACCAGAATAGAGTCTTAAATTGGGAAACATGTGGTGGACGAAGACACAAAGAAAGTGGGGAAAGAGATGACTAAAGCTATGGTTGAAGAAGACATGAAAACCTATAGTTTCTAAGCTAATTAAAACTAAGTTTTAAACTTTCGAATGGAGGTAACCTATACAAGTGTATAATGCTAACACACAAGAAGCCACAGATGAACAACTGAAAATCCTAATACTGTATATGAGAAATTTTTCTGTAAATTTTAAGTGGAGAAGGCCACAGTCACCACAAATAAATGTAGATATATTGTTAAAGACACTAACAACCTAGGTTTCCAGGTACAGAAAAATTAAACTAATAGTTAATTGTAAACATCTTCCCTGCTTGTTAGTGTATGTAGTGTGTGAAAGGGGACAAAGGGGACTATTTGAGTTGCTAGAGGAGGGAAGGTAATAATAGTCTTATGAACTATGAACCTTATAAGCTACAATGTCCAACTGAAAACAAATAAGACATTTTCCCATTTTTATTGGATTTTTTAAATTTACATTTCAAATGTTTTCCCCTTTCCCAGTTTCCCCCTCAAAACCCCCTATCCCATCACCCCTTCCCCTGCTTCTACGAGTGTGTTCCCCCCACCCATCCACCACTCCTGCCTCCCTGCCCTGGCTTTCCCCTACACTGGGCATTGAGCCTTCACAGAAACAAGGGCCTCTCCTCCCAGTGATGCCCTACAAGGTGATCCTCTGGTACATATGTTGCTGTAGTCATGAGTCCTTTGATGTGTGTTCTTTGATTGGTGATTAGTCCCTGGGTACTCTGGGGGGTCTGGTTGGTTGATATTGTTGTTCTTCCTTTGGGGTTGCAAATCCCTTCAGTTCCTTTAGTCCTTTCTCTAACTCCTCCATCAGTGAACCTTGTGGTATAATAGTGGCCTTTCTAATATGTAAGTAACCGACCAAACAACCAGTCTATATTTGAATTTAAGACTTGCTCCACAGTAGGTAATATGTTGCTGGTGTAATAAACTGTCAAAAAACAATGGCTAGGCATACAGTAGTATTCATGAGAAGACTCACAATTTTTATTTTACCAATATGATATGATGATGAACTAACATCTAACTATATGTATACCCATACTGAAAGTCTAATCTTCAGCCTTGATTAGAGAAGCTTCTCTTTGCAACAAATACTGGTAAAGGGATAGACTAATAGATACACAAATAGCTGAGAATATGTGGAAGATGAGTGTTCAGCACTAAACAGGATATTTATATCACATCCTTTCAACTTCAGGGAAATCTGTAAAAAGGTAGGAGAAAGAAATCCAAGAGCAAATGAAAAAGAAAAGCTTCAAAATGCTATCTTATGGGTATGACACAGTCATTGTAATGATGAACTCATAGCAGATCCAGTTGCCTGTATTGGACTTGCACGGCATTACAACTGTCAATATGTAGTCATGGATGGGAAGACACTCAAAAAACCCTAACTACACCTGGATGTTAGGGTATAAACCATCACTTGCTGCCTACTTACATTAAATATGTACTTGAAATTAAGAGACTGAGTTTTAGGTTGCCAGTTCTGAAGCCTGGTATATTCCTGTAGTAGAAAATGCACAGATTTCTTTTTTTGTAAATCATCTGCTACAAAACTTTATAGTGTGCTTTCTAACCCTCTGCTCATTATTATAGATACTGTTTTCTTTGGAAGAAACCCCTTGTTGAAGCCTGTGTATTTCAACTCCTACTTTCCTGCTTCCAGGAACATAAAATCAGCTTTGGGACCTGTTGGGGGTTTTGTTTGTTTGCTTGTTTTTTGTATTTTGTAATATATACATATGTATATGATGTATATGTATATGTATATGTATATGTATATGTATATGTATATGTATATGTATATGTATATGTATATATTGAGAGAGAGAGAGAGAGAAAGAGAGAGAGAGAGAGAGAGAGAGAGAGAGAGAGAGAGAGACTATTTTACTTACCTTGGTACACCAAAGAGAGCTACATCAAATTCTTATTGTTCCTTTTCATATCATAGCCTGTTCCAGTTCCAGCCCATCTATTCCTGATAATTACCATGAAGACTGACTTGATCTTGAAAGTGCTGTCCTTCAGAATGTACCCAGGATGTCTAGAATGAAATCTGAATTGAATTTCAGTATTGGAGTCTCTGAAGGATGAAGTTTTAAAGAGTAAAACATTTTCAACAATTGATTCTACTACTTTTTTGTATACATATGCTAGGAAATGCCAACATTAGCTAGGAAAAAACTTTACAAATGTGTACACTGTGATTATTTTTATGAGAAATTTTATAGTGAGGAGTTAGGCAATGAAAAAGCTGATTTTTAATCATTTTGATTGTTGTTTCTTCTAGTTTGTGTTAGCACTAGGCAACCAAATAACATAGTTTTTTAAATGAGTATTGACTCCCCCAAAATGTCAAAATGAAGATATGCATTGACCAGAGTAACTAACATCTTAAGTGAATATGCCAACGATAAATGTAAAAATGGGATCTAGGTTAAAATAATACTCCTGTTATTTCTCTAAATATTTAAAAGTGTTAAGTGATGTAGAGTACCATAAAATTTTTTATTAGATTTATAAGAAACAGCAATTTTAGGTGAATACAGGATACTACTTGATAGCTATATTATGGTGCAATTATTTTTAAAAAATGTATCTCTTATTAGTCTGAATATTCATGTATTCCATCAGAAAATTAAGTATATTAATCTAATAAGGATAATGAGGATTATATTGCACTATCTGAAGATTCTTCTTTTCTCCCTTAAAAATGATGAATTAGAGCTAAAGAGTTGTTCAGATGCACTTGCTCCTCATTAACATTTTAACTAAACTGTGCAGAGCTTACTTTAGTGTTAGTGTACTTTTACACACGAATATAATAGAAAAAAATAGTTATCTAAGGAAAGTTGAGTTGAGAAAAACATGGTTGAAAACATGATCAGAAAAATATGTACATGAATTCCAGTAAGCACATACTAAATATTAATAGAGCAGTCCCTTCTCAGAACTTTCCCAGGGCAGACCAATTTAAACACAATTTCCTGGCACAAAAGTACTATAGACTATATCTGGGAAAGCACAAAAGCAAGACAGAAGGCCATATCCAGATTCAGGTTACACTGACCAGATTTGGTTCTATAGCTATGCTCTGACATAAAACAAGAATAACCATGTCTTATAAATCAAAATGTCTTGTAAATGTTTGTTACAAGAGACACAAAATCACATCCAACAATCTAGGGAAAAATGTATTTGAGGTAAAAAGCCTTCTGCCTTTTTATCTGGAGCCTTTTCACAGTTCCCCAAGGCATTGCTCTTCATGAGTCATTCTTTTGATAATGTTTCAACAGTAACTAGCCAATAACTGATTTAACATAAGTCCCATATCTAGAAGGAGAACCCATACCTGAAGAACTTGATTGCCAAGGGATGTAAAACCAAACAATACTGGTTTAATTAAACAAGTACATACATATGTATGTGAGTGCATGTGTATGTATGTACATATGTGTGTGTATATATAGATGTATGTGTATGTATATATGTATATATGTACATATGTATATATAATGATATATGTACATGTACATATACACACGTATACATATATATAGTGATGAAATGACTCCTAATGACATTCTGCCGTACTGTTATGTGAGTATGTTTCCCATACATTTTCAGAGATGATTCTTCCTCCAGCAGATGAAACAAACAGAGAAATCCACAGCAAGACATTATGCAGAGTTGAGAGACCTTGAAACATTCCGACCTAAATGGTATGTTTATATCAAATCCATCCTCTCAGATCTCAGGGATACCCATAGAACAGAAGACAAAAAAGTGTAAGAGTCAAAGAGGATTAAGGACACAGTAAAACAGGACCTGCTTGCTCAGTTCTGCCTCAGTTGTACTGCTTTTATGGGGACTCTGAGTGTGCAAACAAGTGTGTTTCTGATTCTTGTACCTTTTGGGGGGCTCTTTTCCTTCTCTTGGTTTGAACTGTCCAACTTTGTTGGAGTTTGGTCTTGTGATCTGTGTATTTACATGTGCCCTGAGATCTAGCTATAGTGTGGACATGGGAATTTTCCTGAATATTTAAGAATCTCCTGTATCAATGTGGTATCAAGAATGCTTCCCAATTATCTCTGTTTGGTTAATCAGAGACTAGCTAAAAGAGATAGAAAGGCTAGACTTCTGATCTACCTAGGTATCTGAAGGAGAAGATCCAGAAGGAGTTCAACACTGGGTAGGTGAAGTTTCAGGAGATGTTTGCCATGAGTCAGGTGAAGGTCCAGAAGATGGGTCACAAGGCAGGTGGAGAAAATGGAATAAGGTCACCATGCAGTTGGGTATGTGGAAGAGTCTACAGGGTATTTGGCCATGAGGTCATGGGTGGAACACAGCAAGGCAGGGTGATTCAAACTTCAAGGAACATAGGACCTATGGCTTGGATGTAGATAGCTCGGAGGGTTCGAATACTTAGAAGGTGCCCAGTCATAGTGCTTAAAGTTCTCTAGTAAACTTAATAGGCCTCAGCCTCAATACTTTGAGAGCTAGACAGGTTAGAAAAAAAGTCCAGTTTTAAATGTCATCCTATATATAATATGATGTGATAGTTCTTGTTTTATCCTAATTTATTTTGTTACATTTAAAACATGAATGATTGAAAGAAAGAACAAAAGGAAGGAAGGAAGGAAGGGAGGAAGGAAGGAAGGAAGATAGAAAAGATCTTCTTACCACGTTTCATACCAAAAAAAGTGTTCTGCCTCTTTTTTTTTCCTTTTTTCAAATTAGATTTTAAAAATTATTTTTTTTCTTTCTTTTATTGGAATAATTGTTCTTTGACTGTATACATGATGTACTTTAATATATCAAATGTTTTCAGAAATGCTTTTATGTGAAAGCTATGAAAGTTAGCAGTCTTCTTCAAGGTTATCTACAGGTTTCTTAATGAAAGGGGATATTTATGTGTGTATGTGTGTGTGTGTGTGTGTGTGTGTGTGTGTTTTACTACTAGAAATAGTTGTTTTGTCAAAAGTAATGACAGTGTTCTTTGTTAAATATCCTGTTAAAAGTGTTGAGGTTTGATTTTTTCTCTGCCATAATTGTCAGAAAGGAAGTAATGAGAAACGTATTTGAACTCAAAGTTATTTTACTTTTACATTCTAAGTGAAGAAGACATTTAATAAAGACATCACAGAGACTGAGTACTAGAGAAAACTGTTATCTTAATGGTATATATTAAATATGGTACAGATATCATCTTATAGGACAGAAGAAAAGAATTAACATTCATGTTTTTATGTTAAAGATAAAATTCTGTGATATTTAATAACTTGGAATAATGTTGAAAGATTAAAATTTAGTATTAAGAAACATTTTTATTAAATGTCATTAGAAATATGTGTATATAAATATGTGAACATGTAACACACAGACACACACTTAAAAATCCCTGTCTCTAAGTTTTGTTTTTTTTCCTACTTCACTACAAACTGCTGTACATATAAGAATTTACTTTCTGTTTTGTTTGTTTCATTTTCATGTTTCAAATGTTTTGAGATAGGGTCTCACATAGCCCTGGTCTGCCTCAAATATTTAGGCAAAACTGCCTTTGTACTGTCTTATCTTTCTGCCTCCACTTCAAAAGTACTAGGACAGGTATGTGTTTCCATACCTAGTGTGTTTTGTTTTTTTTTTTTCCTTTTTTCTTTGTTCTTTTGTTTCTTTCTTCCTTCTTTCCTTTCTCTCTGTCTCTCTGTCTCTCTCTCTCTCCCCCCCTCTCACTCGCTCTGTCCTCTATACTATCTGTCCCTTCCTCCTTCTTTCCTTCCTTCCTTCTTTCCTTCCTTCTTTCCTTCCTTCCTTCCTTTCTTCCTTCCCTCCGTCCTATTTTCCTTCCTTTCTTTTTCAAGGCAGGAACCTTGAAGCAGTAGCTAAGCCAGTAATCATAGAAAAGTACTATTTACTGGCTTTCACCTCAAGGCATGCTTGCTTTTTAACACCACCTACACTGTTTTGTGCTTTTCACATCAATCGCTAAAAAAATGTACCACAGGTGTGTGTACTGGCCAATATGGCAGAAGCTTTTTTTTTTCAACTGATTACCTCTTCCAAAGTGTCAAGTTGACATAAAATGAGCTAGTGAAGTAAGAAATATAGATTTTAAAGTTAGAGGAAGTAGAAATAATTCTAGCAATTGTACATTAGGAATGATTTTGAATAGTTAGTATGATTCCTATTTGGAAAAGTAATTGGAGAAAAGAAAAAGAAATGCACTTAAGAGATTACTATGGTAGTTAGGACAGGGATTATATCTGGGAAAGCCTGAAGGAAGATCTGACTAATGGAAGGGAAGGAAAAGGCAAATAGGGAGCAGCATTTCCAGATGTTTGGCTTGCATATTTTGGGATGTGGTACTCTATACACTGGAAATAATAGATGAGGGATGGAATAAGGGAAACAATGATCTGTAAAAATGCTAACCTTAAGACAGCTGTGGGAGAAACAAAAAAATCTTAACTGAAACAGGGATGTCCTATGCCAATAAAGAGCAGAGGAAATAAATGACCTCACATGGAAGACTGAAAAGTGGAGAATAAAGAGACATGCAGTAAGGCTCTGAGGCATTGACTTATTCCTACAATATGTCAGTCAGTTACACAATAGAGATCACTGACTAGCTGTCATGCCAAGAATAATCAAGGATGAGTTTCTGAACATATGATCTTGTTAGTAGAGTTAGAGGATAAAAAGTTTTGTTTTGTTTTACTGATTTTTAAGGAAATAGAATTGTAACTTGAATGAAAATAGAAAATATTTTTTCCACATAAATAGAAGATAGAATGGTCAGAAATCTCTGCCTTCAGTGTAGGTATGATTTCAAATGTATGATGGCAGAAAATGTACACAGAGAGTAACTATATATAAATGGCTTTATTAAGCAAGCAAGATGCTATCCTTTTGGAGATAACAGAAAGCTAGTTATACATTCCTAGCAAAGATTAGATTAAATTTGCATTTTAGGAAAAATGGCTAGCACAAAACTAAAAGATAAATTCAAACTCTTTTTTTCTTAAACCAGGTTCCAAGACACAGCAGAAGAGTAATAAGATAATAATTTTTATGTCTAATGAATAATCCCATGTTCATATAAATGTAGAGAACACTGACTAAATGAAGGTCCCTATACTGTAAGACATCTGTGACACTGTGATGTATAATATTCAAGACAGATATGCAACCTTGATAATTTCTCAAATTAATTAAGACAGAGAACAATTTTTCTCCAATAGAAAACTCACAGTTCTGAAAAACATGTTTTAAGCAAAAATTCCAAATGGTAAAATTTCTAGCATTTAATGTTTTGGTAGTATTGTTACTTTTTCTACAAATTTTATAGGTTTACAAAACAACATTAAAAGCTCTTAAGGCTAGCAAAGATGTGGGGTGGGAGAGAGGATGGTAATGTTATTGTAATACTGTCAACTCAGGTTTTCATTAAAGAGTCTGACATTGAATGTCGCATTGTCAATATTTGAGATAACCTGGAATAGAGCTATAACCATGAATGCAATAATCATGAATATAAGTGGGTTAATGTCAAGATATTTCTAGGGCGTGTTTGAGATGCATTAGAGCTTTTAATGAGAATAGGAGACTGTTCACAATCTAAATGTGACCTTTTAGAATTGACCATATAAAAGCATAAACAATCAGAAGAATTGTCAACCATAAGTATATAAAAAGGCTTGGCCAAATAAAGCAAATAAGAAGAAAGCTTATTTTATTAAGAATTGATGTGGCTTTTATTTCCTGACAGGTAATGAATAATTTAATTTTCCTCAGGGATCTGCCTATTCTTTTCATTCCCACTAGTAGTTATTTTCCCTCTTTAGTAAAAGCTCTGTATTCCTTGCAATAAACATGCTCTGGTATAGTCATCTGGCAGTTTGCTTTCTTCTTATGCTTTTTAGCCCCCGTTGACTGCCCAGATTTGCTTGATTTCTGACTGCAAGAAAATTTGGAAGGCTTCCATATATCAAACTTGGCAACTTCTGAACAATCTTTAAAGAAAATTTAGCTCTAATAGCGAAGCTTTCTTAGGAGTAGAGCCAACTGGGACATGTGACACATAATGGAAAATAACCACTAGTTTTAGCTTTGGGATTCACTGAGGCACTAAAAGGCTCTGAGGATATTTCAGCTATGAGTTTGTTCACACCAAAATCCCTTCCATCATTATGAGTCACAAGCGACCTTTTTACATTTCAATTCAACACTCATCCCAATTCAGTACACCAGTCAGTTGACTAATACTTAGAAGAAGGGCATCTGTTCTATGCATAACAATCTGACCCATGCTATAGGGGAATTCTTTGAAAATACTCAGTTAGTTATATGACTGTTCATGGAGTAAGTACTTCCAGGAATGATTTCATTCATAGAATCACTTGAAGAAGTGAAACTTAATATGCAAAAACAAATGTTACTAAATACATTTCTGAAATATTCACTTGGAACTGTTAAATGTACAAGTAATGGAAGACTCATGCTTGAAGAGCAATAATTATTAGGGATAGTATGCAGAAAGAGCCTATAGTAGTTCAGAGTATAAAGAACATATTTCACTAGAGATTGGCTTATGCACAGAGGCTAGGCAGAACTAATAACAAATATAGTATAAGGGATATATTGAAAGTAACTTAATGATTAAATATTTGTTGATAGAATGTGTGTATCCATGAGGGAGTTGTTTACAAAATAACCTCTTTTATTTATTTATTTTTTTATTATTTTTTAATGTCTTTTTTTTTAACATGAAATGCTTTCTTATAGCATGTTTTACAAGGGGAGGGGGTAAGAGGGGCCAGGTGATGGAAAAGTACAAAATCTTCTTGGCCTGTGCCTTGAAACACGTCATGGTCTATATGGTACACTGCCTTGAATTATGATTTACCTGCTGTTCTTCAGAAGATATAGTACACTGCTTGAGTTATGGTCTCCCTGCTATTCTTAAGATGATATGGTACTCTGCTTTGAGTCTATCTGCAGTTGCTAAGCAGGATCTTGCAGTTGTCAAGCTTCAGAGGACATTGTGCAGGTGGGGAAAGGTAGGGGGTGAGGGTAAGGGCGAGGGTCCTGGCTTCTGGCATCTCCCCCTTCTCTGTTTAGTTAGAGAAGGCATCTTAAGATCAATCCCAACTATGTGAATTTTGAATTTGGATGTCTAATTATGGGGGGTCTTAGACAAGTTCACAACCCCAAAACACTGATGTGAGACGAGTCACATCGATGGTCAAAGGTTTTAGGCTGTCGATGATGGGCAAAGTCAAGGGACTCCGATGTGAGTGAAAGGAGGGTGAGAGCCCTGTCTTAGGCCATGTAGGCTGCACCCACTCCCAGCACCACGCACTCCTTTTCGGCTGCATTGGGTGGGCCCCTGGGAAGTGGACCTACAATAATCCCGTCATTGGGCTAACTCACAGCCATCCTAGTCTCTTGTAAATGTTCAAGTTACCAACCATTTGTCAGTTTGGGGTGTAATATTGTCATAAAGGAAGGCTCCCCAATGTTAGCTGCCATATCAAGGGCGGCCTTGGTTTAGGAAAAAGCCAATTTTTGTTGTGGTGATCAAGAGGCCAAGCTCTCTAGGGAGAGAAGCGAGGGCAAAGCCAGGCATACCAGGAACCATTCTGGAGGGCGTGGAAGTCTAGCAGTCGACCGTAGGGGGAGGCAGGGGAGCTGGCAGCTTTGTCAGTCTCCTGCGGAGTCACTTCTGGATCCTCTTCAATTTTTGGCTGATGATAATGAACTTCAACCGTCTTCTTGATGGCAACATCAACCTGGTTTTGTGGATGACAGGTCGCCGGCGACGATCTCTGTCTCGCTCAATCTTGATGTCGTGCGCACATCCTCTCAATGAGGGTCCGTCCAGAGGGGTCCGTGCCTCGAGCCCCACGTCTGGGTGCACTTGACCCGACCGGCAGGTCCTAGTTATTCGTGGGGGCGAGGAGGACTGCAACCTGCTATTCTTCAGAAGATATGGTACACTGCTTGAGTTATGGTATCCCTACTATTCTTCAGATGATATGGTACACTGCTTTGAGTCTATCTGCAGTTGCCAAGCAGGATCTTGCAGTTGCCAAGCTTCAGGGGACCTTGTGCAGGTGGGAAAAGGTAGGGGGTGAGGATAAGGGCGAGGATCCTGGCTTCTGGCCCATCTGGATTAGAACTTCTAACAGCTGGCGTCACGGGTGATTCATTTTTACCTGGAAAGAAAAAAGAAGGGGATTCTCAGGGAGATTTCTCTTCCCTGGATGTAAATTGTTATTCATCATATTTGTGGTTGGGCCTGGCTTTGTGAGGGTATCTATTTTTTTCATTGATATTTGTGGTAGCCGGTTAGCTGTGCCTTCTGTTTTATTGGACAGGCATATCAGTCCTCGGCTCCATAAGGGAACTGGGTCTGGGGCATTCCCTTTACAGGTATGAGGGTCCTTCCCCATATCTGTGGCAAAGTTTTGTTGGTCTTGGTGGTGCCCGAGGTCCCCAACATGGTCAGCAAGAGATTTGCCATGAGCTTTCAGCTTTAGAGAGAGAAAAGTGAACAAGGCATGATGGAGAGTATTTCAGGGGGACTCCTTCTGAGGGGTACCGTTCCCCCTCTTTTGTTTTTAAAGCCAATTTTTCAGAGTTCTTGTAAAATCAGGGCAGAAGCGCCAACAGTTGCTCCTTCCACACTCAGAGAGTCATGAAGACCTTATTTAAGGATATATAAATCTATATGAATAATCTTTTGTCAAAGGACTTTTATAGCACCACTGACAATTAATCAGACTATATGATATATCGATTAGAAATAGCTTTTTCTACTTTTTGTGAGATTACCTCTCTTTTGTCAATTAACTTGAGGGAGTTAGGGTTTACCTCTCTCTTGAGAATATTGGACAGAGGTTTAAGTTCTATTGTGGAGAGCTTAAAATAGGATCTTAGCCAATTTGCAACTCCTAGAAACTTTTGAAATTAATTTAAAATAAGTAAACTCCCTTTTTTAAAAAATCCTTTATCTGTGTGGGTTTTTTATTGGATATTATACGTATTTACCCTTCAATGTTATCTCCTTTCTCATTCTCCCCTAAAATCCCTTATCCCATACCCCCTCCTCCTAATTTTTGTGATGGTGTGCTCCAAACATCCTCCCAGTCCTATCTCCCTGCTCTCGAATTCCCACACAGTAGGAGATCCAAACTTTCGGGGACCTTGGCCCTCCACTTTCACTGAAGTCTAACAAGGTCACCCTCAATTCCCTATACAGGTGTGTGAGTCCCTACCTTTGTGCTCTCTGGTTTAGACTTTGGGAGTTCTAGTTGAAACTTTTGATACTCCTTCTAGAAAGGACCAACACATTCATACTTTGATCTTCCTTCTTCTATGTGAGTTTTATGTGGTCTATATGTAGATTCTTAGAATTTGTGAGCTTTTGGGCTAATATCCACTTATCAGTGAGTGCATACCATGTATGTTCTTTTGAGATTGGGTCATCTCACTCAAGATGATATTTTCCAACTCTATCCATTTGCCTAGGAATTTTGTGAACTGATTGTTCTTAATAGCTGAGTAGTACTCCATTGTATAAATGTACCACATTTTCTGCATCCATTCTTCTGTCGAAGGGCATCTGGGTTCTTTCCAACTTTTGTCTATTATAAATAAAGCTGCTATGAACATGGTGGAGCATGTGTCCCTGTTGTATGTTGAAACTTCTTTTGGGTATATGCCCAGGAGTGGTATAGCTGGGTCCCCAGGTAACACTATGTTCAATTTTCTGAGATACTGCCAGACTGCCTTCCATAGTGGTTGTACCAGTTTACAATCCCACCAACAGTGGAGGAGTGTTCCTCTTTCTCCACATCCTCGCCAACATGTGCTGTCACCTGTGTTTTTGATCTTAGCCATTCTGACTGGTGTGAGGTAGAATCTCAGTGTTGTTTTCATTTGCATGTCCCTGATGACTAGTGATGCTGAACACTTCTTTAGGTGCTTCTCAACCATTCGAGCTTCCTCAGTTGAGAATTCTTTGTTCAGCTCTGTGCTCCATTTTTTAATAGGGTTCATTGATTGTCTAGAGTCTAATTTCTTCAGTTCTTTGTATACCTTGGATATTAGCCCTTTATCAGATGTAGGGTTGGTGAAGATCTTTTCCCAATCTGTTGGTTGCCGCTCTTTCCTATTGACTGTGTCCTTTGCTTTACAGAAGCTTTGCAGCTTTATGAGGTCCCATTTGTCAATTTTTGGTCTTAGAGCACAGGCCATTGGTGTTCTGTTCAGGAACCTTTTCCCTGTGCTTATGTGTTCCAGGCTTTTTCCCAGTTTCTCTTCTATTAGTTTCAGTGTGGCTGGTTTTAGGTGGAGGTCCTTAATCCACTTGGAATTGAGCTTTGTACAAGGAGATAAGTATGGATCAATTTGCATTTTTCTACATGCTGACCACCAGTTGGACCAGCACCATTTGTTGAAAATGCTATCTTTTTTCCATTTGATGGTTTTAGCCCCTTTGTCAAAGATCAAGTGACCATAGGTATGGGGGTTCATTTCTGGGTCTTCTATTCTATTCCACTGATCCTCCTGCCTGTCTCTGTTCCAATACCATGCAGTTTTTATCACTATTGCTTTGTAGTACAGCTTGAAGTCGGGGATGGTGATTCCTCCAGAAGTTCTTTTATTGCTGAGAGTAGTTTTCGCAATCCTGGGTTTTTTGTTATTCCAAATAAATTTTAAGATTGCTCTTTCTATCTCTGAGAAGAATTGAGTGGGAATTTTGATGGGGATTGCATTAAATCTGTAGATGGCTTTTGGCAAAATAGCCATTTTTACTATATTAATCCTTCCAATCCATGAGCATGGGAGATCTTTCCATCTTCTGAGATCTGCTTCGATTTCTTTCTTCAGGGGAATGAAGTTCTTGTCATGCAGGTCTTTTACTTGCTTGGTTAAGTTCACACCAAGGTATTTTATATTATCTGTGACTATTTTGAAGGGTGTCATTTCCATAATTTCTTTCTCAGCCAGTATATCTTTTGAGTAGAGGAAGGCTACTGATTTGCTTGAGTTAATTTTATATCCAGCCACTTTGCTAAAGTTGTTTATCAGGTTTAGGAGTTCTCTGGTGGAAGTTTTGGGGTCACTTAAGTACACTATCATATCATCTGCAAATAGTGAGATTTTGACTTCTTCTTTTCCAATTTGTATCCCTTTGACCTCCTTGTGTTGCCTAATTGCTCTGCCTAGGACTTCCAATACTATATTAAATAAGTAGGGGGAGAGTGGGCAGCCTTGCCTAGTCCCTGATCTTAGTGGGATTGCTTCAAGTTTCTCTCCATTTAGTTTAATGCTGGCTATTGCTTTTACTATGTTTAGGTATGGACCTTGAATTCCTGACCTTTCCAAGACTTTTATCATGAAGGGGTGTTGAATTTTGTCAAATGCTTTCTCAGCATCTAGTGAGATGATCATGTGGTTTTTTTCTTTGAGTTTGTTTATATAATGGATTACATTGATGGATTTCTGAATATTGAACCAACCCTGCATTCCTGCGGTGAAGCCAACTTGATCGTGATGGATAATTGTTTTGATATGTTCTTGGATTCGGTTCGCTAGAATTTTATTGAAGTAATTTTGAATCAATGTTCATAAGAGAGATCGGCCTGAAGTTCTCTTTCTTTGTAGGGTCTTTGTGTGGCTTAGGTATGAGTGTAATTGTGGCTTCAAAGAATGAGTTGGGTAGTGTACCTTCTGTTTCTATTTTGTGGAATAGTTTGAAAAGAATTGGAATTAGGTCTTCCTTGAAGGTCTGATAGAATTCTGCACTAAAACCGTCTGGTCCTGGGCTTTTCTTTGTAGGGAGACTTTTAATGACTGCTTCTATTTCTTTTGGGGTTATGGGACTGTTTAGATGGTTTATCTGGTCCTGATTTAACATTGGTAACTGGTATTTGTCTAGGAAATTGTCCATTTCATCCAAATTTTCCAATTTTGTTGAATATAGGCTTTTGTAGTAGGATCTGATGATTTTTTTAATTTCCTCAGTTTCTGTTGTTATGTCCCCCTTTTGAGTTCTGATTTTATTAATTTGGATACTGGCTCTCTGCCCTCTGATTAGTCTAGCTAAGGGTTTATCTATATTGTTGATTTTCTCAAAGAACCAGCTGCTTGTTTTATTGATTCTTTGGATAGTTCTTTTTGTTTCTATTTGGTTGATTTCAGCCCTGAGTTTGATTACTTCCTGCCGTCTACTCCTCTTGGGTGTATTAGCTTCTTTTCGTTCTAGGTCTTTCAGGTGCTCTGTCAGGCTGTTAGTGTATGCTCCCTTCAGTTTCTTTTTTGTAGGCACTTAGAGCTATGAATTTTCCTCTTAGCACTGCTTTCATTGTATCCCACAGATTTTGGTATGATGTGTCATCATTTTCATTAAATTCTAAAAAGTTTTTAATTTCTTTCTTTATTTCTTCCCTTACCTGATTATCAAGGAGTAGGGTGTTGTTCAATTTCCATGTGAATGTTGGCTTTCCATTTTCTTTGTCATTTTTGAAGACCAGCCTTAGACCATGGTGATCTGATAGGGTGCAGGGAATTATTTCAATTTTCTTATATCTGTTGAGGCCTGTCTTGTGCCCAATTATATGGTCTATTTTGGAGAAGGTACCATGAGGTGCTGAGAAAAAGGTATATTCTTTTGCTTTAGGGTGAAATGTTCTATAGATATCTGTTAAGTCCATTGGTTCATAACTTCTGTTAGTTTTACTGTATCTCTATTTAGTTTCTGTTTCCATGATTTATCCATTGCTGAGAGTGGGGTGTTGAAGTCTCCCACTATTATTATGTGAGGTGCAATGTGTGTTTTGAGCTTTAGTAAGGTTTCTTTTATGAAAGTAGACGCTCTTGTATTTGGCGCATAGATATTCAGAATTGAGAGTTCGTGTTGGTTGACTTTTCCTTTGACAAGTATGAAATGGCCTTCCTTATCCTTTTTGATAGTTTTAAGTTTATATTAGATTTTAGTCTATATTAGAATGGCTACTCCTGCTTGTTTCTTAGGACCATTTGCTTGAAAAATTGTTTTCCAACCTTTTACTCTAAGGTAGTGTCTGTCTTTGTCACTGAGGTGGGTTTCCTGTAAGCAGCAAAAAGCTGGGTCCTGTTTGCGTATCCAGTCCGTTAGCCTATGCCTTTTTATTGGGGAATTGAGCCCATTGATGTTAAGAGATATTAAGGAGAGGGTGTTGTTGCTTCCTGTCATTTTTGCTAATAGTGGAGACATCGTTTGTGTGGTTATCTTCTTTTGGGTTTGATGGAAAAGGATTATTTTCTTGCTCTTTCTAGGGTATGATTTCCCTCCTTGTATTGGAGCTTTCCTGCTATTATCCTTTGTAAAGCTGGATTTGTGGGAAGATACTGTGTAAATTCAGTTTTGTCATGGAATATCTTAGTTTCTCCATCTATGGTAATTGAGAGTTTTGCTGGGTAAAGTAGCTTGGGCTGGCATTTATGTTCTCTTAGGGTTTGTATGATATTTGTCCAGGATCTTCTGGCTTTTATAGTATCTGGTGAGAAGTCAGGTGTAATTCTGATAGGTTTGCCTTTATATGTTATTTGGCCTTTTTCCCTTACTGCTTTTAAAATTCTTTCTTTGTTTTGTGCATTTTGTGTCTTGATTATTATGTGACAGGAGGTATTTCTTTTTTGATCTAGTCTGTTTGGTGTTCTGTAGGCTTCTTGTGTGATTATGGGCATCTCATTCCTTAGGTTAGGGAAGTTTTCCTCAATAATTTTGTCGAAGATATTTACTGGCCCTTTAAGTTGGGAATCTTCACTCTCATCTATACCTATTATCCTTAGGTTTGGTCTTCTCATTGCGTCCTGGATTTCCTGGATATTTTGAGATAACAACTTTTTTGCATTTTGCATTTTCTTTGATAGTTGTGTCAATATTTTCTAAGGTATCTTCTGCACCTGAGATTCTTTCTTCTATCTCTTGTATTCTGTTGGTGATGCTTGTGTCTATGACTCCTGATTTCTTTCTTAGGTTTTCTATCTCCAGGATAGTCTCCCTTTGTGATTTCTTTATTGTTTCCACTTCCATTTTTATGTCCTGGATGGTTTTGTTCAATTCCTTCATCTGTTTGTTTGTCTTTTCTTGTAATTCTTTAAAGGATTTTTGTGTTTCTTTAAGGACTTCATCCTGTTTTCCTGTGTTCTCCTCAAGTTTTTTGATAGTGTTATTTACTTCCTTCTTGTAGTCCTCTAGCATCATCATTAGAAGTGATTTTAGATCTGGTTCTTGTTTTCCTGGTGATATGGGGAGTTCAGGACTTTCTAATGTGGGAGAACTAGGTTCTGATAATGGTACCTTGGGTTGCTGGTGCTTGTGTTCTTGTGCTTGCCTTTCGCCATCTGGATCACCTTTGTGCTATCAGTGCTGTCTCTGACTGGGGTCTGTCTTTCCTATTATCTAGGTTGTGTCAGAACTGTTTAGGATGGGTTTTGCTGCTTGAGTTAGAGCTGAGGCACAAGATGTGCTCGGTGCTCAGGTGGAAACCGGAAGGGGCCGGGGCTCCGGGTCAGGAGCGGATTCCTGGGTCCCAGTGAGTCCCAGTGGGTCCCAGTGGGTCCCAGTTGCTCCCTGATTGGGGGCGAGCACTGCCACCTCCTAGCCTAAGAAACTGCTTGAGCTAGCTAGAGCCACCAAGAGCCCAGCTACCTCTAGGATCTGTGAGATTGGGTGCAGAGCTGACTCTCGGGATCTGCTCCTGCACAGACCGGAAGGAACCCACGCTCCGGGCCTGGAGTGAACTCCTGGGTCCCAGTGGGTCCTAGCCGCTCCCTGTTTGGGGGCAAGCACTGCCACCTCCTAGCCCAAGACCCTGCTTGGTACAGAGGTCCTGCGAGCCCCGCTTCCTCTGGATTCTGTGAGATTGGGTGCGGAGCTGCCTCCCGGGATTCGCAAGTGCTCGGGCCCAGACCGGATGGAGCCCGCTCTGGGCCAGGAGCGAATTCCTGGGTCCCAGTGGGTCCTGGTTGCTCCCTGTTTGGGGTGAGTGCTGCTTTTTCCTTATCTGGGATGCTGCGTGAGTTCAAGCTCCTGGGAGTTCCTGTTTCTCTCAGTTTTCTGGGGTTGGGTACGGAGCTGCAGCCTGTGACCTGCTCTAAGCTTGGGCCCAAACCGGAAGTCCCAATAACCTCTTTTAATATCATTTAAAATCGGCTTTAGGCTGTGACTATCAGTATAACATTATAATACTGTAAAGGTTGTATATTACTTTCATTTGTGTATAGTTAATGAGGAAACACAATAAAATGTTCTGTGGTTCAGTGCTATGTGAAAACATTTCAATAGAATGTAGTTAAGAAAGGGCCTATGAAAGATGTAAAATTTCCACTGAATCGTACATATAAATATGGTTTAGAAATGCACCAAAAGAGGGACAGCACTGTGTAGATACAAATGTTTAGCAAAAGCATTGATATAGGACAACGCAAGCCCTGTAAATGAATGAATGTACATTTAAAAAGGCTGCAGAAGAGATCAACAAGTTAGGTTTGTGCTAGTGTCTCTTTCCCTGGAAGACATGGTTAAATATCTCCCCAGATAGTTCATCAACAAGCCAATAAAGCAAGTCTTTCCAAGTGTAGCTTTGGGTAATCACTACATTTATTAAGGCTACCTACAGAAACATGCATAAGGGATTATAAATATGGACATAGGTGATCCAGGCAGCCACACCTTCAAAACTCTCAACATAGAAGACTCATTGCAACTGCATCTCTAAATATATCCTTTCCTTGGGCAACATTTTATAGGCTGTATAAAGGTAACAGAATATTAATCAAATATGCTTAACTTTGAATACCTAATAAACAATATCAGTATACCAATGTGTTAATAGGATCTTGCTGAAGTTAGCTAATGAAATCCATATGAAGAATAAATTGGTTAATTGTAATATTTAATGGAGTCAAAATAATAAACCTGAGAGTGGAATAGCATCATGTTAGTACCACAATTTGGTACTACCATATAACCACTTTTCTTTCGATTAAAACATTCCTAGAATTAGAACAAGAGATTTCCTTCATTAAGCTGGTTGATTTATTTTTTCAGATAGGTAAATATTTAATTTTATTTTATCATAGTTTCATATATATATATATATATACATATATATATACATACATATATATATATTACAGAGATTGAATCATCAAGCATGAGGCCAACATGGATGTGAACCAGCTCCTCTAGCTATACACTGTTTTAAACCAAAATATGACAAATGGGCTTACAGAAAGCTCCAAAATATTTAGCTTTTGTGAAAAATGCTTTAATTTTGCAACTTCAGATTCAAATGTGGTAAATTATGTACATTTACAAAACTAAACAAATGAATATATTTTTCATGGAAGTTGGAAAGTTTGTTTCACAGTTTGACAACTCATTTTGTTACTTTCCATGTTTTACATTGCTAAACCTAACTTCCTATTATAATCTTTTGTCCCAACTCTCATAATCCCCAACCTACTTCATTGTGTTAGTCACAAAAACAATGCATAGACCATTTTATAATCAGGCAGAGATGGCTTTCATCTTGAAATTCCTGTGTGACCATGTCAGATGTCTTTGGACTTGTAGTGCCTTCCTCATTACTAATTATTTATATTGATGATCTCAAATGAACAACTGAGTGATCCTAACAAGTAAAATAGATTAAGATAGTAGTAATGGAATTCCCAAAAAATAAATAAACACACATTAGCTAAAAATTACTATAGGTGTCTCCCATAGAGTAGGATGGAACTGTGGTCAGTGAGTCTACAAAAATCTGAATTACCCAGGCAAGAATTAATTATATGCTCTCAAATGGCATAGACTATAAAAGTGTTCAGAAGGGAATGGATTGCAGGAACTCCAGGTGACTTCACAGAAATGTAATATGAGCCTTGATTGAGATATGGTGCACAGTAGTGAACAAAGCTAGACCTGGAAAGGTCTTAGATACCACAGCATTTATTTGATTAGTCATGAAGGTCCTTGGGGCAAAAAAGAGTCTCTGTTAAGTTTCAAGGATGAGGTGTATTTAAAATTACAAAAGTTTTGCAATTTTTTTCTATTTGTATACTAGAGAATTTATTAGAGTGCAAAAATCGGAGATAAAGGATTTAGCTTAGAAGATTTTATTATAACTGAAAGATGATTATGACTGAACCAGAAATGTGGCAGAGAGAGTAACAGAGCAGGTCTCACCTTAATCTGATAAGTTCTGTATTTTACTTGATGTGTAGATTAAGAAAAACTAAAATACAATAGTCTTTGATACATTATTGATGGAAATAGTTTGTTCTTTGTTACAGGAATAGAATTTTGCTGTATATAAAACTATCCCCCTTGTAGGCTGAAGTTACCCTTTGCACATATTTGAAGAATGTTCATCATGGCCTTATAATTATCAGAGTGTCTACAATAGCCTATAGTAATTGTCTTTATCTAGTATCACTCATCAGGCAATGACTTTTCCTCTAGCTTTATAGTACCTGAGAGTTTCCTTGTCTAATTACTTTTAGGTTATTTCCCTGGTGGTAATAAGGGGTATTTTATGGTGATAGGATCCACTCTGAGGCCATATTTCTCCTTACATAGATTATGAACTATCTACTTCTTCCAGCAACCATACAACAGAACTACGTTAGGTATAGAGCTTATTTTTAACCCTCTTGCAGAATGTGTTATATAAGTGCAGTAGTAACAATGTCTTAGTAAGAACATTGTCTTAATAATCACTGGATTTTAAAAAATTGAGACTAGATTTTTCTCTTATACAATAGATCCCAACCATGGATTCTCCTCCTTATACTCGTCCCTTATTTCCCCACTTCCCTCAATCCTCCCAGATCCACTGCTCCTCTGTTTCCCTTCAGATAGAAGGACGTCAAGAGAAAACAATCAAATACAACAAAGCAAGATATAATTAGACAAGACAAAAGCCCTCAGAGCCAGGCTGGACATAACAACCACTAGGAGGAATAGAGTCCAAGAGCAGGCAAAATAGTCAGAGATATGCCCACTCCCACTTTCCAAAGACCCACAGAAAGATCAAGCTAACAGCCATATCATACACAGAGAAGCTGGTGCAGATAGAAGCAGGTTTTATGCTGACTGGTTCTGCCACTGTGAGTCCACATGCACTTTTCTTAGTTGATCTGGTGGAACAGGCCATGTTATCCTGGGGTCCTCCATCCCTTCTGATATCTACAATCTACACCCTTGTCCAGGGGTTCCCTGAACTCCTAGGGATAGGACTAAATAGAGATCTCCAGTTTAGACTCACACTCTGCATAATGTATGGCAAACTAAATCTAGGTCAACATCTTCTACTCACAGCATTCCATAACGTGGTTGAGGATGTCCTCCAAGAAACATCAGATCACTGTCTGTCTACTCTCTGACAGAATTCCAGGCCCTATTCCTGGCTATCCTTGAGCCTGCTTTAAGAAACCCAACATCACAAATTTGGCTACCATCCTGGCTAATGATAATGCAGGTGCTCATTAATAGCTGTCATGAGATGAAAGATGAAATCAGGTATGTGGGAGCTGCAGTAGTTACTTTAACAGAAATGATTTGGGCTCAAGCCAGGTACCTCAGCCCAGAGAGCAAAGCTGATTGATCTGACCAAGGATCTTAGAGAAGGAAAAGAATAGTCAGTATGCTTTTTCTACTGGGCATGTTCACAATATAATCTATAGAGGAGGGCTTCTCCTCACTGGAGCAAAGAGAACAATAGAAAAAGTGAACAAACAATAATCTTGGCCCTCCCAGAGACTATTTGGCTTTTCCAACAAATTGCTATTTCCAACTGCCAACCACTAACCTGGCTATCTGACAAATGGCCTAAAGACCAGTGGAGCTTATGATAATTCAATATTCTGATGACATATCCCACCTGGTACTTCCTGAAACATAATGGTAAGGTAAGAAAGAAAGAAAGAAAAAAAGAAAGAAAGGAAGGAAGGAAGGAAGGAAGGAAGGAAGGAAGGAAGGAAGGAAG
>NW_021604576.1:4194674-4302667 GCF_004785775.1 Grammomys surdaster | reverse complement strand
AAGGAAGGAAGGAAGGAAGGAAGGAAGGAAGGAAGGAAGGAAGGAAGGGAGGGAGGAAGGAAGGAAGGGACAGCTCAAACCTCCAGGTTAGTGGAGAACATAACAGGGCAGGATGACTGTCACAGGCTTCTTCACAGCCTTCAGCAGGCCATTCATCACCAGGTTACTGTGGTCCACAAAACTTCCCAAGTTGCTCAGACCAAGATATGTTATACCTAGACTGAAAATCTTGGTGCAAGATGTCACCAGATGCTAGGTTTGTGCTTAAATAAATCCAAAACATAGAACCTTTACCCAGGAAGGGATTGGAAAAAGAGACTAACACCCTAGAGAACTCTAGGAAAACTGACTTCACCAAGATCCATCCAGCTTGGGAAAGATAAAAGTACTTGCTAGGTTTTATAGATATCTTTTCTGAGAAATGAGAAACCTTTCCCACTGCGACTGAAACTGCTCAAATAGGGAACTGGTTTCCTGATTTGATCTCCCATTAACAAGAGGTCTGATAATGCCCCCATTGTCATAGACAAAACTTTTCAATTAATAGGTAATTTTCAACTTAGATTGAAAACTTCACTGTGTCTCAAAGTTCTTCCCAGGTAAAAAGACTAAATGAGACATTAAAAACAACAACAAAAGGAAAAACAACAAGCAAAACCGATTAACCAAACAAAACTCTAACTAGGGTCCAACAAAGAACCTATAGGCCTCCTTCCTTTGTTTTGCTTTGGTCCACTGTACTACATATAGGATGGAATTTGCCTCCTATGTGAATATGTTTGAAAGACCACCCAGACTGTTTCTCATGTTCAGAGACCATCAGTTGGCAGACCTCTCTAACACATTCCTTTCTTAAGTTATTACACAGCCTCCAGTTTCGCACACAGGTTATTCATTAAACTATCTGAGAGACTCACCCAACCTCTGAATCTACTATCAGTTTCTTTTGTTCAGATTCACTGATGATGGATGCTATTTGGATCAAGTATAGCAAAAGACGCACTGAAGCTAACCAAGAAAGGACCCTACAAAGTAATTCTCTCCATTTCTGTAGCAGTTAAGATAGATGGCATTACACTTCATGTCCACCTCATCCAGGTCAAGAAAGCAGAAGCCATAAATACTGCTGCCAAATGGACTGTCTCTAGACAATGGAACCACTGAAATTAAGATTACACTGGATGCAGAAGAGATGGCTCAGTGTCTAAGAGTGTTGGCTGCTTGTTGTTCAGAGGTCCTGAGTCCAATTTCCATCACACACATGGTGGCTCAGAGCTATCTCTAATGAGTTCTTAGATCCTCTTCTAGCATGCAAGTGTAGAGAGAGCACTCATATACATAAGACTTTATTGGTCCCAGGGATCATCCACTTCCTACCCTCTCTGAGTCTTGTATTTTGTACTATGGGTATGAATACAGGGTCGTGGCCAACCCCTTCTCCCCCACTTCTGGCCTGAACTTGAAACAGGAAGGCAGGGAAGGAATTAGCTAGTGTCACTAGAGACTAGCAACCTATATTACTTCTTGAACTTTACATTCTGATGCCTATTTTACACAGTTTACAATTCTATATACATCCAGTCACTTGGCTTCCTAGTTTCCAGTACCATGAAAGTTTACATTGCAAAAGTTTGTTTTATGAAAATGTGGGTTTCTGAAAAAATCTATAGAAAAGATTCTGACCTTGAAAATACACTGAGAATAATTAATCATTCCTACTTAGAAATTGGCCAGGATTGCTGGTTATGTTTAGACACCAGATCTTTGTACTACATAGAGATAGAAACTAATCAGACTGTCATCCCATTGACTGACAAAACTCACTCTGATGGGGGCAGCCCAAATTAATGTTAGAGGACTTATAAGTGGCTGAAAACTGTCTAGTATCTAAAACATTTAACCTAGCCACTTCCCTTTATTCTGATGCCTGTTACTTTGCCTTGTGGGTTAATCATAACAACAGTATTACAGAGCCCCTGAAACTTCTTTGTGGGTGTGTACCAGTAGTTGAACTAAATATGCCTCTTCTGGTGCTTTCCAATCTAAAGAGGCAGGTTAATGATGACCTAGAGGTATTTAAACAACTGTTTGTCTCTCTTGCAGAAATGATCCTATGAAATCAAGAGGCTTAGGCTTACCTCTCATGAGGAAACTATGTATGGCATTAGAAGACATCAATTGTTTCAATGCTAATTGATCACTAGTAATTAGAGAAAGTCTTGTCATGGTTGAGAAAATAATTAGGATCAGTCTCTGTTCTCTTAGCCCTTCCCCTAGCTAACTGACTGATCAATTATCATTCTAATTGGATTAACAGCAGGGTCCTACATCTTAAACTAACATAGAAGGCGTCCATGATTTTCCTCCCTCACTAACATCAGTGGGGAATATAACAGGGCACCAGTCCTTAAGACAACCTACTGAATGTGGAAGTGCTGTTCAGGCTATAAAACTCAGAATGTAGACAGCACAACCTGTCAAAATGAAAACAAAGACCTAATCTGGCAAAATCCATAGTTAGGAGGAAGTTTCTAAATGTACTTCCCTTGCTTTTTTGTTTCTATTTTCCTTATTCTTGCTAACTATTTTTAACTAATATATGTCAATCCAGAGCATGGTTATTGTGCTTAGAAGCTCACCCAGAGAAGGTTCAGGGCAAGAATGGCATACCATAGTCAACAGCTGACTAATAAAGACTTTCTACTGGCTTATACCCATGCCTAAGCCGTCTTCTGCAGTGAAAAACTCCACATGAATCACATTTTTGCCAGTCCTATTTGGTCTGACCTAATGAGCCTCTGGTTTCTGGCCATCTAAGCATTGTCAGGCATAGGCTCCCTCTAAGGTCATGGCCTCAATTTAAAGCTTACTTTGATTTAATTAAGTCAGTACTTTGACAATTTTATCCATTCATAAATGATTTTCTAGGATGTACCACCAGGGAATAATTGAGCATAGAAGGGTATGTTCCTATAAATTCTTCCCTATTCATCACTGACTGTTGGAAGCTTAATCACATGGAAGTTTATTTCAGGTAGACACACTCAGCTATTGTCAGCTAATGACAATGCTAATTGTGCCATGCCCAGAAGATACTTCATAGACCTTCACAAATCTTCCAACTCCAACATTCTTTCTGCCTACTCTTGTACAATGTCATTGAGACTTATAGAGAATAGTATAAATGCCATGTGTAAGGCTTACTGTTCAATCATTAGTTGGTTTTAGTATCATGAACACCTATGGGTCTTTGTATTTACTACCTTTCTTTGCAAAGAAAGACTTCTCTGATTAAGACCAAGGGCAGCATTTGTGTATGAGTGATGAACATAAATATTTATGAGGCAGATTGGCACCATGAAAATTTAAATGAACAACAATAGTAAGTTCAGCATTTAGGGCTCCTTATTTATGGAGTTTTTGAGGAAATTTATAGCACCACTCTTTTTGAAGAGCCAAAAGGGCCTCATTTTATCAGTCAATGAAAAAGTTATAAATTCTAATGATCTTTCAGAAGCCTTTACTTCTCTTATTTTAAAATCAACATTTTCTACATTGTGTCTTTACCTTTAAAAAGTGTTAACCCACAGATTGTTGCCAGCACATGGCAAGACAAATATTAAATGCTTTTTCCTGGAAAATGTCTTTGCTCATTAAATTTGACAGTCATTGTTTATGTGGTAAATGTTATTAGTGCCAAGAACTAACTGGTATGGCTGCCAGCAACAGGTCCATTATTTTAATTGTCTTTAACCTATAATCAATATTCACTGCTTTCCATGGGAAGAGACTGCATAGCTAAGCAGTATGAAAAGTGAGTTTATTGATCTGTGTCTTAGTTTCATTTTCTCTATGTGAAAGGCATTATGAAACACTTCTCCTTGGTAGTACTTTCTTATAAAAACTACTCCCTCCCACCTATTTTGTGAGACGTTTATATCAGCCAAGCCATGCCTATTTCAAATGAAACAGTTTAAGCTTATGACCAAATGAGACTCAAATTCTGCATCACCATGAATTTATCTATATACAATACCATCGGAAGATTTTGAATTTTAAAAGCACTTGGCAAGGAATGGATTCTTTGAAGCATAAAATCTCCAGATTTTTCTGTGAGAATCTAGGGGTGAGCTAAACTTGCAGGTTCAAATCAGCTCAGCATAAGTATAAGGAGGCTGAGTGTAAAAATGTAGAATGAAGTTTTGATGTTTTAAACAAAAAAGTTGACAACAGACTGACTGAAAATCATTAGACTCAGAGTTGGGGAGACTGCTCAGTGGTTATCAGCACTTCCTGATGTTCAAGTGTACCCAAATTGAATGTTCAGCAGCAATGGTCATACCTATAACACAACTCCTGTATTTAAGGCTCACGGAATAACAAAGAATATGGATTAAAGGTTGTAACAGCTAAAAGCTGTTAGGAGATAGTTTCCTAGACATGATGTAGTAACTATACAAATGATATCTCCATGGTATTGCTGGCTAAGAAAGACCTTGAAAACAGTAACATTAATGAATATGCTATCAGGAAAGGGAAAAATCTCAAGGCACTCACCATTAGACAAAGAAATCAATACAACCAAGGAATAATGAAAGTAGGAGAAAGAGTGTTTTCCTTGGGATGAGCCGACTAATTGACTACCCAATGTGAAATGGTGAGCCTGAACTGATACACATACAAATAACACTAAATGGATTAACTAGGTTGTATTTATATATTTATGCACTTATACACATATGCAACAATAATAAGTTATTAAAAGAAAAAAGAGGTCATGAATTTGAGAAGGAGTAGGGTAAATACATGGAAGGGATTTGCAGAAGGAAAAGAAAGGGAAAAGTTAACTGTATTTTATTTTTAAGTTATATTTAAATAATTATTTATTTACACATACATACATGCGGGGCTGTAGCTTGTGCATGGGCGTCGGTCCTATTGGGCTGAGTTGTGGATTTCATGTGTCTGCTGCCCTAGGCAGCTGGAACCGCTGGCATGGAGAGCAGAAGTGCGGGGAATTTGACTGAGTTTACTCCATGAAGCACCGCACTGACGTAGAGCTATGAGAAACTGCTGAACAATGCCCAGGCATGGAGTGGTCTCAGACTGAAGTCCTGCAGGGGCAGAGCTCCTGGGTTGGGGGTCTCCTGGCCGAAGCAGCTAGATGGAGACTTGCTGGTCTCTGTCTTTGGCTCCCAGACACCACTGAGAGCTGCAGAAGAACTGAGACACGAGGGCATATGAGCTGGACTGGCCTGCAGCCGAGAGTGGCGAGAGGGAGAGAAGCTCTGGCAGTACCCCATGGGGTAGAGACTCTTCGTTGAAGTGATTTGCTCAGCTGATTCATGGCTGGCTTGGCTAGCTTGCTTGAGTTGGCAGGCTTCCATGGTGGGAACGCAGAGAAGTCCTCCAGGTGCGAGATTTGGCACTGGCGGCTCAGAAGCTGAAGGCTCCCTCTACGGTTCTCCATGGCAGGCCCCAAAGACACGAGGAAGTCCATGGTTTTAAAAGGTTTATTGTCATGGTGGAAAGTGGATGTAGCTGTACCCCTTTTCCAAGGAGGAAGGTCTGGGAGGGAATGCTTAATTGGCTATGCCCTCTGGCCTTTAGGTATCTGATTGATATGGAGATCTCTTGAGGCTCTGAGGCCTATAGTAATGGCCAATACCTGTGCTTTGTGACCTAAGGCCACAAATCTTTCTTTGGGAGGGGCTGTGGCTAAGTGAAAGGTACCAGGGCCCAGGAGCAAGGCCTAATACCTACCATCCCATTAGGGCATAATCCGGGATTCGATGCCTGTGCTCGACCAGGTACCTAGCTGCCTCTCACAGGCTACTGCCCCCACACATATATATACTTGTCAATCATTGGAAATTTATTAGGAATCTAAATTAGACATATTATTTATACATTTATATAATATATACTAATACTTAAATATACAATTTTTATATATTATATATGTTTAGATAATTTAAAAATATAAAAATATTAAACCAAATTATATTAAAAAAATAAGTTGGATAAAAAGATAACTCCGGTGGTAAAAAAAAAAAGAGTCATTAAAGAAACATGGCAATATTAGAGTTAAGGGTATTAAGTATGTAATATATTGTGCTATAGCATATAAGCTTTTAGTTGCCTAACATAATTAAATAGAACAAGCAGTATATAAAAACATAAAAACATTTAGTTTTTAGCCACAATGAAATTAATATATATATATATATATATATATATCAAGTACAACTATAAACTTCATTATTTTCTATCATAATTAGGTCATAAAGTAAGCAAAAGAAGCTTCGCATCACTGAAAAAAATTCATGTGTGTTTAGCACAGCAAATGTATTTATCAACCGTAAAAAATATATACCAACTAGTGGGTTTTTTCTTTTAAAAAAAATTGGATATTTTCTTTATTTATATTTCAAATGTTACCACCTTTTCTGCTTTCCCCCCCAAAATCCCCTATCCCATCTGTCCTCCCCTGATTCTATGAGGGTGTTGCCCCATCCATCCACCCACTCCCACCTTTCGCCCTCAAATTCCCCTACACTGGGTACTTAAGCCTTCACAGGACCAAGGGCCTCTCCTCCCATTGATGCCTGACAAGGCCATCCTCTGTTACATATGCAGCTAGAGCCATGGATCCCTCCATGTGTACTCCTTGGTAGGTGGTTTAGTCCCTGGGAGCCCTGGGGGATCAGGTTGGTTGATATTACTGTTCTTCCTATGGGTTTGCAAACCCCTTCAGTATTTTATGATATAGCTTAGTGAACAAATATTCTCAGTGCATCATATACAAGGCCCTATGTAAAATTCTAAAATAACATCATGAAATTACAAAATGTATTCTGATCACAAGAAGTAGGATAAACTGATATCTGGCTAACTGATAAACATTATGCTGTGTATAACAGAAAAAGGATACTTATCTTGATAATAGAACTTCTACCCTCGATATTGAAAGACAACTGGGAACATTTCAATATGCCATCATTTGAATGTTTGCTTTCTACAAAAATATTGTGAGAATGTAATTACAATTTCAGCAATATTAACAGCTAATACTTTTTAAGGTCACTAAATCATGAGATTGGGACAAATTCACTGTTATAACAGTGAGTTTGCCTCACTCCCCTGCCTTTTCATCTTCCATCACAGAATGATGCAGTCAGATGATTCTGGCTAGATGCCAGCCACATGAATCTGGACTTCCCAGTTTTCAGAACACAGAGAAAAATGAATTTAATCATAAATTATCCAGTAATGAATTCTTTTATAGTAATATAAAGGTACCAAGGATAATATGTACTGAGATGAAAAATGGATCACATCTCAGAACAAGACAAGAAATCATAACACCTATTATGCTATCATTAATTTATCATGTGCCTGCAGACAAAGTGGAACCTACTTTAAAGAATGACAATTTTTTTAGATCAACAAAGTTGTGTAGAAAAAGGTTTGCAAAATCCAGAGCAGTAGATTACATTCCCAAGAAAGATGTAGGTAATTGACATCTGACAGCAATGTAAAGAGCTACCACATATCCTCATGATATGACAGAATGACGGCTGTTGCAGTGACCTACCCAACCAACTCATATGCACCACAGCTTCTAAATATTAGAAACAATGAAGATTCAAAATTTATTTTCACTGGGAAGTAAACATTAAAATCTCATTTCAAATCTGAGGCACTTTTTTGTGACAAAAACTGAGTGATTGTTGGTGAGCTAAAAATACTGCTTCATTAAGCAGATAACAGTTATGCCAGATAAGTCAGATTACAATGGTAGCAAAAACATTATTTATTCTCTTTTCAAATTTTTCATAATTATTTACTGATGTGTACTGTTGGATTATCATTTTCAAACCACTGAAAGATGTACTTTGTTTTGAATCTCTTAAAATGATGCATCATATTTAGTGATTACAGGACCTTGAGGAGTACCTGTTCCTATTTTTAGCATCATGGTTTAAAAATATCAGCTGTGTACATTTATAGTCAGAGCAAAGGAAAGATGATTAATAAATATTTGGAAGATTATGAGAAATGGAAGGAATGATACAGGTAAGCCAAAGAATATGGAGATAACTATAACTAAGGCTCATTTGAAAGCTTTTATGAAAACCTAATAGAGTAGATGTTTCCTAAAATATATACATATATGAAAGATAAATGGAATAAACAATAACTGATTATTGAGCCAAACTAGACATCTCTTGCCAGCAAATGAACTGTTCAGTGCCAGTAATTGGTTAAATCTAATTGAGGTTTTGACCATATGGAAATCCATGAAGAACTGACACTATTACCAAGGTTATTGGTTGCTCTCCATAAACTCATCAGTTATATACATATATATATATATGTATATATATATGTGTGTGTGTGTGTGTGTGTGTGTGTGTGCGTGTGTGTGTGTATGTATGTGTGTGTGTGTGTGTGAGTGTGTATGTCTGTGTGTGTGTATCTGTGTCTATTTTAAAACCAGTTAAGTGTTGATTTGCAAAATATTTTTTGAATTTTAGGTATTGGTTGGGAAAATACAGTTTAGAGGTGGCTTGGTTTTAGGGTAAAGGCACCAGTGTTTAAGTAGTGAAGAGTGTGAACATGAGAAGGAAAGTATTGGATTTGACAGTTAGACATACAAGAATTTAAAGAGCTAGAGATATAAGTATAAAGAAAATATCACAGGTGTGAACAAGGGAAAACAGTCATAGTAGACTTTTCTAGTGAGATACAAATTAAAACAGACAGACATGAGCTCACAGTTAAGGCCACCAACAGATGAACAAAGGAAATGTTGTACATACACAAAATAAACTTCATTTGCTTTACAAAAATAAAATTATGATACTTACAAAAAATAGGGTTAGAAATAATTATGCTGGACAGAATAATGTAAATGAAAAAAACTACACAAATTCCCCAAATTCTAGCCTATATGAAAAGCCTACATTTTAACTTGTATATGAGTAATTAGAATGTCTTTGGATATAATTCATGAAACTATGAAACGTGCAAGGAAACCATGAGTGAATATACAGAACACTTAATGGGGAGGTAGGGAACAAAGATCTCAACAGCATATTATGGCATGAAAGTCATATGGAAAATATTTTAAGTGAGGAAAATATCAACAAGAAGGAAGAGGAAGATCAAGACAACAACATATATATGAGGATATATGAAACCCATTACTGTGATTGTTAATTTAAAAAAATCAACAAACTAGCAAATTAAAAAGCATATTTATGATCATGCACACCACAAAATATCTAAAAGTTTGTCCCACACTCCTCATATGATAGCCAGGTCTTTAGGAGCCTGTTGAAATCCACAAACTTTTTTATTTCTCTATCCTATAACATAGGTTTATCAAGTTACCATTTTCTAAAACTAATTTTAAAAATTAAAAATGATGTGTTTTATTTCCTTAGTTAGGTTACAGAATTATTTTGGATTCATCTCTATAATTTTTTCTAGCTTTCCATCCCATGGTTCACCAGCTGCCATGCAATGAATAGGCTTGACTTAAAAATATAGAAATTCATTTGGAATAAAACCAAGAATGTCAGAAAGCACATAAGTGAGTTTGAACACTGTCCGTGACTTGGTTGAGTATAACATTACTGCATTCCCTCCGTCACAAAGTAGGAGACTCTGATGAGGACTTCAACTCAGCTGCATTTACTTTTTCTACCTGCTTACATAGAAAGTGTGAGACATTAATGTTTGTTATTTTTAGCTGCTGAGGTTGTAGATAATTTATTGCACATCAAAGAATAACTTAGAAGTCTCATAATTCTTCCACTATAAATTAAAATCATTGGAGGAAATTATTCATACATCATATTGACAAGGATTGAAGTTTAATGATGCCTATTTATGATAATGGACGATGGTAATAAAGAGAGACTCTTGCTATTGCTTTTAATGTGTAAATTAGTTTAGCTTTAAAGAGAAGATAATTTATCAGTGTATACTAAATTTGTAAATGTTTATTTATACTCATTGACTCAGCAACTTAATTTGCACATCACTAGAGCAATGATTGTATTAATTATGGTTCATAGATGTAATGAAATATTCTGCTATTCCCATAAAGAAAAGAAATATATCCAAATGTGTTATCATATAAAGTTATCAAAGAAAAATATTTTTTATTTTTGCAATAATTACTATTTTATTTTATGATTTTCAAATCTTTATGCTGACCTTGGTGGAGTTTTCTACAATCTTTATTCTATTGTTTATTAGAAGAGTTTGAATGATCAACTTTTGACATTTGAAACAAATGGCTTGTGTCTATCTCTCCACTACTACTTCTGGAATGTCATTAGATAGACACACTGTGGCTCAACTTCTTCCTAAATTAGTTAATATCTTAAACATATGTTGACAAATCCAATGAATTACTATAATCCAAGAGTAGTGCATGGAGTCTATCAGAAAGCGTCTAATGCTGGTTTTGTTTTGTTTTTATTTTAATATTGTTCACATTTGAGTCTGAGCAAGTTGACAAATGTCAGGAATGCTTTTAACTTCAATACTATGGAAATCAGACAAAGATCACTTTGATTAGTAATAGAATTATTCAGTATTCAGATTGTATATTTATGGAATGTTTCATTACTCATGGTTTTGAAGGGGTGTAAGTTCATAAGTATACCTGTACATGCATTTGTTTTGATATAGGGGAGGAAAATTAGCCTCAGAGGCTCAAATATTTTATTATAAATAATATTATTTATATTAATTCATTGTGTGGGAATATGAAGATAATGTATTCTGTCAGAATGATACATATTCCCAGACAATAAACACAGATGCTTAGGAGTTATGTAGAAATTTCTAGTTTTCTGAGAATGGTTTGTTTTATTAAAACCATTTTGCTTGTAACACATGTAAAATCGTGAGAGATACAAGGAAAATTATTCTTCAGCAAGACATTGGTAAAAATATTCACAAAGATCTCTATAGTTTAATTAAAGTTCCTAGTGATGACTATAGTCACTAGTCAAATGTAAATATTTAGTTCTGAAAAATACATTAAATTGATAATAACATTCGACTTTAATAGTTTCAGTTGGCATAACCATTAGATAGAGCAAAATCAAACGTTTTGCTTATAATTATCATTATCACCATAATAAAATTTAGTAACTATTAACTTATAAGATAAAAACAGCAAATTATTTTCAAATAGGTAGCTGGAAATATGGAGAATAAGACAGATAAGATGAAATGGAATATCAAATGACATTTGGCAGTTGTTTCTAGACTTAGAAAAATTCTACACATTCAAAGGCATTTTATGACAGAAGCAAAAATGCATTACCAAAATTACATAGATTTGCTCAGATAGCTCTGGAAATACTCTGCTTATTTTAACAGTCCAGCTGGTATAATTGCATACAATTTTTGAGTACCTTGCTGTGACGAGTTCTTAAATCACATATTCACCATCCTCTTGTCACAAAAGGCACTATATTCTCACAAAAAGGCTCACAATTTATAAACTTATGTACCTAAGACACTATGTTTATGTCAATTTGTGGTTAAAGCAGAGAATATTCAAAACAAGAAAGGTATCTCTAGTGACTTATGTCAATCCATAAACTGTATTACATTTTCAAATGTCATAAAATAATTGAGAAATATTAAACTATCTGACACTTAATAAGTAATCCCTAATTTATTACTATATACAAATTCTGCAAGGATGACTCAAACAAATAATACATTAAGGGGTTTTGTTTCATTTAGTACATATGTGCTTCACTGGACCTTGTCAAGTCCAACCTCAAAAGCATTGCTTCCAGAGGAAATCTCTTCCTTTGGCGTGGTGTTAAAAACTCTGTAGTATGTCACCTGCTCAATTTTTCCAATCCAGATATCAGCTACTATCACTGAACAAGTATATAATGTAGTAGCAATTGAGGTTTTATTTAAACACATGTTATTGGTCAGGAAAACAGAGATGTAGGAAAAATTGGAGAACTGCCTGGTTAAAATAATTATTTGTGACAATAATTGAAACTTTTCTATAGCTTCATGCTAATGACGCATATTAAAAAGATGAATTTACCTCTAAAATGCTATCATTTAATTTCATGATATACTTTACTAATAAACATACATTTAATTGTACAAAAGACTCTTTGTTTACTTTTAACTTTTGACATTTAAATATGTAGATATTTGGGATCTTAGTTACTTTTAAATGTAGTCCATGACTGAGATCCAGACACTTTAGGTCATAGTTAAAATCTGTGGCTTCATTCTATTAACATAAACATGTCAAATGTGGATGCCATGATGAAAATCCAGACTTCAAAATTAATCCTCTTTTATAATTCTTTCCATTAACTTCCCTAGCCCTTGTGGCAGCCAGCTGGAACACCAGCTTATTCCAGTTTATAAAATGCTATTAAGGACTTTAAAAGAGGGCTGATCTTCAAGCAATCAGAGAAAATTGCATAGAGTTATAGACTTGTATAGAAATTTAAAGATGATAAATTTCAAATCTCTGATTTTTCATTTTAGTAAACTGAGGTATAGGAAGGTAAATTAATGTTTAAGATCAGATATTAAGTAGATTTCAGAGAAGATTACATTTAGTCCCATGTGCATTTGTGAAAGAGGTGCATTCTTTACCCAATAATTTTTGCTATACATCAGAGTCTATCTTTCTTTTGTTCTTCCTTTCCTTCCTTCTTTCTTTCTTTCTTTCTTTCTTTCTTTCTTTCTTTCTTTCTTTCTTTATTTCTTTATTTCTTTATTTCTTTATTTCTTTTTCTTTCTTTCTTCCTCTCTCTCTCTCCTTTTTTCTTTCTTTCTTTCTCTTTCTTTCTTTCCTTCCTTCTTTTCATCCTTCCTGTTTTGTATCCATCATCATCTATGTTTCTGTGCAACTATGGATCTATCTATGTATCTATCATCTACGTATGTATGTATGTATGTATGTATGTGTCCAACTATTTATCTACCTATTAGTCTATCATCTAACCTAGTACAATTATTAAGCTACATTTTCATAGAGAAATATTTTTATTTTTATATTTTATACTATGAAAATTAAATTAAATTAAATTCGTGAATGTCACTACATCAAAACATGAACCATTTAAACCACTGGTCATTATTTTCACACATCTTATAAATGTAAGATGCAATATTAATGTTTTTATTTTGGTAAAATAAATATCTTATTTCTCCCATGAATTAGTTCCTTTAGTATTGCTATTGCCAAGTTACATGACAAAAGATGTTAGGGGAACAACTGTAGACACATAGTTTCAAAGTTCAGTCTTCAGCTTAATGTACTTGTCCAGAACATTTCATTAGTGTGGAGAAATTCACAGGAAACAGAGGAGAAAAAAGGAATAAATTCTTATTGAGACAATACAGGAAGAGGCTAAGGAGCAATATACCTTTCAAAAACATATCATCAGGCTTACTGTCTCAATCATGTTCTTCTTCCCAAATATACCACATAACTGCTCCATCAAGAGAGTAATCCACTACTTGGTTTAGAAATCTCATGATCTGATTGTTTTGAAAAAAATAATAATAAACAATAAAAACCACCTCTCAGTTGTAAACAAGGTTGTTTCTAATACTCTTGACCATGTAATCTAATAAAACTGACAAGGTTAACCATCTCACTTTACTATGTCTACAAATTATCTATTTAATACACAGTAATAATTTTTTAGAAACACTGTATATTCAAATCTATGCAAACTAGGGAGCCCGAGAAATGACCCAGCAATCAAGAACACTGACTGCTATTCTAGAAGACCCAAATACAATCCTCAATAGCCATATGTCAGATCACAAATGTCTACAATTTTTGTAGACGTTCGCCATGGGAACCAGACACTAACATGACATATATTACTGCAAAAATGCACATACTTCAAATAATAAAAAATAAATACCTGACATTTAATAAATGATAAGTTCAGAAATATCTTAGATCATTAACATAAATACATGGGAATAATGGGACTGTAATAACCCCTACATTTATCTGGTAATTCTTATTTTTATCTATGAATTGCATTTGAATTGCTTAGTATGTAGGTGGTGACAGATGATTTTTATAAGAGCACAAAAGTCCCATTTGAGTCATTTTATATATAATTAATATATAAGGTAACTTTGACTTTATCCTTTAAGAATCTAAGATTTCTGTTTATATACTATTATATTAATAGTGAAATCCAGGTGTACCAAGGTCTAGTGTAATACATTCTTGAGTTTAAACATAATTTGGATGAGTCTTAGCTGCTTGAGAAATTGCAAACTTACTTAACACTTTTAAACATGACTATTCACCCATCTTTAACAATCTTGTTTTGGGAGTACTGTAAGCAAGTATAATTAAACTACCAAGGATTCCTGATTATCTCCTTCTTTATCATGCAATATTTTATTACTACTCTGTTTGTTCACAGTTTTAACTAAAAGGGGAATCATAAGTAGTAACAACACTTCCAATGTCTCATTAAACTGAGTGTCCTCATTATAAAAATTGTCCAGTTTTTATACCAATTAATGCATTTTAGTATTTAATCCTATGATCATTTTTGTGACTGTAATCTCCTGATCATTCAATGTTAATTCTTTACACTGCTAACACATTACTTGTAATCACTATATAAATTTAGAGGCAAGAGGAAGTTATAACTGCTTCAGTTCTCCAGGGCTGGCTTAATGAATTTTTCTAAGATGTTACATGTATTTAGCAAGCACAGTGTATAAGACTCTCTCTGTGGTATTCTTGTCCTGAATTAACTATTTGGACAACCTGCTGTTTAATTTCAAAATCTTCATTTCCCTAGGTGGTGTACTGTAATATTGATTCTAAGTGGGCCTCAACAGCATTATGACTGAAGCACAAAGGGCTTATCTTGCAAATAAGATATTTACCTGCAAGCTGTCCTAAAGTGGTATCTTCCTAAGTGCAAGTAAAAAAGCATATTTGATACTACCCCCTCAGTTTAGCAATTGCATAATAAATAATAAATCTCTTCCGTCAAGGCTAAATTGAAACATGGGTGGAGTGAAAAGAAATGCTGATGAGAAAAGCTTGAAGAGAAGGAGCCAGGCTAGAAACAAATTTGGTTCTGCTTGATAGGAATTATGGGGATTTCATATGCAAATAGATAATTTTCATAAAAAATTTATTAAACTGGCCTTGAAGTACTGAACCAGTATTCATCTCGGTTTGTCATTAAAATATGTATATCGATTATCCATGGTGTGCTGGTAGTAAACAAAAGTAACATTGGAAGATCTGGAGAATTCCTCACTTCACATATTTCTAGACTTCCATTCTATTCTTGTGATTTTTCAACAATGACTTAATACAGGGTGCAATGTTTCAAAAGAACTACTAACTAAGTTTTAACCAGAGTGAAAGATTTAATTTATGTGGCGTATACCCTGAGTATTAGGATTTTAATTTTTGCCTACATAATTCTTATATTCAATAAAAAGATAACAACAACAGCCATTTGCAGTTCATGCATACCACACCAATATACTTCCTTAAGCAGTGTAATAAGGTGCATATCAGCTTTGTGAGTCTCTGTAATTTTAAGTTGTTTTAGAGTTACAGTGAGATTCAGTGGCTTCTGCATGAATGTTTGTATATTTATGACTTATTAGTAATGTATGTAAATTTGTTACTACGTCCCCAGAATAAAATATAAACACAAAATTCATTTTAAAAATTTAGGCACAAGTAAATAAAACTTTTATAACTATGAAATTATGCAAACTAAAACTTACACCTGTGATTTCCAGTCTCCCTTCAATTATATTAATCATTATCCACAAATGATTACATTCCATTTTTACATATGTTTAACAGGCACAAAAACAAGTGCAGTTTTAGACTATGGTTCGGAGATGAGAGAACATGTGGTGTATGTGGGTACAGAGATGTATGATAAGAAGAATACTTGAAAGTCTAGAAGGCATATCATCACATATCAAAAATCACATACAAGAGCTTGGGCCATTGTTAGGACTCTGCCTTTTGCTGAATGAGACAAAGAGCCTTTGGAACAAAAAAGAAAATTGGATACAGAAATGACTGCCCTGAGTTATAGTTTTAAAAGGTTAGTTTTGTGTGTAGGATGAAAACCTAGAACTGGTTTAGTGGATGAAAGTAGTTAATAAATACAAAACTTTTAATAATATACTAATGAAATAATTCAAGAAATGGATAACAGCAGTTGCTAATGGCAAGGTTTTATTTTTAAGTATTTAAAGCGTTTGGATGAAGTTGAAAGTAGCATTGGTAGTATTTGCTATGGGAATATATGCATTATGAGAGAAGGAGGGGGCCTGTATTAGACCACAATGTTTTAAAGAGAGGATATGAAAGGATTTCTACTGAAAAGTGACTCTATGTACACTCTAAGTATCTTGCCTACCTGAGCAGTTCATTAAGGACTGTGAGAAGAGATACACCACTTTGTCATGGATGGAGTCTCATGATTATTTATTTAGGTAATAAGTAATAGAAACTTTTCAATATTTTCATAACACTGAGACATATAAATGATAATATTATTCACAGCAATAGTATTTGTTTTGATGATTAACTCAGATAATAGGATAAACATTCCTAGGATTGAGCAGGTATTTTAAGTACTTAATAATGTTATACTCCATGGGTTAACACAATAGTGACACAGAAAGTCAGTTGAATGGAAGAATGACAAAGACATTGCTACAGGGAGTGAGATTTGAAAGACCACTATAGTGACTCTTGAATTATAGTGTAGCCATGCTGATCAAAATTTCCAGCATCAACAGTAAGAAAAAGATGCAACCACGGAAAATACTTACCATAGAACCTTAAAATAGAGTGAATTTGAGAAATACAAGCTCTTTTAACCATGGTAAAAGTTTGTGATTGGTTCCTTGAATTCTGGGTAGATATGGTACATAATGTGCAAAGAAGTTAAAGAGAATATGCGAATCAAAGAAAAATGGGTGTTATGAAAACAAACCAATCCATACTGAGTGTTATTTATATGCAGAAGATGATCATAGAAACAACAAAGCCTTGAGATCTCTGGGTAACAATAGTCAATAGATGACAGTGCACGTATAGTATTAGTGTGTAATGAAGTTGAACTATTTCTATTTTATAGCAATTTCTGAGCTATTGTAAGATTGAATGATTGACCTATAGTTTCTAGGTCTGTATATGTGCACACTACATTGTCTGCATAATGACAAAATTGCATAAGAATGCATTCCTCAGAATGTATTCTCATAATTAAGAGGTGCACGATTATAATTGTAAAATTAAAGTTATTGTAAGGGTGGAAAGACAGATGGACGCAATAATTCTCCATTAAATTAATCAAGAGCAGCAATACATTGATAATAAGAATAAGACCTTTTACGGTCATTGTCATGATTCAACAACTTAATCCAATCTTATATTAAATCTATAAATCTTATTATTTATTTATGATTTATGATTTACTGATACCTGAACACCTATTTCTTGTTTGTAGTAAAAGGGAAAAATAACCTCATATATTTCAATCTAGATTAAATGCATTAAAAAGTTTTGAAAAGAAGAGATTGTGGCATATAGTAGGTTTTTAATATACGGAGGCATTAAGGTGTATGTGAAGAAAAATAATTTAAGACTAGAGAAGGATAAGAGTTTTTAGAAATCTCTGGTGAAAAGGGAATGTAAACAAGAACACACAGATGGTCTACATATTGCTAATGGCTCCAGGTGTCTAAGTTGCTTGTTGAATAAACCTGTTCGTAATTTATCAATAATATTGTTTAGGCTTCCTCATCTAATTCTTTTTGCAACTACCATTAGTCTAAATTATTGTGCAGTTCCAAGTATTATAAATCAGGCATACTTGAACCAGGTAAACATAAATGTCCATCTGGCTGTGATTTTTGAGCCAAGACTGGAATTATACATTTGATAACTATAGAGAGAAGTACACATGGAGGCAAACACTTCCGAGGCAATTATTGTTCTCTATTTGCAGCTAACTGAACATCATAAAACACCACCACAAAAATCTCATTGTCTAATCTGATTAGCAGAAACTTGTGCCAAATGCCACCAATCACTGCTATGAATATGTTGACTCTAAAAATGCATGCCCTAAGTATAAAAGTATTAACTAGCTTTCTTATAAAAATTTCTAATAAATGCCACACACGTATTATAAAATGTTAGAACACTGGGTGTGCTTACTCATGAAAAACAATCAGTAGCATCACAATCATCAAATGTGTTACTGAAAAATTGATTTCACTACCAATTGCTATTTAAAACCAACTTAGTATTTCCCAGCTGGATCACACGACATACTAACATGATGGTACCTAGCTCTTTTGATTCTGTTTTATCATCTCTATTTCTTCTGAAACATGATGGAGTACCTTTACCAGAGACCTTTTCCTTGAGAAACCAGTTTGTGATCAAACAATGTGAAATGTAGAGAGGTTTAGAAGCAGCAAGAAATTGAGTCATAAAGAATCTGGGATAATTGGCACCAAATTTCCTGCCGTTGTAGGCTTTGACACCCTGAGACTCCTTCTAATGTTCCAACTCTCCAGACAGGTCTACCATGCTCTTCCATTTCGTCTCATGGCCAGTATTGTGGTTCCTATGATACCAGCATTCCTAGAGCTGATACCAGCTTTAACTGCTAATTTCTACTTTGTTTTGGGAATATATTATCTAGCCTAACATCTTTTCTGTACATGTAAGACAAAATCTTTAAAATAAGACCCTGCCCCTTGTGAATTCTACTTTCAAAACTGCTTCTTGGGCTTATAATAATAAAAAGAGAGTATTTTAATTGTCATATCTAATATCTTAATTAATAAATACCTCAGAAAGAGATATCTGCAAATGTCTAGTATATGGGAATTGCTAAAGTCTCTAGTAAGCTAAATTATAGGGCTTATGTCCATAAGTGAAGTATGTGCAGTAGTTACTAACTCATTATTTCAATGAGCTGTTTTCTTCGTGTCCTTTGTTTTCTTTTGCATAGAATATCTATGGATATCTTTGGAAAAATAAAGTTATACAAAACATATTATTTAAAATGCTGATCAGAGTATACATCTCTTTGAAAATTCTGTGACTGTAACACAAGAGATACTTTGTTTCATGCTTTGTACCCATGGATATTTGATGCATTTCTAACTGTGACACCAGAAACATCTAAAAAATTAAAGTAAAAGGATAATTGGCATAGGATGTGGACATAATCTCCTTCATTTGAAGCTCTTTGCAATATCATAGTGTACAACTGCAAGTTATTTCTGAAATACCGTCTGCAAATTTGGTAATTGAATCCAGTTTGTGGAGTTTGCACCCTGGAAATGCCATTGCATTTCATTTATAATCAAACCAACTTGGTTTGAAATGATTAAATGTTCCAGATTGGGGTGGGGGAGTCCAAATGGATTTGTACAGAAATGTTATTAACTTGGAAATGGTTCAGTGGTCACTTGGCATTTTCACACTGGTGGGTTTAATTTGCAGAGTGAAAAGAGTGAACTGGAGAGACACAGAGCTCAGTATTTTGCCACTTTAACATTTACGTTTGGCGTTTATGAACCTGAGCTGAGAATTAATTAAATTTCTGATTGTAGGTCTTAAGTTTTATAACATATAGAAATTTTTCAAAATTCACATACTTCTTCTTTATAATATCAGTTTCAAATATAGTCTCTGCATATGAGTATTTTTCTTATGCAAGAATAAGAAAAGTAAGAGCAGTAAAGATATGGCCTTGTACAATTAAACACAATGTTAGACACTTAAGTGTTCTGAGTGAGGTATCTTAGGTACATCTTACATATACAAGAATGTGTATGTGTAAGGTGAAGGAGCCATTTTAATTAATGACGTAGATTATACAAAAAGAAGTAGAACTGTGCAAGTAAAGAATTATGCTGTCTTCTTCATGAAGATGTGGGAAGCCAAGGAAACTCAGAGAACAAAAGTTTACAAACCTGATATAGACAATAACCTAATATATGAATTCCCTTCAGCAACTATAAAAATAAATCATGGAATGCAGAGCTCCATGTGTGAATTCTCAGCTTGAATTGTGTGATAGAAGTCAAAACACTTAAAAGAAATTAGGAAGTTTGACCAGAGTAATGAGATTTTATCCTCAGCAGGTATATTGGTTGATTACTCAACTCTCTCTGTTTATTCATTTGTTCCATAAATATTTATTCTTCCCCTAGTATTTAATTTTCATGCAGCTGTGGTGGAAAGATCCACAAAAGGTTTATGTTACACATAAGGGCATAAGGAAGACACCGACTGTGTGAAGAGAAACAGAGAAATCATAATAAAACCAGTTAATGAAATAGCCAGTCACTATTAGGGATTATGAATGGTTCTGATGGTGAATGGCTTAAGACAACAGAGTGAAGGTCAAGAAGTGAGCATGTACTTGGCAAGTTCCCCAGCTAGAGCAATTGCATCATAATGGGCAAAAGGAAGTGGGTGGGCAGAAGATAGTTTTAAAAAGACTTCTTTTTTTTTTCTTTTTAAAAAATTTTATTGGAAATTTTATTTACATTTCAGATGTTCTCCCCTTACCCCATTTACCCCCCTCCTGCCCAGGAACCCCCTATACCATCCCCCCTTCTTCTGCTTCTATGAGGATGTGCCCCCACCTACCCCCCCACTCCCACCTCCTTACCCTCGAATTCCCCCACACACAGCGTCCAGCCTTCATGGGACCAAGGATCTCCTCTCCCACCTACACCTGACAGGACCATCCTCCCTTGCATATATAGCTGGAGCCATGGGTCCCTCCCTAAGTGCTCCCAGGCTAGTGGCTTAGACCCTAGGGGGGGGGGGGGACTCTGGTTGGTTGGTATTGTTGCTCTCCTCTTGAGGTCACAAATGAAAGTCTTCCTAATACACCTAAAACTGTTTCATTCTCAATGTCGGGAGTTTGTATAAAACAGATTTCAAGACATCTTGCAGTAATTCTCTTATCTGTATCTGTGTGAATGAAAAGTACCTAATTCAATCTTCCAAATAGACAGGAAGTACAAGAAGATATCCCAAGCAGAACACAGGGTAATCAATGGAGTGTCTAGGGAGAAAACAAATAATAAAATTTCAGTAGAATCTAGAATTTCGTGTATCTCTAAAAGATAATTCTCAATTCAGAGTCAAAATACAACAACAACAAAAAATAACTCACAATGTATTACCAAGTAAAACAAATCAACTTTGTCATACTTCTTTTTCTTGGAATAGTACATTCAATATTGTACTGTATTCAAAAAAGATTGTGCATTATAACATATTCTAAAGCATAACTAATTTTGAGTTGATTATTTATACATCTCTATTGCCTATTCTTCAAGTAAAGATAGAATAACTATCAGTAAATAATGTAGCAACTAATAATTTCTTTAAGTATTTTCCATGGAACTTAAATGTCTGTAATATTTTTCATTACACACAAAATAAATAGCCTCTACTTGTCAGTGTAGTGACAGCATGTTCCAGCGAACTGTAGCAGCTATAAGGAAATGAGAATACATTATTATCCAGGAAACAATTGCTTTCCTCCATTAACTATAAAAGCTTCAGCCAATAAGATTAGGTTCTCTAAACTAAGATACCCTTTCCTGGCTATTCCAAACTGAAGCAAGAAGCCAGATCTAACATGAATACATCTTTATCATTTAAAGAAAATAGGTTTTCACAAGATTGGGAACAAGACAGCATGGGATCTTCCTTCCATTGAAATCAATTCTAGTGAAAGCTATCTAGTATCCTGGGATTCTAGAGGTAATGGAATGTGATACACCCAAAAAATTCTCAAACACTGGGGTAATTGGAACATTAATGCTCAAAACAAATTTAAGTTTTTATAGACTTATTTATTTTGATTTTGTGTATATGACTATCTGACTGGATGGATGTTTGTGCAACACATGTGTACAGTGCTTACAAATGCAGGATGACATCATATTCCCTGTGAGTGAAATTACAGACAGTTGTAAGCCACCATGTTGGTGCTATTAACTGCTGAGCAATCCTTCCAACTACTTGTCAAAGAAATTTAACTTGACTCTTATTTTGTCCGATGTATTTTAGCATCTACAAATGAGGGATGATTTCTGTCATAGTTTTCTTTCTACTGCTGTGATAAATGAAATAACTAAAATCAATTTAGGGAGAAAATGGCTTATCCAGCATAAAAGTACTGATCACAGTTTATCATTGGGAAAAGTCATGACAAGACCTCAACCAGAAACAGAGATTAGAAATAAGGAGAAAAAGATATTTACTGGCTTGTATAGTTTTCCTTTATGATTCAGGACCACCCAAGGATAACATCACCTACAAGGGGTGGACACTCTAATATTAATCCTTGACCCACAGATATAGGTCAATCTAATGAGGGCAATTCTTCAGTTGATGTACTTTCTTCTCAGATGACTCTAGTTTGTATCAAGTTTACAAAAACTAGCCAAAACAATGGCCAAAGCAGTTTAGTTTGGATCTTTACAAAAAAAATCCATGTCACTTACAGGACTTAGATATAAGACATGAGTATCATACAAAGGCATAACCCCCATATTTCTTTTTTTTCCTGTGATGTCAGACAGATCTATGAAGCTCAGTATTATACCTCTTTTTTTGTCTCTGTCTCTCTGTCTCTCTCTCCCTCTCCCTCTCCCCCTCCTCCTCCTCCTCCTCCTTCTTCCTCTCTCTCTCTCTCTCTCTCTCTCTCTCTCTCTCTCTCTCTCTCCTATCTCTCTTCTATATAGTCATGCATAGTTCTCCTGTCTCACCTAAAAGGCCTGGGACTCTCCAGTGCAGTTTTGTGTTACACAGGTGATGAAAAATATCTTCACTCTCTCTGCCTTGTATTGAGTACTTTACTGGGGCTTGGGATTTGGGAAGAAATAAGAAAAATTAGAATATTAAGGCCATTATGAATAATCTGCTCCAGAATTCTTTTGATTCTACCTAGATGATTTGAGTTTAATAAAAAGCTAAGTCTAAGAAGCTTCACTTGTTTAGAATGGGAAACTATACTCCGTTGAAAACAGATTTTGTTCCTACTTAGATTCTTCTGGGTTATTGTTACTAAATTTTCTGTAAACCTTAAAATTATTTTTCTTATTTTTGGTCAAATATTTTAATCTGTGCCATTCCCTGAGGAAAGTCACATGTAGTTCCTATCAACAACAAATGATTCTATGTGTGTGTGTGTGTGTGTGTGTGTGTGTGTGTGTGTGTGTGTCTATGTGTTTGTGTGTGTCATATACATGTGATATATATCACATATTATGACAGATGATAGATGGATACATAGACAATAGAAGAAAGATAAATCTTTTTCAGTTTCAGATAACTGATAATTTGGTAACAATAATCTGTGATATGTGTTTGCAGATTGAATCATCAGTCCCTATGGGAACAGAAATAAATAACACAATGAAGGCCCTTTTTCAAGAGAGATGAATTCGGTTTATTATCTGTAGATAAGTGAAGTGTAATCCAGATTATAAGGATCAAGTAGAATAAACAAAGAGAGCTTCAGAAGGGCAGAAAAACTATAGAAAGAAGAAGAGAGAGCAAGTTAGGCCTGCTTAGAGCCTCTCATGTGTGGATGATGCTGCTACTTGCTGAGTTAGTGAGTACAAAGAGAACACCACTAAGAGCCAGAAACAAAGAGGAGAACCCTAGATGCACATGCATAATGTGAGATTCTCATGACATATTTCAATGACAATGTTTAGTAGGCATGCTAGTATATAATTTAGCTGAAAATCATCATATTATGTAGAGAGAGTGACACAGGCTTTTTCAGTTAATGGTTTAGGGCTATAGAAAGTGTGCAGGTAGAGTTAACATCAGGACTGTGGATGATGCATTTGCTAAGGTCTTATAAGGTTGGCTATTTGATCACATCTAGGAACCAGGCTTCTAAAACAGTCTTTGATAAAGTTTTTCTCTCCAGTTAACTTTTTTTTAACACTATGTCAATAGTGAATACCAGCTTTATCTCTGGAAGTTTAGGTAACATCTGGGCACTGGAGGTTTATATGAGCAACCTTCAATAAATCAACTCAATGTAGCACTTAAAATTCTAGAAATAGTTATGCTATTAGTTAACCATTTTGAATGTAGTATCATCACTTCTGGCATGGATGAAAACTGAGCTTATTAATTCTCCAGGTTCTGTGTGTTTTATTGAAGTTATCATTTTCACATTCATATTCACATATACAAATATAAACATGTCCTTAAACAGCATATTTTCTAATAGGTGAAGCAGAATATTCATAAGATAATATAAATAATATATTTCAAGAATGAAAAGAGGAACAGAATAGAACATTGAAATCTATCAGAACCATAGTTTGGGGAAACAGATACAAGTGTTTGGAATTCCCAGGGAAAACTTCCTTGACAAAATAGTTTGATAAACACCAGAAGATTCTTCAATAAATACCAAAAGAAATAGCCTTATAGATGACCAGAAGAAGATCACCTTAAAAGTATGAAGGAGCTGAATTAGGGAAAGGCTGGAAGAAGCTGAGGAAGAGGTCAACCCCATAGGAAGACTAGTAGTCTCAACCAACACAGACCCTTGAGATCTCTTAGACACTGATCCACTAACCAGACAGCACATATGAACTTGTTACATATTAATCAGATGACTTCTGGGTCTGGCCTCATTGGTAGAAGACTCGCCTAATCTTCAAGAGACTTGAAGCCTTAGGTAGTGGGAATCCTGATGTTTGGAAACACATCCTCTTGGACATAGAGGAGAAGAGGAATGGGATGACCAACTATGGTAGGGAGACTAGAGGGGGTGCAATGGTTGGACTATAAAACATAAATATTATAAAAAAGAAAAAGCAAAAAAGTAGGAAGAGGAAAGCCAAAATAACCATGGCAGAATTATTAATGCATGTTTACTATAAAATCATAAATACATGGAAATGGAGAAGTAACAGTATGGATTGCAGAAGAAAAAAAGATCACCACTAAAATTCTCTATTCCTGTGACCTCCTGAAGCTAAAAGGACTAGCTGTCATCTGGGACCTTATGTGAAATATAAATTTCTGCTGCATACCTACAAAATAAGAACTTCTAGAGATTCAGTGATTCTCAACCTTCCTAATGCTGAGAAACTTTAATACAGTTTCTCATATTGTGATGGGCTTCATAACTGTAATTTTTATTTATGAATAATAATGTAAATATCTATGTTTTCCAATGATTTTAAGCAACTCTTGTGAAAAAGTTATTAGATCCACAAAAGGGCCATGGCCCACAGGTTGAGAACTGCTATTCTAATGACATGGACTTTCAACACTGAATCCAGTATTTCTGAGTATTTTTCACAAACTCTAGACTTATGGAAGGTAGGAAATCAGAGGAGGGAATAGACAAACAGCTGAGTGAAAATACAGGTATAATGCTATAACTTGACTGATAAATCTTTTTAATCCTAATGATAAATATTTTGATACTCTGTTGACATACCAATGTTGGTGGCAGAAATCTCACAAGGCCCTACTCCTAGATGCAGAGCTAAGACAAGGAGAATCATTTTTCTCTAGAAATGAGTTCATTGAGAAGTTATCCAATTCTCAGATAGGATAGCCAAATCTCTTCACATACAAACACACACACATACACACATATTTAGAGGGTGTCTTAGTTAAAATTTTACTGCTGCGATCAGACACCATAACCAAGGCAACTAATAAGAACAACATTTAATTAGAGCTGGCTTACAAGTTCAGAAGTTCAGTCCATTATCATCAAGGTGGGAGCATGGTAGCATCCAGGGATAGTGCAGGAGGAGCTGAGAGTTCTACATCTTCACTGAAGGCTGCTAGCTGAATACTGGCTTCCGGGCAACTAGGATGAATGCCCAAACCCACAGTGATACATCTACTCCAACAGGGCCACACCTTCTAGTAGTGCCACTCCCTGGGCCAAGCATATACAAACCATAACAGAGAGCAATACTACATCAACTCAGAATAAGGAATAATCAAATACTTATTCATTTAAATAATTAAAGAAGAGGTCATAAGGTTGAGAGAAAAAGAATGACGTACGGAAATGGTCAGAGGGGGAGATAGAGGTGGAAATGATGTAAACTCAGTGTTCGTGTATAAAATTCTTAGAATATAATAATAAATATTAAAAACTTTTCTAGTGTAAAGACACTTTCAATGACTTTGGTGTAGTATTATCCTTTTCCTAAATCAATCATTTGAATGTAACAACTTTTACTGGTACCCAAAAGCTCTCCCGTGATCAACTCCTGGAGCTTAAAAATTGTGTCATCATGTTATTGAATGATTCAGTTCCAAAATTGTTCTCCAGGCCTGATTTTGTTTTCCACATGAACTATTCCATTGGCAAGGCTTTCGATTCAAGTTTTTGTCTGGCTCACCAAGCTTTTCCTTTCCATCACTGTTTCAATTGGGCTTTTCTTCTATAATTCTCTTCATATTACATTATTTCATTCATTTATTGGTTTTGTTATCTTGGAGCATGTTCAGATTTTCTTGCAGCTTTCTGATGTAGTTACAATCATCCTTTAGTAGTTCTTCAAGTTCATTCTCATTGGAATCTATTATTATGAAATGAGTAATTGGGAAAATATATTGTCTTAATTTTTACATAAAATTTTAATTCTTGAAATCAATTGACTAGAAGTTCAGGGTAGATTAGGTCAAAAAGAAGTCAACTGAGTCCATTGTTTTCAGAGTATATTATGTTACTACTTATTAGTAGATAAAATGTATTTTACTTAAATTGGATAACATTGTCTTCACATGTGATGTTCCTTGAAAAACTTTCAGGTTACTGATTTAGAAATTACTTATAAGGTTAGACACTAAATGTGACAAAACACAGAGTTTTGTTAAGTGTGGTTGTGACAAAGTTGGTCACATGACCTTATGCAAAGTGATCTTTTTTATTGTTATTGTTTTACTTTTGAAATGTATGAATATAAGATTGAGGCTCTGGCATAATATTATAATCAGTTTTATTTCTATCATCATCAAAGCAATTAGATAATACCTTCAACTTTCAAAAAGATACTACATCTTCTTATTGGGAAAAAATTTTAACATGTTGTGATCTTTCAACAAGTAATTATTTGTGGAACTGTGTAAGGGTATCCTGGTTCATGATTAGGCATTGGCCTAGAACCCTGAGACTCTAAGTGAGAACCAGCAGGAGTTCGTCCATGTCTCCAAAACCCAGGGTCCTGACACACAGTCTCATCTCCATAGACCTACATTGTTCAGTCATGTAGGCCATTACAGCCCCTCCCAAAGTGCACAGTTGGAGGGCGTGACCACAGGCCTCAGGCCCTAAGGATTTACATACTAATGAAGGCCAGAGGGCAGAGCAAATTAAGCATGCTTCCCCAGAACCTCTCCCTTCCTCCCTCCCTATTTAACTCATGTCTAGTTTGAGTTTTATGGGGTGTACTTCCTGATTCATCCACCATCCTCCATGACAATAAACCCTTTTGGAACCAAGGACTTCATCATGTCATTGGGGCCTGCCAGTGCCAAAGCCCCCAGCCTCTGGAACCTTAGACCTTCTCCTGCAAGTGGGACCCGCCAGCGTGGAAAACCCCCTGGACATCCTCCACTGCCGCAGCCTATTTTTTCCCACAATTATTGTTGTTGATACTGCATTGTTCCTAAAATTAAAGTGTCATACCTCCATAAATAGATTTCGATATAGAAAGGACAAATTGGGCTATGCTTTCTTGACATTCATGATAAACGGTTGTGATCCTCTACCTTCATTGTCAACTTTTACTTTCTTTTCTTATTTTTCTTTTAGTATTCTTTCATTATTTCTGTTATTTGAGAATTACACAGTGTATATAATGTATTCTTGTTATTGTTTCATGTCTTTTCTCTCTTTCATTCCTATTAACACCTGCAATGCCTCCCACTTCCCTGATTCCTACATGTAGTGATGTGAAAAAGCATGGCCCTCATTGGCTCAAATTTGAATATTCAATCTCCAGTTACTGGACCAGTATGAGAAGTAATAGGAGCTGAGTCTTTGTTGGAGAAGGTATGTCATTAGGGGTCAGGCATTGATGTTTCAAAAGACTCTTGTCATTCTGAGTGCTCTAGTTTGTTTCTTGCTTATTGAGATGTAAGCTCAGAACTGCTTCTACCAACATATCTTAGGTCCACCGTCATAAATTGTATCTTTTTGGAAGCATAAAACTAACACCCTTTTTATAACTTGCCTTATTCATAGTTTTTCTCATAGTAATTTAATAATAGCTAATATATGTTTTGTATTTAGTCCATATATATATATGTATATATGTATATATATATATATATGTATATATATATATATATATATATGTATATATGTATATAGTATTTCTGTGTTTGTATATGAGCCTACTAGTTTGTATGTGCACCATGTTATGTGCAGATGCCTGCTGAAGCTGTCACAACTCCTTGAACTGGAGTTAGAAGTAGTTGTAAGATTCCTGGTATGGGTGCTGGGAAATGAACTCAAGATCTTCAGCAACAGCAGCAAGTACTCCTAAATGCTGAGCCATCTCCCCAGCACCTAAAATTCCACAGTCCATTTCACAGATTACGACTTTTGGGTTTATTTCCAGAATTCTTAGTTTAATCAAGTCTGTTAATACACAATGAAATGGAACTTCTTTTTGGATCCTTATTGAGTCATCACTGTATAAACAATAAAGGCAACGATCACTCTCACTTTTCAATCTGTTTATAGAAATAATTTAATATTGATAAAAGGTTTTGCTGAGCCCTCATCCATATATATATATATATATATATATATATATATATATATATATGTTAATGTTTCTATTCTTGTCTAGACACAGTGGAGGTGTCCACAGCTTCTATGTTCATGACTTATCTATATTTTATCCAGCAAATGACATTTTAAAGCATTTCTCCTGATATTACAGCATATATATTTTTCTACCTCGTCTTCTACAATTTTTCTTGAGGTTTAGGAAGAATGTTTTAAATGTCTCATGGTGGCTGAGCACTCATCCATCACTCATTCTCAACATCTTGTACAATCACAAGCCATTGTATTCACCATTCACAGGGAAGAGACTTCTCTGATTGAGACTGAGAATGCTATTTATATATATAAGTATAAGCATAAGCATTTAGAAGTCAATTTGATACTGTGTTAATTTAGCTAAGTAACACTATTCAGGTCTAGCCAAGGCCTATGTTCTCCCTGGCAGGAGTTTTTGAACATGTTTGGAATACTAGGGATTGATTTTCTCTTGTGGAGTGAGTGAGCACCAAATACAGTCACTGTTGTGCATTATCCCTATGAACAATACTGCACTTTCACAGATTGGTTTTGTTACTGTAGGGTCCAGAGCTGTGTATGATCATTGATGTCTTTCTGCATCCAACAGTCTATATACCAACTTCTGGGTTTACGAATATTAGGAGACATGAAAGAAATATTCTGATTGTTTACAGATTGATTTGTCTATATCAAGCAATGAAGATGTAGTATCTTCAACAATAGAGACTTATCATCTAGTTCTTGAGGATAAGCAAGATGAATGACAAAAGCCTGTTTTGGTTCAGGGGCTTCTGGGATACCCCTAAAAAAACAACTCACTTGTAAGTTTCCCAATTTCAGTTTAAAACCCAGCGGCTTCTGGGAACTTTTTTCCACCCATGTGTTTTCATCCTCCCTTTCACATACCTTCTGTTTGTTTATGCTTTCTTCTGCTCTTAGTTCTTTCATATCTGGGACCCATCACTTACTTAACCTTTGTACCCTCAGAATTCCTTCTGTATGCCTTTATATCACTCTTTAAATGCCACTCTATCTTAAAGCACACCTCTCTCAAGGGCACAATTTTTTTTTTTTTTTAGTTTTCTGTCATTTATTGGTACTCCATGTAAAAGGAACAAAGTCAAATATCCAAGACTAGGATCCATATAAGGAAATGACATTCAGTTTCTTTTTTAAATTTGAGTTACCTCACTCAATATAATTTTTTCCACTTTCATCATTTACCTTCATATTTCATCACATTCCATTCACACTTTCTTCACTGAATACTCTTGTGGTTATATCATAATCTCTCACTTTAATTTAATCATAATATTTATATATATATTTATTTTAAAATTATAATGAAACTTGTATGCATTGTGTATGTGTCTGATGACATTCTTTTGGCAATCATTATGTAATAGATTGGTCTTGGCACCTTCCTTCCTTAACGTCTGTGATGGTTTGTATATACTTGACCCAGGGCACTATTAGGAATCTTGTTGGAGTAAGTGTGTCATTGGGCTGTAATACCCTAGTCCTAGGTGCCTGGAAGCCAGTATTCTGCTAATAGGTTTCAAATGAATATGTAGAACTCTCAGCTCCTCCTGTACCATGCCTGCACGGATGCTGTTATGCTCCCACCTTGATGATAATGGACTGAACCTCTGAATCTATAAGCCAGCCCCAATTAAATGTTGCCCTTACAAGAGTTGCCATGATCATTGTGTCTGTTCACAGCATTAAAATCCCATCTAAGAAAACTTTGTTCCATCATTATGTGCTAAAATGAATTTTGGAGTCAAGCTAAGTTTTCTCCTATAAAATTAATAAACATCAAGGGTGGCCTTGGTTTAGGAAAAAGCCAATTTTTGTTGTGGTGATCAAGAGGCCAAGCTCTCTAGCGAGAGAAATGAGGGCAAAGCCAGGCATACCAGGAACCCTTCTGGAGGGCGTGGAAGTCTAGGGGTCGACCGTAGGGGGAGGCAGGGGAGCTGACAGCTGTGTCAGTCTCCTGCGGAGTCACTTCTGGATCCTCTGCAATTTTCAGCTGATGGTAATGAACTTCAACTGCCTTCTTGATGGCAGCATCAACCTGGTTCCGTGGACGACAGGTCACGGGCGATGATCTCTGTCTTCCTCGCCCTTACCCTTACCCCCTACCTTTCCCCACCTGCACAATGTCCTCTGAAGCTTGGCAACTGCAAGATCCTGCTTAGCAACTGCAGATAGACTCAAAGCAGAGTACCACGTCTTCTTAAGAATATTCTTAAGAATAGCAGGGAGACCATAACTCAAGCAGTGTGCCATATCTTCTGAAGAACTGCAGGTAGATCATAATTCAAGGCAGTGTACCATATAGACCATGACATGTTTCAAGGCACAGGCCAAGAAGATTTTGTACTTTTCCACCACCTGGACCCTCTTACCCCCTCCCCTTGTAAAACATGCTATAAAAAAGCATTTCATGTTCAAAAAAAAAAAAGTTACAGATGAGGCATTTTAGGAGAAATAACCTAAAAAAAATTAATAAACATCTATGTTTATCCATTTGTCAAGCAACCCCATCATTTCTTCAACTCTGGGTGGTTATCTTGGTAGTTCAGAACCTTACTGAGACTTATCTGATTGCATCAAAATGACCTTCTAATTGATAAGACTTAAAAGTCTCTGGTCTGATTATTCCTGCATACTATTGAAAGCACCCAGGAGAGAGTTAACTATTGTTGACTATCTGATGAAGAACTCCAGATTTACTTGAAAGGTGTAAGAAGGTCTTAAAGATGAGGCTTTCTTTTTTCAAACTACCAACAATACCCATTCTGTAACTCACACATTACAATCTAACATTTTGGAATCCAATGTTAAATATGACATCATTTCATACCCTAAACTTATATTTATATACATATATCGACTCAGGTTTCTTCCTGAGTGAAAATGAACTGATTAACATTCTGAAGGAATTTCCTCTTATTAATGAGGTTCAGGTTTATAATTTCTATCTTCTACAATAATTTCTTGATTGCTCTATGCTCTTTGGAACTTTGACTAACTTTAACAACTTTATATTATATTAGGCAGTGCATTTTACTCATATGATGATTTTTATGTGTAACTCTTCTATCTTCTATAAATTTGGGTGTACATTGGGTGTATTTGTGTGTGTGGTGTGTGTGAGAGTGTGTATAAGTGAGGTAGTTTTTGTTATTAACATATTTAATGCTTCATCATCATCTGTAAAAAAAAGAAGTAATTGAATAAATAGATAAATTTAGAATATTTTCAGAAATGTAATGAAATCTGACAACTGTTTTCACCTACCAACAAAATAAATGTAAGTTCTTATTTTACATGGAAGTTAAGAATCTTTATGATATTCTTTCATGGTTAATAATAGGGTGAAATTTATTTTCATATATTACTGAATATATTTTGCTCAAAACTCTTTTTTACAAAAAGAAATAAGAACAGGTAAAAAGTAGTCATTCAAAGGCTAGAGAGATAGATAGAAATGTCAGGATAATGACCTCTCTTCTAGATTGCCAAGGTTCAATTCCTTACACCAACATGACAGATCACAAAATCTTAGATATATGTAAATCTAAAATAGTTGGTAATATTCTCTTTTTCACATGAAAGAAAATTGTTATTGTTATCAGGCTTGATATTAATCAACAAAAATCTTAGTTTATGGATAGTCCAAAGCAATCTTGAAATAAAATCTTGCCTGCTATCTTAAATAAGTGTTATGAAACTATAAAATATTCTTTTTCAATTAAAAAAAAAAGAAAACTATGAGGAAACTGTGGTTACATGTTTGAGCTTCCATCCATACTTTCAAAAGTTAATATTAGAGAAAACGGTACAATTGTTTTCAACTTTACAATATATAAGGGTAGTTTAAGAGATAAGGTGTGGAACAGAGATTGAAGGAAAGGATATCCAGAGACTGCTCCACCTGGGGATCCATTCCTATACAGTCACCAAACCTGAACACTATTACATATTCCGGAAAGTCCTTGCTAACTGGAACCTGATATAGCTGTCTCCTGAGAGGCTCTACCAGAGCCTGACAAATACAGAGGAGGATGCTTGCAACCAACCATTGGACTGAGTGTGGGGTCCCTGATGGGGGAGTTAGAGAATGGACTAAAGGAGATGAAAGGGTTTTGCAGTCCCATGGGGGGAGCAACAGTGTCAACCGGCCAGAACCCCTAGAGCCCCCGGGGACTGGTCCACCAACCAAATAGTACACATGGAGGGACCCATGGCTCTGGCCACATGTGTGGCAGAAGATGGCCTTGCTGGACATAAGTGTGAGGAGCATCCCTTGGGCCTGAGGGGGTTCGATGCCCCAGTATAGGGGAATGCCATGGTGGGAAGGCAGGAGTGGGCAGAGTGTACCCTCATAGAGGAAGTGAGAGGGGGTGATGGGATAGTAGATTCCAGAAGGGAGACCTGGAAATGGAATATTTGAAATGTAAATAAAGAAAAGATCCAAAACAAAAAGCAAAAAAAAAAATTCAATATACAACTGAGAAACAGATTATGACTTGGTCCCCATTCTATTATAGTCTATGTACTATCTAATTCACATGTTCACATCCAGATTATGACTTGGTCCCCATTCTATTATAGTCTATGTACTATCTAATTCACATGTTCACATCCAAGTGACACAATCTTTAATTTTTCAGGTTGAATTATCTGTTTGATTTTGTTAAATCATATTACCTTCATTTTAGTTTGCCTTCCTCATTTCACCTGTGAGTGTGTGTGTATGTCTGTGTTTCTGTGTCTATGCGTACCTGTGTGCCAACATGTCAATACATATGTATGTGAGAGAGACAGACACAATGAAAGAGCACACTTAGACGTCTTGTTCTTATTTGTATTCTTAATGTCTCCACAATAGTACTTAACTAGTATTTCTCATCTCTTCAAGGTGCACTTTTTCAATATTTTAACATTTTGGGCCAGAAGTGAGCAAAGTAATTGAAAGTATGCAATACAGTATTTGATAAAACATATCACATTTTATTATAAAATAAAATATATGTGTCTCATAACATTTTGAAGTCATAGGAAGTTCAAAACATAAATTTAAATGTTTATTAGTTGACTATTTTTTGCTACCAACCATGTTTTAAACTGAAAGCAAATTAAAATTCCAATTTTCTCTACATTTGTATTATAGGACATATTTTCCTTCTTTTAGATTTACCAACATAGATAGATGTTCATTACAGGGACAACAAAATTTTTCAAACAATACCAAAAATAAATGGCTATACATCTCACGCCTGAATTTTGAATTGTTACTGCATGGTTACTCATTGCCATGTATTTCGACACTTTATCATGCCTTGAAAATCATTACACACAGAAAGAAGGAATCTAGGTAATAAAATTTTAACTCACATTGTCAACATTCATCACTTCTGATGAGCACCTATAAATATCCTCAGCAAACATGTCTAGGATGGCAGTCACACACTCTTTGGCCTTCCCAAACTCCTTCCAGAGCTGAAGGCTATTTTCAAGCCCCCGATCACACATCCAGTGCTAATGCTTTTCACACACTGTAGAGTGAAACTCTGCAAGCTGTAGAGCGACTTGAGTTACTTTATAGGATTTATGCCTTAATTCTCCTGCTTGTTCTGGTGTACTGCTTTGATCCCTCCCCTTTTCCTTCCTTTTCCTCTTCATGACCTCAAGTCCCCTTTTACATCTCTCTTCCTTCAGATATTTCCTGCTTAATCTATGAACTTGCCCCTTTATGTTCTGAATTCCATGACCCTAGATTTAATCTTCAGTAAAATAACTTATCATGCTGGGTGCTTCTATTCATATAAACACAATCTCCTGTGATTTTCTGCCAAATGAATACTTGTTATATGGTTTGAATTTAATTTTATCTTTTATTTCATGAGTTATTCCCATCCCGAAACATACTCAATCATCATAATAAGAAGAGCTTTTTGTAAAATCTATCATCTTCAATAGACTTCTGGTAACCTGCTGAAGTTTGAATCTTCTTTGGAACCATGGTCATATTCTAATCACCTCTAAATTTTAAGCTCATTTGATTTTGAAAACTAATTTCCAATCACCTCGGAAATATGTAGAAGTAAGAAAATTCTAGTAAACATGATAGACAGGTTTAAGATACTAAAATTGAAGTCCAATGGATAAAGATACAGGCATCCCTTTGAGTTGGTTTATTTATACATGCAATCATTCCTTCAGATTGGTTTATTTACACATGCAAACATCTCAGCCTGTACCTGCCAGGGCTTCTGAAACTTTTTTGACTTTTGACTTGGGATGTGAAGTTCACAACACAAATCAAGTAGAAATTTTTCTCATTCTCAGGACAGAAAATAAATGTAAGGCAGATATTTCTGTTATATGTTTTCCTACTACTTGTAACTCTCCTCTAGATTATTAATACTTATTCTTTGCTTATTAGTATTGTCCATGTTGCAAAATATGTGTACAATTAACAAATATCTATTGTGTGCTGGTTTGGCTCATTGAATGGCATTATTAGGAGGTGTGGCCTTGTTGAAGAAGTATGTCACAATGCAGATGGGTTTTGAGAGAATCTCCTCCTACCTGCCTGAGAATGCCAGTCTTCTCATGCACCACATCTACCTGGATGGTGCCATGCTTTCCTCAATGATGATAATGAACTGAACTTCTGAAAGTGTAAGTTAGTCCTAGTTAAGAGTTCCCTTAATCATAGTCTTGGTGTCTCTTCACAGCAATAAAACTCTAACTAAGACATATTGTTAAAAAATAATAAATCCCTTTTTTATCAGTTTGTTAGCTTATTTTTTATTTTCTCTGGGGATTCTTATTATTTACTAAGGCTTGAACACAAAATAGTCTACATCCTTGGAAACAGCTCTACAACTGGACTAGTGTTAACATTTTTGAATAATTGAGTTATCTAATTTTTTTACTTTTGAAAATCCGTCCTCCTCTTCTGCTTTTAGAAGAAAATATCTAAGAATGAGATGCATAAAATTAATGTTATTAATTTTTAATGTGTATTTTTATGTTATAAGGACAGGGTTTTCTTATTTACTGTTAGGTCTTAACTCAGTGAGAGAAGATGTACCTAAACTTCAAGAGACTTGAGGCCCTAGAAAGTGGAGAGGTGTGGTGGGCTGGGGTTGAGGGTTGGGAACATCATGTTGGAGACAAGGGGGAGTAGATATGGAATGTGGAACAGTCAGAGGGCAGACTGGGAGAGGGATAAAGACTAGACCGCAAAATAAAAGGATTAAAAAATATATATGAAATTATGCCACATAGAGTTATAATGTTCCCCTCAAAGCCATAAACTAACCAAAACTGTAGTAGCACGGAAAAAGAAACATCCCTTCAAGTTGTTGGTCAGGGGGAAAGCAAGAGACTCCTAAAACAATAAACGCTACTGCTATTGTCTTTGGCTGCTAGTACAATTTGAAGATAATATTTTATTTCTGAAGATAAACACACTTGGGACACAAAACTTAGAAGAATCAACCTTAACCACATCCTTCTTTCTGAGGACGAATTCTCTTTATATCTGAAATTTCTATGCAATTTGCCAAGCAATCAATAGTCCAACCCAGCTGTAAAGCCCATAAACCACAATAATGTCCCTTGTTTTTGTCACAATTGCCATTATGACTATGGTAAAACAAAATATTAGACAAAAACAAAAGACATATCGGATATTTGTATTTTCCCTGTTCATTTCATTATGTCATGCTTATTTGTGATCACATTCATATTTTTGGTGTTCAGCTTTTCTTTTCATTTCTGTATGTATTATAAATATCAGTTCAATGTAGTATGTCTAGCTAGCAAAAGAATAATTTTTCCTCATTGATATTTTCTATTGCATTGTAAAAGTGGTTGTTGCTGTTGTTAGTTTGCAATTTTCTATATTAATTTTGGGGGATATTTGATGCTATTGAAATAATGTCCATAAAATTAAATTTTCAGCAAGCTTTACTATTTATATTTATATTTTTTCTGATTTTTCTTTTATATCTACTTCATCAAAAATTTAAAAAGAAAAAATTCCTACTTATTACTACCTTAAGAATGTGTATCTTCTCAGCATGCACTTCCTGGCATCCACATCAGTGGCTACCTTTCGTGACTGCACATGGGATGGGTACCCAGGTAAGACATTCTCCATACAACCCCTCCTTCAGTTTCTGCCCCACACTTTGTCTCCATATTTGATACCATGAGTATTTTGTTACTTCTTCTAAGAAGGACTGAATCACCCACACTTTGGTCTCCCTTCTTCACGAGACTCATGTGGTCTATGAGTTGTATCTTGGGAATTGCGAGCTTTTTGTCTAATATCCAATTATCCATGAGTACATACCATGTGTATTCTTTTGTGATTGGGTTGCCTCACTCAGGATGATATTTTCTAGTTCCATTCACTTACCTAAGAATTTCTTGAATTCATTGTTTTTAATAGCTGAATAATACTCCATTGTGTAAATGTACCACATTTTCTGTATCCATTCCTCTGTTGAAGGACATCTGGGTTCTTTCCAGCTTCTGGCTATTATAAATAAGGCTGCTATGAACATAGTGAAGCATATGTCCTTGTTATATGATGGAGCATCTTCTAGGTTGCCCAGGAGTGCTATAGCTGGATCTTCAGGTAATACTGTGTCCAATTTTCTGAGGAACTGTCAGACTAATTTCCAGAGTGGTTGATCCAGCTTGCAATCCCACCAACAATGGAGGAATGTTCCTCTTTCTCCACATACTAGCCAGCATCTGCTATCACCTGAGTTTTTTTGTTTTTCACCTGAGTTTTTGATCTTAGACATTCTGACAGTTGTGAGGTGGAATCTCAGGGTTGTTTTAATTTGCATTTTCCCTGATGACTAAGAATGTTGAATATTTCTTTAGGAGCCTGATATAGCTGTCTCCTTAGAAGTCTGCCAGAGCCTGACATATACAGAGGTGGGTGCTGACAGTTAACCATTATACTGATCATGGGGTTCCCAATGGAGGAGTTAGAGAGAAGACTGAAGGAGCTGAAATGGTTTGAGGCTCCATGGATAGAGCAATCATACCAACCAACCAGAGCTCCCAGGGTCTAAACCACCAGCCTGGGAGCACATAGGGAGGGACCCATGTCTCCAGCTGTATATGCAGAGGAGGATGGCCTTGTTTGACATAGGTGGGAGAGAAGGTCCTTGATCCTATGAAGGCTGAATGTCCAGTGTGGGGGAATTCAAGAGTAGGGAGGTGGCAGTGGGTAGGCGGGGAAACATCCTCATAGAAGCAAGAGGAGGGGGGATGGGATAGAGGGCTCCTGGGGGGCGGCAAATGGGGAAAGGGAGTAACATCTGAAATATAAATAAAATACCTAATAACAATGTTAGAAAAATTTTAAAAAGATGTATACTCTTTGCGTTTCAAATTTAATTAGACCCTGCACTTTGATTTTTTGAGAATACAACATCTATTTCTTCTTTTTCCACCCAAGTATTTGATATAATTTATATCATACATTTATACCAAATAATTTATCTAATTAACTAAGAATATCATTTTGTATTAGCTTAATAATTTCATTTTATAAATGAATAGATTGAGCTTAGTTCATTTCTTATTCCAATAATTTATCAGCTTCTGTACTATACCAAACCCTATTCTGTTCCTCAGAATTAATGATAATTCTTAATATTATTTCCTGCTCTGTTTCCTTCTACCTCATTCTTCATATTTCATAAAAGAATCATCTTACCTATGGTCAAAAGTTAGCCCTTTGCCTTTCATATTTCTATTCTCTAAATTATCATAAGTAAATAATGAAATTTTTAAATATTAATGTTCTTCTAGTTCTTATATCATTCATTTCACAAAATATTCATGCTAACACAAATTCATAAAATCAGAGTCATAGCTTTTGAAAATTCAGAAGATAAATTTACCTGCAAATCATGAATAATTCACATAGAGGTAATTTGACAATTAGATCATAGTATTTTTACCTTCAGAGCATCACCAGAATGCAATGTTAGCAAACAATAGTTTGATATCACCAATTATCAGATGTTTATCAAACCGTGAGTTCAACATGAAAGGTGAGTTGAAGCTATAGTAAAGCATATAAGATCATTAGAGACAAAAATATAATATCAACATTGAAATAATGACTGCATAAAATTATATGATACATAGGTGTCTATAAATCATAATAGAAATATTTATTATAGTAAAATATTATATATATCTACCCTTAGTCTTCCTTTTAATGACATCAACTCCTTCATAGACACTTCATATAAATTTTCTTGATACCAAAACTACAACGAAGCACCAAGCCTGCATTTTTTCATAATTCATTAGAATTTTTTATTCATATTATGGCAGTCTTAAATTGAACCCTTAAGTGTCTAGTTTAACATTAAAGCAAAGTCATACATATAAGGTAGATGATAAATATGGACATGAAAATGGAAGAAACTTTATAGAAAATCATTTACAGGTCTGATAGCAAATGGATTTATTTACTCAAAAATGTTTATTTTACTTTATGTAATGAACATAAACCTCAGACTCATTAGAACAATTCCTGTTAAATTAAGTAAGAAACAGTAAAATACTGGAGTGTTAATTCTTCATATATTTTAAGTCCTACTACTTGACTTCCTTTGGTCCTTTTATCAGATCTTTCTTAACTAAAATAATTCTACTTCAGAGTTTAAATACCTATATAATTTTTGAAATTTATTAATAAGATAAATACTTAGAACTAAAATTGCTAGCCTATATTGACTTCATTTTTAGCCAGAGTACTCAACCAAGTCATAGCTCACCAATTTTCACAGTGGTATCTCAACTTTCATTTTTATGTTTTCTCTTTTGTAGATGATCTTTATTCATCCTTTACATATTGCATTAGCCCAAGAACAAAGTCCAACCAATGTTTCTATAGTGAATGTGAAACAAGTTAAAAATTGCTACAAAGAAGTCTCTTTTCATGTAGGACTATTTTCTGTTGTGAATCAAGTAGATGAGTTAAGGTTCATCATCTTTCCTTTCAGCGTCAGACCAACAGAGAAACCTTGATCAAAGGTCTTTCAATACAAGATGAGTAGTTTCTATGAATCTACTGTAACAATTACTAACTGTGACTAGCAATACTGTATTGTTCACATTTTTAAAAAATCATAAGAGAATTGATTTCATATGCACTAACTTAACACATAACAAAAACCAATGTCAGTAATTATGTATATTTGAATTAATTTGAGTATGACATCTGCTACAAAATGTATGCATATGTCAAATCATCAATGACTTACATATTGGTGATACATGTAATATTTATTTTTCAATTAAATATTCTCATAAAACAATGTAGGTTTTTTATGAAACACAATCTTTGAATATAACTTTTAAAAAACTGAGTGTTTATATTGCATACTCGGTCCCCTCCCATTTGTCTGCTTTCTCTGTTATCACACCTACAATGGGGCCTCTGATCTCTCTACACTGTCTGTACTTGGTTGGCCTGTGGGGAAGTCTGTGGAAATTTGTTCTATGTCACCTGATGGGAGAAGACTCAGCCTGCTATGGCTGGCACCATATCCTAGGCTAAGAGTGGAAAATCGAGCTGAGCCCAAGCAAGCAAGTAAGCATTCACATATTCATTTATCCCTGTTCTATGTATGTGATGTGTCTGTATGAACTTCTGTCTTTGATTTTCTTATAGTAATGTACTGCAACCTGAAATTGTAAGTTGAAATAAAGTCCCTTCTCCACAATGTTGCTTTTTGACAGGATATTATATTACTTTTCATCACAACCAAATAAATGAAGCCGAAATATACTTTCAAAAATGTATCAATTTAATAATGTCACATGTTTTATCACTTTTTCATTTAAATGTTTAAGTCATATATATGTATATATATAATAATTAAAAATAAAAAGTTGATGATAAGAATATCGTCATATGTGAATCACAATAATATCTATAAACTATTGTACATAATCGTGTTTGAGCAAAATTAGAAAAGTAAGTCTGAGATTGAAATAAACAGAGACATGAAGGTATGTTGCTATTCTGATCTGGGAAATAACAACAGATAAAGAAAATACATTTTAAAATGATTTCAGTTTAGCCCTTGCTTCCTAAGCTGCTCCTTCTCACTTGCTTTAACTAGGATTTACAATTCTTAATAATACACCATGGCCAAAAGCAGCTTGGGGAAGAAAGGGCTTATTTCTCCTCAAAGTCTGTAGTCCATCATTTGTGGAAATCAGAACAGAAACTCAAGGTAGAAACCAGTAGACAGAAACTAATGCAGAATCCAGGGACAAATACTGTTTGCTGGCTTGCTCCCATGGCTTGCTCAGCCTGCTTTATTTCTTTCTTCCCACACCCCCAGTTGTATTTATTTTTATTATTATTTTACTTTTATTGAAAGTATACTTTTTTACATACTATATTTTGATCACATTTGACCTTCCCACTACTCCTCCCAGTTCTTCCTCACATCCTTTCCAGATCTACTTCCTTTCTGTTTCTCATTAGAAAATGAAATAAAATAACTAACACATTGGACTTTGACAAGACAAATAAACACAAAAGAGAGATCCAGTGAAGGCTAATGGATCAGAGAACTGTTCCCAAGAATCTCATAAAAACACTAAACTAGAAGCCATACACAGCAGACCTGGTGCAGACCCATGCAGGAACTGTGCATGCTGCTTCATTCTCTATGATTACATATGAACTTTGATCATATTGATTTAGACAGTCTTCTTTTCTTGGTCAGTATTCTTCCTTATAATTTTCAGGACAACTTACCCAGGGAAGTTACCACTTACAATTGCCTGCCCACTCTCTTAACAATCACTAATTAAAAAATGTTCCTATGCTTCCCTTCAGGCATTCTAAGTAGAGGCATTTTCTCAGTTTATATTTGTCTCAGAATATCTAGTTTGTTTCAATTTGAATACATATCTCAGCAAACAAGGATCCTACCTTTGGGATACTTAATAGTAGGGACCCATATTAAATGAAAACATCAAAACATATGGAAAAATATTAAGTGTGTGATAAGATGCATCTAAGATAAGGAAGATTTATAAACAGAATAAAAGTTTGAAATAAGAGAAGATGTTACATTCAAAACTGTAGGCTACGTGTATAAGACCACCATGTAAGTAAGGGCCTCTAGCAACCGATACAAGAGATAAAGGTGCTTTTTAGATAGTCAGTGGGTTTGCAAGAAGTATATCTGTTTCTTAAGTAAAAGGCTATTTTGCTAGTTCCCATTTAAGAACTTATTCTTTGGTATTCATATAAGAAGTATTGAACATAAATAAACTTTTTAATTATGAATTTATTTATTATAATTCCAACCAGTTTAATACTTGACAGGATTTTGGTATCTGACACCTAAGATTATAATATGGCTTTCTTTTCTTTTCTTTTTTCTTTTATTGGATATTTTCTTTATTTACATTTCACATATTATCCCCTCTAAAGGTCTCCCCTCTTGAAACTCCCTACAACACCCCCACCTCCGCCTCTCTGAGGGTGCTCCTTTAACCACCCAGCCACTCCTACCTTCCTGCCCTGGCATTCCCCTACACTCGGGCATTGAACTCACACAGGACCAAGGGAGACTCCTCCCACTGATGTTCAACAAGGCCATCCTCAGCCACATACACAGCTGGAGCCATGCGTCCCTCCATGTGTACTCTTTGATTGTTGGTCCAGTCCCCAGGAGCTCCCGGGGACGCTGGTCTGACCATTTGACAATGTTGCTTCCCTCACGGGTCAGCAAACTCTCTCAGCTCCTTCAGTCCCTTCTCCAACTCCTCCATCACGGACCCTGCGCTTAGTCCAATTGTTGACTGTACACATCCTCCTCTGTGTTTGTCAGGTTCTGGCAGAGCCTCTCAGGAGACAGCTGTATCAGGTTCCCTTCAGCAAGTACTTCCCCACATCCCCAATAGCTTCCAGTTTGGCGACTATACATAGGGTGAATCCCCAGGTGGGGCAGTCTCTGGATGGCCTTTCCTACATTCTCTGCTCCACACTTTGCCTCCATATTTCATTCTGTGAGTATTTTTTTTCCCCTTCTCAGAAGCACTGGAACACCCACACTTTGGTATTCCTTCTTCTTGACCTGCTAATATTCTGTGAATTGTATCTTGGGTATTGCGAGCTGTTGAGCTAAATCTACTTATCAGTGAGTTCATACCATGTGCATTCTTTTGTGATTGGGTTACCTCTGTCAGGATGATATTTTCAACTTCTATCCATTTGCCTGAAAATTTCATGAAGTCATTGTATTTAATAGCTGTGTAGTATTCCATTGTGTAAATGTACCGTATTTTCTGTATCCATTCCTCTGTTGAGAGACATCTGGGTGGTTTCTAGCTTCTGACGATTATAAACGAGGCTGTTTTGAACATAGTGGAGCATGTGTCCTTGTCATACGTCAGAGCATCTTCTGGGCATATGCCCAGGAGTGGCATAACTGGGTCCTCAGGTAGTACTATGTCCAATTTTTTGATGAACCGCCAGAATGCCTTCCAGAGTGATTGTATCAGCTTGTGATCCCACCAGCAATGGAGAAGTGTTCCTCTTTCCCTACATCCATGCCATCATCTGCTATCACTGAATTTTTGTACTTAGCCATTCTGTCTCGTGTCAGGTAGAATCTCAGGCTCGTTTTGATTTGCATTTCCCTGATGACTAAGGATGGTGAACATTTCTTTAGGTGCTTCTCACCCATTTGAGTTTCCTCAGTTGAGAATTCTTTGTTTAGCTCTGCTTCCCATTTCTAATATGATTATTTGATTGTCTGGAGTCTATTTTCTTGAGTTCTTTGTATATATTCGATATTAGCCCTCTATCAGATGTAGTATTGGTAAAGATCTTTTCCCAATATGTTGGTTGCCATTTTGTCCTATAAACAGTGTTCCTTGCCTTACAGAAACTTTATAATTTTATGGGGTCCCATTTGTTGATTCTTGATCTTTGAGCATAAACCACTGGTAGTCTGTTCAGGATATTTTCCCCTGTGCCCATGTTTCGAGGCTCTTCCCACTTTCTCCTCTATTAGTTTCAATGTATCTGGTTTTATATGAAGGTCCTCGATCCACTTGGACTTGAGTTTTGTACAAGGAGATAAGAATTGATCGGTTTGCATTCTTCTACATGTTGACCACCAGTGTAACCAGCACCTTTTGTTGAAAATGCTCTTTTTTTCTAATGGATAGATTTAGCTTCTTTGTCAAAGATCAAGTGACCATAGGTGTGTGGGTTTGTTTCTCAGTCTTCAATTCTATTCCATTGATCTACTTGCCTGTCACTGTACCAGTACCCTGAACATTTTATCACTACTGCTCTGTAGTAAAGCTTGAGGGCAGGGATGGTGATTCCCCCAAAAATTCTTTTATTGTTGAGAATAGTTTTTCTGTCCTGGGTTTTTTTGTTATTCCAAATGAATTTGAGAATTGTTCTTTCTAACTCTATGAAGAATTGAGTTGGAATTTGGATGTGGATTGTAAAAAATCTGTAGATTGCTTTTGGCAAAATGGCCATTTTTACTATATTAATGCTGCCAATCAACAAGCTTGGGAGTTCTTTCTGTCTTCTAGATCTTCTTTGTTTTCTTTCTTCAGAGACTTGAATTTCTTGTCATACAGATCTTTTGCTTGCTTGGCTAGAGTCATACCAAGGTATTTTATATTATTTGTGACTATTGTGAACAGTGTCATTTCTCTAATTTCTTTCTCAGCCTGTTTTTCCATTGAGTAGAAGAAAGCCAGTCAAATTCCCAGAAGAACCCTTCTAATTTGAAGGTGTGAACTGAAGAGGAAGATCAAGGTAATATATGAAAACAAAGAGTATCCATTTATTGGGAGGTGCATGAAGATCCCAGATCTAATGAAGCATCTCACTGAGAGGGTGCCTGGCAAGCTTCAGGTGCTCATCCTCCCGTGCAGCTCACCTTTCTTTTCCATGTCTCATGGGGCTTCCTGTGTTTTCAGAATCACTGGTTCACCACACTTGTGCTCTCCATGTTGAACCCCTAGGAGTGTTTGTTGTATTTAATTTCATTCTCCATTTTCCTTTTCATTTACCACATAAAGTTTTCTTCTTAGTGGTGTCCAAACAATACCTATTCTTCTTCTTGAAAGACTCACATCGAAACCTCACTTTCCACAATGAGTATTTTAAAGGAGTTCAGCCTCAGGACCATTATACCTTAATGCCCATTCAACACTGAACTTCTTATTACACTTATTTCATAAGGCCTTTAACCATATTTTAACTTAAAAAAAATACACACATTCACACAACAGAGAAAACATGTCTAATGCATGACATCACACTTCTGCCTTCAAGTCAATGAGTAATAAGCTTTTAATAACACTCTCATAAAACAAAGGCATACATTCATCATTTGTAATTATAAACACAATAGAAAGCAAAATAGCAGGAGCTGTAGAAGCTAAACAAAGAGAATGATTCTGTTGCTAATTGTCTAAGTACAAATGAATATGTGTGTGTATATATATATATATATACACATATGTATGTAAATATACATATATGCTATATATATTATATACTGTATACTATATACTGTATGATGTATAATGTATAAATGTATAATGTTTTATATATTATATATACATATACATATACATATACATATACATATACATATACATATATTCCCAGACTCACATTGGACATTGGTGTCTTCCTTTACAATTCCACAGAAAACTCTACTGGCATCATCTGTTTTCTAGTATATTCAGCAGATCACATCTTCAAAATTGCTTCAAATTAAATGTGATTTTCACTACTCATGATTGTACAAACAGATTTGATCTTAAGAAATCTCAAAATGGGGTTCCAATTGACTTTTATAAATGGTGAAAGCAACTGATCTAGTGGTCAGGAAAGAAAGAATCCAAATGTGGTGCCTGCTGCCAGACAAGTCATTGTGGCCATACTTGCAAGTTCAAAAGGATGATCTAGGGCATGGTGCTGACACCAATTAAATATGATGGCAGACTCCTGCTGGCAGATTCCCATAGAAGCACATAGTAACATATGATAAGGCTCGGATCTTGGCATCCATGCATGCATGTCTGATTTCTTTTCTGCCAAGGGTTCTTCACATTAAAGAGTATTGAATATATATTGAATATATAAAGAGTATTGAGTATTCAATATATTGAATATCCACAATGACCTACATTTACAACTTATTCAATGAACAATAAAAATATAATTTAGATTTTAGAGACTGCAGTAGCCCACAGAGACTCAATACTTTTCACGTTTAATTTTGGGAGGGGGAAAAATTGTTTGTCTTGCTTATTTTTCCTAGCTCTTTTACCAGGAATGATCTATACAGCAAATAACATTGCTGCTCAAAAGACTGAAGTGAAGAGAGAAGGACAATGCCAAAGATGATAAGAGGAGAAGAAGCTGACATGGTATTGCTGTTTACATTGTTTAATTTGGTTCCTAGAAACATTTAAGCATAAATTAATTCTCAAACATATTTCAGTTTAATTAGTTTTATCATTGTCTTCTGGATGATAAAACAGATGCTGTGAAGAGGAAGTACTTGTCAGACTCAGAATAGAAATCATTGAGTTCAGGACTAAGCTTGATCTAGATTTTGTAGTCTATACTGTACAGCCATGGATTAATAGAAGAGAATTCAAGATGACACAAAATTTCTCTGACCTAGCCACTTTTCTCAATTATTAAATTATACTTGCTCAGAAAGAACACAAAGCTCAAAAAACAGCCCAATATTTTTTGTGTTAAAACAGTCATTCTTTGTAACTATTAATTTATTAATAGTGTATGATTTGTGGCTAATTTAATAAAGCTTGCATAAAGTGTGATTGCCACATAGAAAAGGTTCTGTCATACTCCAGTGCTGCTACCCTATTGTCTACACTGATCTTCAGACAAAGAAAATGAATGCGATTTACAACACTTTCTGGAAGTGCCAGCCCTTCTGATTCACATTCTTATTTTAGTACAATAATGCAGACAGAGATGTACCCATAGTTGAGTAAAATTTTATTTTTCTAAGAAATTCACTTATTAAAACAAAAGGCCCAGTGTCAATAAAATGTCACCAGTGTAACCTGTGCTGTAGATCTGATTGCAACAATTATATAGGAAGATATCCATCTCCTCACAGAGCCCCATGTAAATCATGTGAACTCTCTTCAGTAGGACACCATCTGGAAGCAAATAGAAAGTCCCTCTTTAAATGATCCTTACTCTAAACAACAACAACAAATGTTTCATTTAAAAGGGAACCTCTAGCATGGGCAGCCTCCAACTCGTCCTGTAGCCAAGGATGTTCTTAAACTTCTCACCTGCTGTGATTTTTAGACATTTACCACACACACCAGTTTATGCGGTGCTGGAGTTTATGCAAGTGCTGGAGTTTATCCAGGACATATGCAAACACTCTACCCCTGAAATAATACACACACGCACGCGCACACACACACACACACACACACACACACCAAGCTTTTCCTTGATGTACAGCAATAAGTTCCCTCCTACAATCTACCAATATTTTTCGTTCCAACTAATGTAGAGAATTGTTTGAAAATATTTTATCCAGAGGGCTTTTTATGTTAGAGAAACAAAAAAAAATCTTACCTTACAAACTAATTGAGACCAGAATGAGATTAAAGTATGCTTAGTTATTAAGTTTTCGGGAGACGTAAATAAATTTGTATTAAAAAATCATAAAGGGTATCATCCGTATAATAAGGCCTTGATTAATCTTTTTTCTCTTTCAGAATAGAAAATATCTGGGTTTATTTGTTTCATTGTTTGCTTGCTTATTTGAAACAGGTTTTGACAGTGTGATCATGGCTTGCTTGGAACTTACTGTGTAGACCACGCTGGTGTGATACTCATGGAAATCAGCTTGCTTCTGCCTCCAGAGTTCAGGGGTTAAGGCATGTGCTCACATCTCTTGCTATAAAGCACATCCTATATTTTCTGATGTACTTTTAGAATTATCACACATATTCCATTAACAATTGCTTATATTCTTGGCTCATGCATTAAGCCATATCATTGAGCTTTGTTTTCTCTTTTTAGCTTGAAATTTACACAAACTGGATTCTCATTAAATGGTTATTCTTGAAAAAAGTAATAAAAACCTCCTACTATTCTGATTTTCTTTATAAATTATATGTTCAAAACTGTAGGAGATTAAATATAATGTAAATTTAAAATCAATAAACATATTATCTTTGATACCAACAACATAAAAGATATCTGGAATGTAAATGAACTCTGCAATATATAATGAAATGTTTAATTTTCACAATATTTTTTAACGCTTTCAGAAAATAATGTCTCTATTGTCTTGCCTAATACAAACTGGAACTTCATGTTAAAAAAGTAAAAGATAAGTTTTAGAAATATAAGAAATATAGAAATAAAAAGATAAGCTCATTAGGGTACATTTCCAGCTAAATACATCCCCTAGCAATTAACTTATATTTTCTCTTTTCGTAATGTCCCTTATGTATGTAAAAATGTTAAAAGCACAAATTTCTAAACAGAGCTAGTCATCATCTAAATGTGTAGTCAGCAAACTATTTTCCATAAAACAAGAACTCTTGTCTCCATGAAATATTTACATATGTCTATTATTGATGTATATGAACATGTTGATTTTACAAGTAAAACTGTCATTTATTAAAGAGTGGGTATGATTTGTCACATGTTGTGTGCAGATGGGGAATATTGGAAACAAATTATCTGCTCCCAGAAAAACCAAACCTTGAAACAACTCTGAAACTTAGCATTTTGGAACACACCTATGTGAAGGATTGAAGTAATATTTACTTATTAATACATCTTCCACATGGGCAGGTCATAGGCAGTCATCTCAAAATATAATTGAAACACTTCTAAGAAGCAGTGATGAAGTTAGAGATGGTAACTACTATATTACTTGTGAAACACCTTGATGCCTCAGATGTTCTCATGATCCACTTTGATTACTTCACACTTATCTAAATGAAATACCATGTAAATAAGTACTGTGCTATCTATATGCAGCCAATTTTAAGAGAAGTGTCTTCTATAGGTTTGACAAACTTAGAAGTAGAATCACTTCAAATTTAACTGTTTATATATTATTTGCACTCATTATAGGAAAAAATGATATTAGTTATAGGGAAATTAAGGTCCTGCAGAAAAGATATACGAATCCAAGGTCCTTTAACAAGTGGGAAAAGTCATCTGTATGAAAATATCCAAGAAGTACATTAGGAACCATTAATATCCAAGTGAATTCCTTTTTTATCATGTAAAGATGGATAAATTACTTAAGTCTTGGCAAATTTGCCAAACTAAATAAATACTTAACTAACTATAAATAAGAATCATGAGATGATGAGAAAAGATCTCCAAAACACAAAGTGGCCAACACTCCAAGGAGAAAAGAAGTCCTCCAAGATGATTTCTCTGATTTTTAACTTGGTTTTTCTGTCTAAGAACACTACACATTACCAACCTTCCCAAATTGATGTAAGGAACATTTTGATGTGATCATCTTATATTTGTTCTGTGGGCAGACTTGTTCTCTAAGAACTGGTGTTACTGGTAATTTGTCTTTTTTTTCTATTCTGAATTATGATTTTAATTGACATGTTGAGACCAAACAGATACATACTGTCTTAGGGTTTCAATTGAGATGAAGAGACACCATGACGAGAGCAATTCTTATAAAAGAAAAGACTTCATTGTGGCCGGCATCCTGTTTCACAGGTTTAATCCATTGTCATCATGGCAGGAAGCATGCAATGTACAAGTAGATATGGTATGGGAGGAGCTGAGAGTTCTTCATCTTGATCTGCAGGTGCAGAAGTAGATTCTGTCCCATATTGATCATACCTTGAGCATATACAAAGTCTGACTTCAATACCTATACAATAAAGACAAATATCAACCTGAGTTATAGGTTGAAGGATGCTACCATAAATAAGACTATGAATTGGACTTCAGAATACTATTTCTACCCTACCTATGCAATACTATGATATTATCATTTTATATTACATATATAAATTTTAAATATATATATACATATATTTACATATATATGTATATATATATGATTTGTTTTTATCTTAACACCATATATACTATTTTTCTTTCTTCAAAAAATACTCTCAAGCCCTATCCTAAACTCTTTCGCAAACTTATCAGGTAACTGTGTTATGAGTTAAATCACAATAGATTCACATTGCCAGTTATGAAAAAAAATTTTCATACGATTATATTCCCATTTTTCTGCTTTAATTCCAAACTCCACCAGTCTAAATTCTTATACTGAATGCATATGAAAAATACAGATAAAATAGAAACACATATCATGTGTTGGAAGATGCTACCAAAAGTAAAACTATGAAATTTTCATTGGACTTCTGAATATTATTCCTTAACCTACACAAACATTTTAATAATGTATCTTGTATTATAATTTCCTTTTTTTTTTTTTTTTTGGTTTTTCGAGACAGGGTTTCTCTGTATAGCCCGGGCTGCCCTGGAACTCACTCTGTACACCAGGCTGACCTCAAACTCAGAAATCCTCCTTCCTCTGCTTCCAAGTGCTGGAATTAAAGGCATGCGCCACCACCACCCAGCCAATGATATTTTGTTTTTGTTTTTGTTTTTGTTTTTTTTGAGACAGGGTTTCCCTGTGTAGCCCTGGCTGTCCTGGAACTCACTCTGTAGACCAGGCTGGCCTCGAACTCAGGAATCCACCTGCCTCTGCCTCCCAAGTGCTGGGATTAAAGGCATGTGCCACTACCACTCAGCAGTATATTTTTCTATTACATACATTTTATTCATTACATACACACATTAATTTCATAGAGATAATATTAACTAGTATATCTATATTTTTTTAATTTTGTTTTCTTTCCAGTCTGCTTTTATACCATTTTTATTACATGAAATTACTAATGTCAGTTCTAGGTTGAGGAACAAGCAACGCAATAGATGCAAATAGTCAAAAAACGAGCAAGACAATAGACACAAATAGTCAAGCAACAAGCAAGTCGATAAACAAAGTACCATGATCGTTTTTTCTAAGGAATGACCAAATAGCTGATGACCAAAATAGCTGAGCCTTCTTCCCTGTCCTAGCCCAAAGTCATTTTCATGCCTGAAGCTTACTTATTTATTCTAGCCTAAGACTTAGATTTCTGCCTGAAATTACTTCTTTGTTCTAGCCTAATGTCAAATTACTGACTGAAGCTCATTTTCTTGTCCTTGGCCCATGTCAGATTCCTGCCAAGCAGCCCGTTTCCTTGTTTTTGGCCAATATCAGATTCCTGCCAAGAAACCCCAGAAGATTTCCACATCTCCCCCTTTTTTATTGCATAAACATGACTGAGAGTGTCTTAGGTCATTCTGGAAAGAGTGCATTCCTTACCCATCATGGAATATGCATTATCAAAAACAATGCACTTCTGTTTTATGTTGGTAAGGCTCTGTGCAGAATCTTATCCATCCTTGGCTGTTAAATTAATAGCTCTCTCTGGGGGTCTATTTTCAATTTCAAGCCATGTATTTCAGCTAACAACATGTTGTTGCTGTTAAAGACAAGTTTTAACATGATGGCCAGGAAAAAAAAATATTTCCAGGACAAAAAGGGCTAGCATGATCAAGCGATATATTCCTTTCTTGAAGCTTGACCAAAATGGAAATACTGACCGCAGGCCATGGATAAATTTATCAGCAGTATCTGCAGCATCACAGCTCAGCAGAGCAGCATTCTTTAAATTTATAATCTCACTATGCAGAGTTAAAACATCCAGATAGGTATTTTATGCCAAATACACTGCAAGTGTCTTTAAACTTTTTCCTACTTATAATAAGTATCATTGTAAATTTTAGAAGTAACACAAATTTCTTGGTATTTGGCATGACATTCAAGATGGCTCCTTCCTCTTAAACTCTGAACCTCCTTTCAATAATTTGAACAGGATAAAGAGCATCAATCTGATGTTCCAAATGCCTATCTAAATCTTCTTATATACTCAACACATTATTAATTTTTTTGTGCTAAATGATAAACAAAAGTATCTGTCTTAACTTCTTGTGTCAAAACAATTGCAGAAGCAGTGGTGCTAGCAATTAATGTAATTAAAGTGGTTATACCAGCAATAATCAAGCCTATTACCCTTTTGCTTCTGCTTAAAGCCTGACTCACTTCTTCCAGTACTTGAAAGCTTTTTTCAGAAGGCCAAGGTTCCATAATACTCAGGGCAATAAAATCAAAGCTGGGTGATAGACCCCAATAACAGACATGCCAGGTTGCAATACACTAGCAAAATTAGAAAGTATACAATCAATACAATTTACATTAAATACTATAGAAGAAAGAATAGTAATTTTAACATGACAATTAAAAGAGCCTTAACACATGCACTAACGCTTTCTTGAAATCCAGATCCTGTCCCAATTTTGTCTGTTGCTAACATAACATCATAGAGAATTGCAGACAACTTCCAAATTTGTCTCTGATAATGCCCAGAACCAGCCTTCCAAATGAAGACTGTTATTTCTAATATTGGATTGTTTCCTAGACCATCAATTATTGAGCCTGAATAACTGGTGACATTTAAGAAAAATACAAGAGTCATTTTGTATAACTGCATGAACATGTCTCAACAATCACTCTGGTGGCCACCACGCTCCTTCAGCATCATGCAGAAAAAAACACAAACATTTCCTCTTCCCCATATTAAATAATTGATCAAGATCATGCCATATGCCAGTAAGTGTATCCTTCCCTTTCACCTAGACAGAAATATGCCTAGTTGTAGGGTGCCATAGACATTCAGCAGAAACTTCTTTGGCATCCAAATTTAAAATAAATAAAATAAAAAGAATATGATTTAATAAATTTGTGGTATACAGGGATATACTTCCCCTTTTTTATTTTATGAAGATATTGTTTTAAAATTCCATGGAACTGTTATACAATACCCTGTCCTTGAGGATTATAAGGAATCCCAGTAATAGGGTAATATGAAGTTGTTGACAAAAAGTCTCAACTGCTCAACTGCAATACATATTCCATTATCTGTCTTAATCTGATTTTGAACAGCCAGCATAGAAAAACAATGTAGGCAATAACTAATTACACGTTTAGTTGCTTCCCCTGATAAAGTAGTTGCAAAGAGAAAGCCTGAGAGAGTGTCCATAGTCACATGTGCATATTTTAATTTTCCAAAATCAGAAATATGAGTAACATTCATTCAATATAATATATTAGGTATGAGTACTCAAGGATTAACACCATTATGTGGTACAGGTAAAAATTTAGGACATTCAGGACAAGTCTTTACAATTTGACATGCACATTCTCTAGAAATACCAAATTGTTGTCTCAAGCTATTACTATTTTGATGATGTAAGTAACGAGATTGTTTGGCTAACTGTTCCTGTGTAAGGCCAACAATTTGCCTGGTAAAAAAATCTGTGGTGACATTGCCCTAAGGGGTCCAAGCAATCCAGTATTGTGGGGAAAAATTAGGGCTGCAGCAGTGGGGTCTGGGGAGGCTTCCACGCTGCAGTGGACCCCATATGCAGGAGGAACGTCTATGGTTCCAGCAGCCTGGAGGCTTTGGTGGCAGCAGGTCCCAATAACACAAGGAAATCCTTGGTTCCAAAAGGGTTTATTGTCATGGTGGATGGTGGATGGATTTGGATGTACCCACGTAAAACTCAGGGCAGTCCTGAGTTATATAGGGAGGGAGAAAAGGGGAGGATCTGGGGAGGCATGCTTAATTTGCTCTGCCCTCTGGCCTCCATTAGTATGTAAATCCCTAGGCCCTGAGGCCTCTAGTCACACCCTCTACCTGTGTATTTTGGGAGAGGCTGTAATGGCCAGAGTTTTATGGAGACTAGACTGTTTTTCAAGACCCTGGGTTCTAGGGGTGCACCGAACTCCTCCTGGTTCTCATGCGGAGTCTCGGGGTTCTGGGCAACTGTCCATTCATGACCCACAATACCCTTATGCAGTCCCACACAGTATGAGCTCTTAAATGTCCTATAAAGTTAAGGAACAGTATGTTCTCTTAAATTGAGTTGTGTTTGCATAAGTAACTGCAAAATTTGAGAATTAGCAATATCTAAAAAAGGAACAGTTTCAAGTAATTGTAAACCATGAGTTATATATTGGTTATCAGTATACAAATTAAAAGCTTGATTTTTCAACATTTTTTTAAATTGGGTATTTTATTTATTACATTTCAGATATTATCTCCTTTCCCCATTTCCCCCCAAAACCTCCTATCCCATCCCCCCTCTTCCTGCTTCTATAAGAGTATGCCCCCACCCACCTACCCACTCCTACTTCCCTACCCTCGTGTTCCCCCACACTGGGGAATCCAGCCTTCATGGGATCAAGGACCTACTCTCCCACATATGTGCAACATGGCCATTCTCCCCTACATATATGGCTAGAGCCATAGGTCATTCCATGTGTGTTCCTAGGATGGCTGTTTAGACCCTGGGTTCTCTGGTTGGTTGATATTGTCACTCTCCCCATGTAGCAGCAGACCCTTTCAGCTCCTTCAGTCCTGTCTCTAACTCCTCCATTGGGGACCCTGTGATCATTTAATGGTTGGCTGCGAGCATCCCCTCTGTATTTGTCAGACTCTGACACCAACAATGGAGGAGTGTTTCTTTTTCTCCACATCCTCACCAGCATCTGCTATGACCTGAGTTTTTGATCTTAGCTATTCTGACTGTTGTGAGGTAGAATCTCAGGGTTGTTTTGATTTGTGTTTCCTTCATGACTAATAATGTCAAACATTCCTTTAGGTGCTTTTCAATCATTTGAGTTTCTTCAGTGGAGAAGTCTTTGTTTAGCTCTGTACACCATTTTTAATAGGGTTATTTGATTGTCTGGAGTCTAATTTCTTGAGTTCTTTGTATATATTTGATATTATCCCTCTATCAGATTTAGGATTTTCCAAATATGTTGGTTGTTGTTTTGTCCTATTGTCCTATTGACAGTACCCTTTGCTTTACTTTACAATTTTATGAGGTCCATTTTTTCAATTCTTGATCTTAGAGCATAAGCTATTGGTGTTCTGTTCAGGAGCTTGGTGATTTTTTTTTATGGGAGATTTTGAGAAGCTTTTAAGTGCAAACAAAGGTATTGTCCATTTAACATACATGACCTAGAAGCATCACTGAGTGCCTCCTGAAACTCAAACATTCATGTTCACAGTTACCTTATGAACTCATTTCTCTAAGAAGTAATCATTTGTCTAAGACTTTTGTTATGTAATTGATAATCTGCTATCATGCAGACAGGAGAATAGCACAACTGGGGCATAATCTCTCCACAGGATTAGGAACATCTTCTCCCACTGAGGCCAGACAAGGGAGTCCTTTGCTACATATGTGCCACAGACCAGCTCCTGTATGCTCTTTGGTTGATGTCTTAGTCTCTGAAAGCTCCAAGGATTTCAGGTTAGTTAACATTGTTGGGTTATCTATGGGGTTGCCATTTCTGTCAGTTCCTTAACTCCTTCCCCTAATTCTTCCAAAGGGGTCCCTTATATGAACCCAATATATGGCTGTGAGTGTCTTCAACTATCTTAGTCAGATGCTCATAGAGCTCTCAGAGAAAAGTTGTTCTAGGTTCCTGTCTGCAAACACAGCATAGCATCAATAATATTGTTTGGGTTTGGTGCCTGCCCATAGACAGTATCCCAATTTGGGCGGGTCACTGGTCATCATTCCCTTCAGTAACTGCTTGACTGGTTTTCCTGTATTTCTTTTAGACAGAAACAATTTTGTGTTAAAAAATTTAAAGGTGAGTTTGTGTGTCATTCCTCCAGTGTGGGGCTCTATCTAACTACTGAAGGTGGTTTCTTCAAGTTCTGTATCTCCATTGTTGGACATTTTGAGGATGAGTTCTGGGGATCTCCCTCATCTAAGGTCTCTGGGACTTTTAGAGGTTACTCCCATCCCTGATCCCTGACAGCTATATATTTCCATTCATTCTCCTGGATCTCAAGGTTGTCTTCTATCTCCACCCAGACCTAATCCTGTCCCTTTATCCCCTCCCACTCCCCACCCTCATCCATGCTCCTTCATTCCTCTACTTCCCATGATTATTTTTTTGTCCTTCTTAGGTGGGATTGAAGCATCCTTATTTGGGCCTTGCTTCATGTCTAACTTCTTAAGGTTTATGAGGTGTATCATAGGTATTCTTTATTTTTGGCTAAGATCCACTTATCATTGAGTACATACCATTCATGTTCTTTTGGGTCTGTGTTACCTCACTCAAGATGACATTTCCTAGTTACATCCATTTGCCTGCAAAATTGATGATGTCATCATTTTAATACTGGAATAGTATTACCTTGTATAAATAAACTACAATTTCTATATCCATTCTTTGATTGAGGGACATATTGGTTGCTGCCAGTTTTTTACTATATAAATAAAGGTACTATAAACATACTGAAACACATGTCCTTGGGATATGATGGAGCATCTTTTGCATATATGCCCATTAGTGGTATAGCTGAGTCTTCAGATAGAACTATTTCCAATTTTCTGAGTAACTACCAGATTGATTTTGAGTGGTTGCTCCAGTTTGTAGTCCCACTAGCTATGGAGAAATGGTTTTGTTGTCGTTGTTTTGTTTTGTTTTGTTTTGTTTTTCTGGTTTTCTTCCACCACAGGTCCATTGGGCATAAATATAAATTATGGCTCCTTATTTAGTATTTTAATGGTATTCTTGAGTGTGGGAAAGGTAGGTCTCTATCTTTTTTAGCTGTTTCTAGTACCTTCTCTGGGCTCTTCCCTCTCTTTTACTATTACATTGGGTTAGCTTTTTGCTTTTCTTTATATTACAATATGTTGTATATATTATATCATATTATATGCCTAGCATGGTAGCTCATGCCTTTAATCTAGCACCTAGAAGGTAGAGGCAGGCATATCTCTCTGAGTTTGAGGCCAGCTTTTACTATACAGTAATTTCAAGGACAGCCAGGGCTTATATTAAGAGACCATGTCTCAACATTTTATTTAATTATTAGTTAAATTCTTAAAATGTGAACCCTTTCCATTTTCTTAAAAATGTTTTGTGCTCTAGCAGAAAAATATTTACTTTGTGCTTTCTAGTTTTTCAAGAAAGTCAAAATAGCCATTCTTTTGCATGTATGTGGATGTATGTGTCTATTTTCATATATATATATATATATATATATATATATAGTGTAGGAAGTATATATTAAATATTTAAAATATCCATTTCTGCCACCTGCAACTGAAATGCCTCAAAGAAAGCAAAATGCAAAACCCGTCTTTTCAAATGCTTAATCCACTAAGATTAAGTGACTTTCATTTGATATGTTTTGTCCTTTTGTTTTAGAATCACTGGTGGGAAAACACACTTCATTTTATTGCTGTATGACAGCTATGTGATATCTAGTCCTTTGCTACAAAAAATAGGAATCTTAAAAGATGTTCCATTGGGATTTGGGAATTCAAACAAAATATAACACATCACATTTCAGGAAATAAAATTAGAAAGAGAAAGAGAAAGCAAATAATACTCCTAGAAGAAGAAAAAAATCAGTTTAAAAGTAATTTGACATTATTGAATGTCAGAGTGTGATTTTGTTAAATGAAAGATGAAACACAGCAAAAGAAAAAAAATCAAAATTCTGTCATGCTGCATATGCCTATCTGATTTGTCATGAAGTATATTTATTGCCTCTTGGAGAAGATCCAATTCGTAACACAAATGAATTTTGATTAAATAAAAACAGATTGCAAATCTCACACACAGACCCACACACAATCATATAATTCAGTGGCTTAAGCAGAGACATAGAGGTAATCCATGCAGTTAAATGTAATTATTTTGTTTATTCTAGTTTACATAAGCCTTATTTATTACTCATCAAGTATTTCAAGAAGTAATTTAAATTCTCTTCACATTTATTTATTGATTTGTTGGGGACATGGTGAATATGTCAGTGCAAACTTGTAGAAGCAAAAGAGCAGCATGCTGATATCCACTGTCTCCTTCTGCCAGATATGTTCTGGGATCAAGTTCAAGTTGTCAGAATTTGGTAGCGAGTGTCTTATGCCTCATTCAGACATAAACCATCATATGAAATCTGATCATGTCTAGAGGACATTTTGTATGACATAAACCATACACAGAAGGACAAATGCTCTATGCTCTCCTGGGTAGGAAACATAAACATTGATCACATAGATATTGAAGATAAAACAGTATTTACCAGACACTGGTGACCATAAGAAGAAAGGAGAAATGGGGAAGGTTGCTAACTCATCAGAGATAGAACTAAGAGAGGTAAAGTCTAGAGCTCTACAGCATAGATGCATGATTTAGTAACAGAGTTGCCTCTGAGACTTGCAGAGTTGTTTTTAATGCTTCATTGTACTTACTCACCACTTGAGTCAAAGAAAAAAATTAAATTCAAATTTTCTACTTTTATACTTAAAGTACATATATAGTTTCTATTCTTTTCAATAGTGGCTATGATAAAAATGATGATGTGCAAAGATGGTATATTTAAATTTGAAAGTTTTCCATGTGTTAAAATCATGAGGGACTTCTTGTTTGATGTCACTTGTATTGTCAATTGTGTATCTTGCTACTAATAATAATTTTTAGAGCCCTATAATTACAGAAATTGAAATTATCTTTCATTCTAAATATATTTGTCAATATCAACATTTTCTGTAAATTATAAATTGCCCTAACTTTTACCAAGGTTAAGAGATAAATGTAGAATAATAATTGAGCCTTCTCACTAGAGTTGTTATTAGAATTATAAGGTTCTCCTGGTGTCCTCAATTTCACTGGCTACTATAATCCTTCCTTCCTCCACTTCTTCTGTAGAATTCTCTGTAATTTCCCTAATATTTGGATATGATTCTCTGTATCTGCTCTTAGAGCTGCATGAAGCCTCTCTGATAAGAACTGGGCTAAGCGCCGGGCAGTGGTGGTGCACGCCTTTAATCCCAGCACTTGGGAGGCAGAGGCAGGCAGATTTCTGAGTTCGAGGCCAGCCTGGTCAACAGAGTGAGTTCCAGGACAGCCAAGGCTACACAGAGAAATCCTATCTTGAAATACCAAAAAAAAAAAAAAAAAAAAAAAATAATAATAATAATAATTGGGCTAAGTGCTGATCTTATGAGTACAGAATAATTATAATAATTATTATTATTTTAAAATTATTATTATTTAAAATAATAATAATAATAAGGCTAAGCACTGATCTTATTAGTAGGAATCATTTTATTGACTTTTTTCTTTCAGTTGTGTTTTGTTCTACTCTAGACCTCTTAGACATTTAGTTTCCTGATCCCCCCATATAGGCACTGTAGGCTCCTCATATTGTCTTCAGGTTATAGTCCCAGAAGTTCTGAAACCCCTTTGCACTACCATATCTTGCAGGTAGGGAAGGTCATGGGTCATAGATGCTTTGCCTGGGATGGTGTGTCAGATTTACCACTTTGATCCTAGTCTGATTTTAAAATATGGCTTGTTTGGCCTCGATATCCTCCATGGCTATGGTCAATTTCATAGATTCCAGGAAGTTTCTACTGCATTAGGTTTCCACATCACCCCTAATTAATTTATTTGTCCCTGTACTCTCTGTATCCTTTCCTCTTTTCTTCCCTGGTCCCTCCTGTTCCCATATTCAACTGTCTCCATTCTATTCATGAAATCTATTCTATATCCCCTTCCTGGGGAGATTCTTACATTCTCATAGACTTCTCCCCTTGATCTAACTTCTCCAGATCTGTGGATCATAGTGCAGTTATCTTTTACTGAACAGCTAATATCCACTTATTTGAGAGTACATATCATGTTTTCCCAATGAAATAACTGATCAGGACTAATAGGGGCTCAAAGAGACTGAAACAGAAACCCCAGTGTTTAGATCAGTCTGCACCAGACCCTCTGCATACATGCTCTGGTTCTTTATCTAGGAGAATTTGTTGAACTCCTAATAATGGAAATAGAGTTATCTTTGGCTCTTTTGGCTACATGTAGGTCTGATTTCCTCCTACTATATTACCACATCTTACCATGAAATGATCATATATGCCAACTTTTATAGCAGTTGTTATGGTGAGTTTTGTTGATATCACTAGGTGGCCTAATATTTTTCTGAAAGAAAACAGAGGAGTAGAGGGAGAGGGAAGAGGAGAATATTTTGAGAAGAAAGGGAGATAAGGCTGGGTCAAGATATATTATATGAGAGAAGAATAAATAAAATAATATAGAATAAACTGAATTTTAATTTGATGCACTTTGGGTTAGAGGACAATATATGCTTTTCATCTGTAAATAGATGCAATTTTAGAAGTACTGAAGTCAGGTCTGACAAGATAGAAGAAGTCACTTGCTGCCAAACTGGAGATTCTGAGTTCTACCCTGGCAGCTATATAATATAAGTAATTGACTGCCATGTATTTTATTTTCTATAATAAATTGATAGCATGGATGCTCTCAGCACTTCAAATAAGTAAATATACAGTAACCATTAAAAATACTTTAAAAGTACCGAGGTCAATTTAGAATAAAAATTAATTAACTATGTTTTCCTCAATGAAACTTTTAGAACTATAACCAATGATGAGATGTAATTATACAATATTTTCTCCATTTATTTTTTAATCATTGAATTCCCCTCCTGCCTATATAACAAGAGGTAAAGCTAGAGTTCCAGTAGTAATTTCTGTTATCTAATCAGTAAGTTTTTGAAAACAGAAATCGTGTCTCAAAAGTAAAATATTTTTAAGTCAATAAAATTTCAAAAATAAAATATTTTATGAAGTAGAAGTGCCAAGATTTTGTACAAATTTTCAAACCTCTCTCATTCACTCATGATTGGGAAAACAAAGCAATAAAACAGCTGCCTTTGAGTCTTAATGACCATTCCCTTTTTTTTTTTGACCCACAAAGTATTTAATAATTACAACAGTATGAAAGGCCACAGTCCATGTGTCGTGTGAGACTCAAGGCAATCTCTTAACTGTGAGCTCCTACAGCATACAAACAAGTTGACTACTTTTCTACACACTGGTATAGAACAAGGGTTTCAATTCTAAAAGAGAAGATACAAAAGAACACAATGAAGGATCATTCTCAAATCCAGAAGGACAACCACACAGTCTGACAGCTCCACTTTTGACCTGGTTGTATGAATGATTCTAAAGCCATTACCAAATTCCCCAAATTTATAGGGCTTCAATTTAGTATGAAGCTGTTTATAACTTTTAGGGTCTGAAGAAGTGTTAAGATGTTATGAACATTTTAACATTTGAACTGTTGCTCTCTCCAGCAACAGTTCAAATGTTAAAATGTTCATAACATCATAACAGTTAAGTTGTATTTCTTAAACTACTGTGTTAAGAAATACAAGAAAGCTTAACAAAGGGTTTGCATTATTTTTCACACATGTGACATTTCAGTCTACTATGAATTATGAGGTTTTTCCCAAGTTTTCAGTGAGTCCAAAAGACCTTAGCACATTCTTCACACTTGTCTGCTTTCTCTCATAGATGAATTCTTTGATGTTGCTTAAGACCAGAAGACTGGTAAGAATAGTGTTTGCCACATTCCTAAGATGTGGAGTTTTTATCTCCAATAGGAATTATTCTGTGTTCAGACCATGCAATAGAACTTCAAAAGTATTTGCCACATTTTTTACATTTCTATGGTTTCTTTCCAGGATGAATTCTTTGATGATGCCTAAATTTGTTGAGCATATTGACATGTTCCTTTCTTTCTTTTTTTTTTTTTTTTTTTTTTTTTTTTCTGGACAGGGTTTCTGTGTAGCCCTGGCTGTTCTGGAACTCACTCTGTAGACAAGGCTGGCCTTGAACTCACAAATCCGCCTGCCTCTGCCTCCCAAGTGCTGGGATTAAAGGAGTGCACCACCACTGCCCGGATAGCATGTTCTTTTCATTTGTAAATAGTCTCTACATTGTGAGTTAATTTGTGTAGATATAGATATGACTTTGTAAAGGAGGCTTTTCCACATTCCTCACTTTTGTATGGCTTCTCTCCAGAATGAGTTATCAAATGAGAGAAATAGTCTGGAAAGTTCTAAAGGACTTGACTGATAAATCACAAGTTAAGAGTTTCTCACCTGTATGTATTTTCTTCTTTTCAGAAAGTAATTATGGACAATGGAAGGGTTTCTCTTGTGTATGAGTTCTGTTATGTTTGTAAAGACTTGTTGGATAGTTGAAGATTTTGTCAATTACTTCACACTTGTAGGGATTCTCTTTTGTATGAATTATCTTGTGTTTAGAAAGTAATGGTGAATAATGGACGGTGGTGCCACAAACTTCACACTTGTATAGTTTCTCTCTTGTATGAATTTTCTTAGGGTTGGAGAGTATTGATGGATAACAGAAGGCCTTCCCACATGCTTCACACTAGTAGGTTTGGCTTCTCTATGAGTTTTCCTATGGACACGAAGTGATGATGCATAGCGGAAGGCCTTTACACATATTTTATACTCTCTCCTATATGGATATTCTTATGTTTTGAAAGTCTGGATGGTTATTAAAGGTCTTTCCACATATTTCACACTTGTAGGGTTTCACTCCTGAATGCATTATCTTGTGTTCATGAAGTGATGATTGAGAGCTGAGGAAACGTCCACATATTTTACACGTGTAGGGTTTTTGGTCTGTATCACTTATCTTGTGTTTTGAAAGTAATGATGGGAAGTAGAAGGCCTTGCAACATATATCACACTTATAGGGTAACACTCCTGCATGCCTTCTTTCATGTTGGCAAAGTAATGATGGAGAGTGGAAGGCCTTCTGACATTCTTTACATTTGTATGGTTTCTCTCCTGTATGAATAGTCTTATGGTTCGAAAGTCTTGATGGATACTTGAAGGCTTTACCACATACTTCACACTCATAGGGATTAACTTCTCTATGAATTTTCTTGTATTTAGAAAGTATGGATGGATAATTGAAGGCCTTGCCACATACTTCACACTTGTATGGTGTGTCTCCTGCATGAATTCTCTTATGGTCAGAAAGTCTTGATGAATATTCAAAGGCTTTGCCACATACTTCACACTTGAAGGGTTTTTCGTCTGTATGACTTGTCTTGTGTTTTGATAGTAATGATGGAAAGCAGAAAGACTTGCCACATATATCACACTTGTAAGGTAACTCTCCTGCATTCATTTGCTCATGTTGACAAAGTAATGATGGAGAGTGGAAGGCCTTCGCACATTCCTTACACTTGTATGGTTTCTCTTCTGTATGAATATTCATATGGTTTGAAAGTCTTGATGGATATTTGAAGGCTTTGCCACATACTTCACACTCATAGGGATTATCTTCTCTATGAATTCTCTTGTGTTTAGAAAGTAATGATAGATAATTGTGGGCCTTGCCACATACTTCACACTAGTATGATATGTCTCCTGTATGAATTCTCTTATGGTCAGAAAGTGTTGATGGATATTCAAAGGCCTTGCCACATATTTCACACTTGTAGGGTTTTTGGTCTGTATGAGTTATCTTGTGTTTTGAAAGTAAAAATGGAAAGTGGAAGGCCTTGCAACATACATCACACTTGTAAGGTAACACTCCTGTATGAATTCTCATGTGTTGACAAAGTGATGGTGGAGAGTGGAAGACCTTCACACATTCCTTACACTTGTATGCTTTCTCTCCTGTATGAATATTCATATGGTAAGAAAGTCTTGATGGATATTTGAAGGCTATGCCACATACTTCACACTCATAGGGATTATCTTCTATATGAATTATCTTGTGTTTAGAAAGTAAGGATGGATATTCAAAGGTCTTTCCACATACTTCACATTTATATGGTATGTCTCCTGTATGAATTTTCTTATGGTCGGAAACTACTGATGGATGTTCAAAGGCCTTGCCACATACTGCACACTTGTATGGTCTGTCTCCTGTATGAATTTTCTTATGGTCAGAAAGTCTTGATGGATATTCTAATGCTTTGCCACATATTTCACAACTGTAGGCATCTTCTGTATGAATTATTTTGTGTTTAGAAAGTATGGATGGATAGTAGAAGACCTTACCACAAACATCATACTTGTAGGGCTTCACTCCTAAATAAATTATCCGATGATTTTGAAATGCTTCTTTCCCCTCCAAGACGTTGCCAAATTCTTTGCAAGTATAGCATTTTCCCCCTGTGCTTCTTCTTTGTGTCTCTTGTCCCATCTTTCACCCCCCTGCCCTAGGGTCTCATCGAATCCCCTTGGAAAGAGGCACTTGGTGCCTGACATGTGGTCCTTTGGGTCAGGGTCCAGTTGAATGTTGCTTCTACAGTGATGTCCTGCAAGCATAGTATCGATGCTGCTACCAGGGAGAAGAAAGAAGGTCCAGGTTGAGATCACTGCAGAGCTACCCGCCTGCGTGCCTCTCCATAACTCCTACATCTCTGCTCTTTAATGACCATTTCTGATGAATATTCTTGGGATCATTGAACCACTTAATAGGAGTATGTACTTACTTACATGTAGAAGCAAGTCAAGTCTCATCAAACTGACAACTGATGGATGTTGGCCACTTGACTTGGATACACAGGAGAATTTTTTTTTGAGGTTTTTGGCAGTACTCAACATATTTATTCTTTAAGTTTAAGACTGTGAGAGGAGATATCAATTCAGAAAATAAAAATTAGACTACCAAAGTGATAAAATGAACAGGCAACAGGTCACAAGAGCAGAGTTGACAGAGAAAAAACACCAAGCACGATGTCTCTTATCACAAAGAATAGTAGTATTTTCAACTTCCTCATCTTCCACAAGTCCCCAGATTACCTGTTCCCCACAAGGTCAAAGAAAGCACGAACTACAATACAAAGGAGCCTTTGAGTATCACTTACCATTTAGTAAAATTAGATTTCCATTTGTGATTTCAAAAAAAAATGTTTTTATTAATGCTATACTGACAAACATCTAGATGTTTTCCATGAAAATATCAGTACAAAAATAAGAGGTTTCAAAAGTCCCATCCTTTCTTATCATTTTCATTAACTAGCTTTGTAATAAAATGCAGTGGACTTTTCAATAACTAAAAAAAATCAGAATATTCTAAAGAATATTTATCATCCTCTTTCTAATTCTTTGTACATGTGTGTACCTTTGTGAGGATTCATGCATGTACCAGTTCCTGAGATCAGAAGAGAGCTTTCAGTGCCTTAATTTTGTAACTGCAGGTCATTGTAAGGCCTTGGGTGTTGGTAGCCTAATTTCAGACCTCTGATAGAACAGAATACATTCTGTTTCTCTGAGCTATCTCTCATGGCTAGGAATGAGAAATTTTAAAACTTTGGGATTAAAAAAAAAAAGTTGGAGAAGTATTGCTTGAAGGGAACTTTCCTCTAGATGACCCTCTCTGTGATCTATTGACACAGTCCCAGAACTGATGGGCTATTCACAGCAGTACTTTGAAATATCCAAGTCCATAGTGTATGCATTATGTTTGCCCAAAGAGACATAGTTCTGAGTTTATTAGTAAATTAAGTGCTAAATCTTATACAAAGATAGCGAGGATAAGATAAATTTATCCCTCTCCCTGGTTCTCTGCTGTTTCATTTTCTCTACTTCCTATAGTGTTTCTGTTTGACTATCATTATTCAAGGAACGTTCAAAATGATTTGTCATCCAAGGGTGGAGAAGAGTTAAGGAATAATGTGAGAATCGCTCTAAACTATGGACTGTTCAAGGCAGATAGAGTAACACGGTTCTAAGGTACAACCTACACCTGTGATTTTGTTTATAGAATTCTTGAATGAAGCAACTGCTAGGCATTTCAATATGTTAAGACTATAGAAAAAGTCTTATTTGTTTTTCAGGTGATAACTCAACATTAGTCACTAAGAAAATAGCTTAAATTTCATACATTAACAAACTATATCATTTTTCTCTTTTATAAAAAGGAAATAAATAATCTCAATAAATTTAAAAATAATCAAAAGGTTTGAATAAAACTTAAAAGTAAATTAAATCAGACATCTGTAGAGTACTTATTTATATAACAAGAACTATCTCATGTTTCTGACACTGTTGGTCCCATTTTCCTTCATAATAATTTTGTGTATAATAGCCTTTATTAAATATTATTTCACAAATGAAGACTAAAATTCCCCATCTTTTAGCATATTAGACAGTGAAGGGTCAGAGTTAACATTTGTTCATATCAACATGTCTCTAGAGAAAACTACACTGACTGGAATTGATACATAGCCAGCTAGTAAACAGAGAACACTAAGTACACAAAACATTTTAGTCATCTGGTGATATTTCACTGTTTACAGTTCTAAAAAGGAGCCCTTGGTACTGAGAGTTGGCACTTTTGATTGCAGGGTTAACTAATTTTTAGCAAAGCATATTAGATTTTATGGAAAATCAAATTATCCATTCATAAACTGAAATCAGCTGGTACCACTGCCTCAGCTCAAGAACAATTAATTTATAAAATAGTAGATAGCTTTATTCAACACTCTTGAAATATAAATGTCCACAGTGTTATGGATTTTAATCTAATGTAATATTAGATTACTATAACATTTAAGAACTCAAAATAATTTGTTCCATCTTTTGTATCTGAAGGATTAAAATTCAGTCTGACTTTCTTTGAGTTGGACTAACTTTCAAAATATTTTCAACATTCTCTATCCATTTCATCTATTTTAAACCATATCTAAGTAGTTATGACATCTTACATGCTTTAAGATGCTAAATGCAAAATTCTGTTGTTGAACTGTAATTTCATCAGATTTTTTTCCTGTATTAATTTTGGTAGAATTTTAAGAGTATATTGACATTCTCTTAAGACTTAATATTTAACACTTAGTAAATTTAACAATCAAAATGAAGACTAAGAATTTTAAAGAAAATTAGAAGATTAGGGTATGTAGCTGGTTTATGAACAGATACCATCAGGGCAGGAGCTAGACTTCTCTGTCTACCTGCTTTTGGCATCATAGAACCATTCTGGTCCTCGAATTTAGTCATGTTAGGTCTGATATCCTCTCTATCTCAGTCATGTCTCCGCACAGCCAAATCTAAGTCAAGCGATCTCTTTCAGGTCTCATTCAGAAAATGAGGAATTAGAAAAAGGTTGGAGGTGTGATAAATTACATTGTGTGAAATCATCATAGAATCCATGATAAAATATATAACTCAATAAAAATATCAAGAACTGTCATTTTCAGGCAATATGGACAAGCCACAAAATTTTCTACAACCTAACCAGAGTAAAAGAAAGTAATAAAGATAGCACAAACCAAGTCTAATATCACTCTCTCTTTACCATGTATTCTAGAATGTGACTAAAGAGTTTAATGATCCATCCAAACTTTGCCTAAAACTTTGTAACCCTAATCTAGTTTCCAGAAAATATTTCATTAAATACACATAATTCTTTATCTCCATATAGGACTTCCTGTCTTTAGTAATAGTGTCTTCCCATAACAAGGACGGTAATAAACAAGATATCCTACTTCCTCCACAGCTTTCTCCCAGTTTCCTTATACAAGGGACAGTGTCACTGAAATGGGAATCCTTTCCCGAAAAGTCAAATGTCTTCCCAAAAGACAGAAAAAAGTTAGAGTACATGCTATTGCACACAAGTTTTCTCCTGCTTGATCTTTACAGGCAGTGACAGGGGAGAAGTCAGTGACCCAAAGCACGGAGCATAAACATAATCCATAGCCACTCTTCCCAAAAGCATAAAACAATATCATCATTTAGAAAATTCACTGAATCAAGTTGGAAGAATAGATTTTCCAAACATGAGTTTGAACTTTATCACTTCCCTGCTTGAGATCCAAGGGTAGTAACATATAATTTAAAAGAAGGATGCCCAGAGTAACTGAAATATTTTAAATATAAGACCCAGAACATCTGGTCAAAAATAAGTATATATGACACCTGGCAAAACAATTAAGCCTTGATTGAAATTATTATAGAAAATTTTCACCAAAATGTTATTTATGAGTTATTTTCTCAGTCTGTGGACTCTGCAGCAATGGAGATTCTGGCAGTGTGTGAATAAGTACATGTCTAGCTAAAATTAAAGTGAGTATTTTCCATTACACAAATTTAGAAATCTATAGTTTAAATGAATATTGACTATAGAAGCAGCTATTTTTTTGGTATATGGAAGTTTTCAAGAAATGAGTTCTTTGATGAGTTTTCTTTTCTGGGCACTAATCTAAATATTTTCATCTCTCAAGACTGCAGAAGGTATCATATACTTGATATTGTTCATTGTTCTAGTTGGAGAGGATTACTTTGTAAATCCTAGGACGTCAATATATTAAAGAAGATTTATCTCAATTGGTTTTGATTGGTCTGCTATTTATTTATCTATTATTCATTTATTGGTCTGCTATTTATTTTGCTTTTCAGAAATTTCTTATTGTGCTAGTATCAACATTACTTAAAAACCCAAGATTATAGTGTCCCCAAAGTAGAACATAGAGTTCAATAATGGCAAGTCATGTATGGAATATTTTCCTAAATTTCACATAGTTTGAGCAGATATACAGGTATATGGATTAAAAAGATACATAGGAAATTTGCTTAGGATAGAAAAGCCAGAATAAGGTGCTCATTTGTTTTGCTTGATACAAGCTATTCTCCAAATTTCTGTACAGAACAAATGGGATGAACAAAACTATTGCAAGATTTATTTGAGGAATGAATAAAATGATTACATACATATTGGTAGATTGTAGCTATGTAATACAGAGTAGAACTTCATTATTACAAATATGTATTAAGGCTATTTAATACAGTTTATTGAACTTAATACCTATATGTACTTGAATATAGACATACTCATTATAAAATAATTTTTTTGCTAATTAAGACACAAATGAAAAATTCTCATTTATTATTTTATTTACATTATATGTATGGCCATTTTGTCTGCTGTCTTCTGAGGACAGAGGACATTGTATGCCCAAAATGAAGTTTCAGAAGATTGTGAGCCCCTTTGTAGACCCAGAGAATCAAACACAGGTTTTCTTCAAGAGAAGACATGGTTATTAACTGCTGAGCTCTCTATCCAGACTGATAATGTTAAAATTCTTAACAAAATACATATTTTAGCAATGGCCATGTTCCAAATATTATTGCACACATCACACAGAGTGAGTCCATTCGATACTGACTACAGAAGCTCTTCGCAGGACAATCTATGGATGTTTATGTGCTGTGTTTACCTATAAGCTGGAATTCTGGATTCCAGGAGCAGGAGGAGGAGGCAGAGGAGGAAGAGGAGGAGAAAGAGGGAGAGAGAGAGAGAGAGAGAGAGGGAGAGAGAGAGAGAGAGAGAGAGAGAGAGAGAGAGAGAGAGAGAGAAGGAGAGAGGGACCAGCTCCAGATGCACAAGTTTCAGTGCAGAAACAATAAAAATAAATAGAGAGCTAATAGATATAATAGAAAAGAAGACAATATGTCATCTTTAAAAGTTACTATGCCATCTCCAAAAGTTACTATGCCATCTTCAAAAGTAATAGTAATGACCTTCAGTAAGAATAATTTGAATACAAGAATAGAAAAGGATTGTTGTAACTAAGTTCAAACAATTGAAAGTAGACTGGGATACACTCCAAGAGAACAAGAGTGAATAGCTAAATGATTCATGAAAAAAAATCCATAGAGTTTCAGTAAAATTACCCTGAATATGTAGACAACATTGATCCCAGAAGACATGGTTGTATAAGAGGGGTGTTAGAGGGTCAAATATAAAAGTACTGAAACCCAAAGCTTAAGAATGTAAGAAGTATATTCATGATATGTTCTCTTATATTTCTGATGAAAATATAATTTTCTATGAATTTACAAAAGAAATTAGACAATGGGTGATCAGCTATGTAACAGAAGAAATAACAGATGGATGACAAAAAGAAATCACCAGATGGCCATATATTCAAAAGTATAGATCATATTGGATATTATAAGTTATAGAAAGAGAAAGTGGGCCACAACAAGAGAGTACAATAAATGGAAGAGAGAATTCATGCACAGAGACTAGAGAGAAGAGATGCCTATTTCGGTGAAAAAAACAAAATCAAGCACAAAAAATCGAGAAAACATGGGATACTATTAAAAGAGAAAACCTAAGAATAATAGAAACAAAGAAGAAGAAGAAACACAAGTTAAAAGCACTGAAAATATTGTCAATAAAGCCATAGAAGAAAATTGACCTAAGGGATAGAGGAAGGTACCAATCAGGGTACAAGCATGCAGAATACCAAATAAAGAAGACCAGAAAAGAATTTTCCCATCACACACAGTGATCAACACACTAAACATATGGATCAAATACAGAATATTAAAAATTAAATTCAATAATAATAACTTAAAGATGAGGTTGTTCCAGGGTGTTCCCAAAACCCATCTCCACCCAATCTAAAAGAGGGGACTTCCGCCCCTAGACCAAACAGAGAGGGGCCACCCAGAACCCCCTCTGACTGGCAATCTGAATTCTTGCTTAGGCTGCGAAGCTAGGCACTGCAAGAGAATATAAATAAAAGTTAAAAATATCTCTCTGGGTTCCCTGAGGGGCAAGTCTGTCTCCATAGGGGTTGATGTCAAAAGTATCCCCTCTCCAGGAAAAAGACATCAGGATGGATATGGCCCTCATGCCTCACTGGACAAAAACAGGAGGACCAGAGCCATTACAAAATCCCCTTCAATTACTGGAGGTCAGGCCTCTATACCCGCCTTCACAAGATTAGATGTCAGGGGCAGTCCTGCTTATACACTGAAGGCCTAAAATCAGCCATAGGCCTAAAATTAGCAATAGGCCTGTCATACATGTATACTAACACCAAGTCTTGGGTCTCTGTGGAAAAACATTGAAACAGATGGCTATAAGCTATTGTAAACAGTCAGCTTTGGTGGAAGTTTACCAGCCTGAGTAGTCATAGACCTTGTAAATAGGTAGCCTTGGCAGACAATACCAACTTAGATAAGGACAAGTGAATCATAGGCAGAGTCATAGTGACCTGTCCCCTGAACCTCTAATCAGCCGATACCCTGTTCTGAAAAATATCTCTACTCTCCCTTAACACCCAGGCTCTGGTGTCATCCCCTTCCCCAGATCCTGTCTTTTTGTATTTATAACCCCTATGTGAATAAGTAAAAATTATAATTTGATTTAAAAAAATATGAAGAGGGAAGATCCAAATTAACAAAACTAGAAATGTAAGGCAGAAATAAGATCAAACACCAAGGAAGTCCACAGAACCAGAAGAACATATTTTCAAAAACTATATTACACCAAATTGGACAACAGAATTAATTTCTTGATATATACAACCTACAAAATTTATAACAAGTAATTTAAACAGACCTATAACTCCTAGTGAGATAGAAGCAGTAATTAAAATCTCTCAACCAAAATCAGTTTAGGGCCAGATGGGTTCATAAGAATTCCACCAGATTTTCAATGAAGAATTAATATTAATACACCTCAAATTATTATACAAAATAGAAACAAATAATTTTGCATAGTTCTTATTACAAGTCCAAAATATCCAGACACGTAAACTTGACACAGAAAGAAAATTAAAGATCAATATTCCTTCTGAACATAGATACCGAGTTTCTCAAAAATACTTGCATACTAAATTGAAGAACATATTAAATTGTCACCCTCAATGATCAAGTGGGTTTCAACCCAGAGAAGTGGATGTGTTTCAATATATCAAAGCTGAAAACAACCTAGATGTTTCTCATTAGAGGAATGTATACAGAAAGTGTGGGAGATTTACAAAATGGAGTACTTACTACTCAGCTATTAAAAATGATGACTTAATGAAATTTGCAGGAAAATGGATAGAACTTGAAAATATCATCCTGAGTGATGTAACAGTCACAAAAGAACCCACATGGTATTTACTCACTGATAAATACATAATAGCCCAAAAGAAACTCGGAATACCCATGATACAACTCACCAACCATATGAAACCCAAGTTGAAAGAAGATCACACCAAAGTATGGATGCTACAGTCTACTCAGAAGTGGGAAGAAAATAATCTCAGGAAATAGAGGGATAGAGGGATTTGGGATGGAGAAAGAAAGGGGACAGAAAAGTGGTGGCCTGTTCAGATATGGTAGTAGTTGGGGGAGAGAAGTACAAAGAGTCAGGAATTTGAAAGGAGGTATACAGCAGTCGGGAAGGGGGAACTGGGAGTAGTCAATAGAATGTCCCAGATGCCAGGGACCGAAGAGGTTCCCAGGACCCAACAGGCAGGACATTAGCCGAAATATCCAACAAAGGGAGAACCTATAGAAGCATGGCCTCCAATTGAGGGATGGGGCCACCCGCCCACCTCAAAATTATTAATCCAGAATTTCTCCTACCAAAATATAAAGCAGAGACAAAGAATGGAGCAGAATATGAAGGAAAAGCCATCCAGAGGCTGCCACACCTAGGGGTACATCCCATGTTCAGACTTCAAAATCAGACACTACCGCTGATGCCAAGCACTTGGATACAGAAGCGTGGAAAAGCTGTTCCATAAGAGGCTCTGACAGAACCTGACCAGTGCAGATACAGATGAACTCAGACTGATCTCTAGGGACTCAATGGAGCCATTAGTTCAAAGACTAAAGGAACTTAAGGGGTTGCAATCCCATAGAGGTACAACAATATCAACCAACCAGAACCCACAAAGCTCTTAAGGACTAAACCACCAACCAAAGAATACACTTGGAGGGACCTATGGCTCCAGCTGCATATGAGTCAGAGGACTGCCTTATTGGGAATCAATGGGAGGGGATCCCCTTGGTCCTGTGGAGGCTCCCAAAGTAGAGAAATACTAGGAAACTCATGTAAGAGTGTGTGTGCAGGTGGTGGAGTACACTTATAGAGGCAGGACACAGGGGGAGGGAGAGAGGGTTCATGGAGGGGAACCTGGGAAGGGGGATAACATTTGAAGTATAAATAAATAAAATAACCAATAAAAATGAAAGAAAATGTAATCCCCCACAAAAATAGATTGAAAGGAAAACCACATGACCATCTCATTGGATGTAGTGTAGCCCCTGGACAAAATCAGGTACTCATCATGATAAACGTCCGGGAGAAGGACTCAACAAAATAAAGACTTATTGGAAGCCCACGAAACATATTATTCTAAATGAAGCATAAACAAAAGTATCCCCATTAAATTAAGGAAGGAGGCAACAAAGCCCAGTCTCTCCATACTTACTAAATAGTACCTGAAGTCTTAACAGGAAAAAATAGAACAACTTGAAGAGATCAAGGGGATATAGAAAGGAAAGAAGTCAAAGTATCTTTACATGAGAATTATATGATTGCATAAATTAATCACTCTTGAAATTCCACCAGCAGACTTCTGCAGATGAAAAACACTCAACAAAGTAGTAGGATATGAAATTAACCCATAAATATTAGTTTTCTTCCTATGAATAATTGACACACCAACTAAGAAAGACTCAGGAAAACAATACTTATCACAATGGCCTCAAAAATATCTCTTTGGTTAACTGTATCCAAGAAAGTGAAAGATTTATGTAATACAAAATTTCAGACATTGCCAAAATTTGAAGAAGAGATCAAGGACCAAATTATCCATACTTATTAATAAGTGGGATTAATATAGTGACAGTGCCCATCACTCCAAAATCAATCTGAAGATTCAATGCAGTATCCATTAATATTTCAACTGACTTCTTCACATAACCTGAAAAGACAACTTTCAGCTTCATTTGGAAACACGGAACACCAAGATAGCAAAATTCATGAATAATAAATGAACTGCTGGAGTTATCACCATCCCAGCCTTCAAATTGTACTACAGATCTACAGTTACTAGAACAGCATGGTATTGGCTTTAGAAGAGGCATGTTTGTTGATCAATAGAATTTAACTAAAAATGAATGTAATGATGTTTTGGAGATTTTTTTGTCTCATAATGTTTTGTCTGGACAGTTTATTTTGCCACTATAGATTTTTTGATTTGTCTCTTTAAAAAAAATAATTGGTTTCTTTGCATTATCCTATTCTGTGTTGTATTTGTTTCAAATAATTTATTATTAATATTATTATTATTGAAATATTATTTTAGAAATAAATGCGTACATCTATTTCACTTGATTGATATTGTTACTTGATTAAACCAGATAGTTTAAAAGAAATTTTTTCAACAAATGATGCTGGTCTAAACGGAGGTCTTCATGTAGAAGAATGCAAATTGATCCATTTTTATCTCCTATAAAATTTATTCTATTTCCCTTCTTTTAAGAAGATCATGTGTCTTCACCAGAGCACTCTTCATCTAACCTCTCTGAGTCTGTGGGTTGTAGCTTGATTAACATTTAATTAAGAGCACTTTAAAGTGAATACACACCATATGTTTTTTTCTGACTCTCACTCAGGATTGTCCTTCCTAGTTCCACACATTTGCCTGTAAATTTCATGGTTTCATTTCTTTTAAACAGATGAGTAATACTCCATTGTGCTGATGTTCCATATTTTTCTTTATCCATTCCTCAACAACAACATCTAGGTTGTTCCAGTTTCTGGCAATTATGAATAAAGCTTCAGTGAACATAATTGAACAAATGTCCTTGTGGTAGGAAGAAGCATCTTTCAGGTAAATGCCCAAGAGTACTATAGCTGAGCCTTGAGGTAGAGCAATTTTTAATTTTCTTAGAAAGTAATATTGATTCCCATAGTTGCTGTATATACTTGTTTTCCCACCAGCAATGGAGGAGTGTTGGCTTTGCTCCACATCCTCACCACAATGTGCTGTCATTTGTGTTATTGATCTTCACCTTTCCAAAAGGTGAAAGATGAAATTTCAAAGTAGTTTTGATTTGCATTTCCCTAATGGGTAATGATGTTGAACATTTCTTACTATTTCTCAGTCACCTGTGAGGTTCTTCTGTTGAGAATTCGCTGTGTAGACCTATACCTCATTTTTAATTGGATAATTTGTTAGGATTTTTGATATCTAATTTTTGAGTTCTTTATATATTTTCATTATTGGACCTCTCTCAGATATTGAATTATTAAAACCCTTTTCTTTTTCTGTAAGTTGCATGTTTGCCTCACAGACTGTCTCATTTGAGTTACAAAAAAATTTTATTTTCCCGAGTTCCTGTTTATTAAGTGTTGATCTTAATAAGTGAGATATTGGTGCTATACTCAGAAAGTTTTCTCCTGTGCCAATGCATTTAAGATCACTTCATACTTTTTTCCCCTATTAGTTCCAGTGTGTCTGCTTCTATGATATAATCTTTAATCCATTTGTACTTGAGCTTTGTGTGGAATTATAAATATAGATTCCTTTGTATTCATTACATGCAGATATCAAGTTTGACTAGCATAATTTTTTGAAGATGCTCTTTTTTTTTCAGTGTGTATTTGTGGCTTCTTTATTAAAAATCAAGTACCCATGGGTATGTGAATTTATGTATATCTTTTCAGTTTGATTCAGTTTGTCAAAATGTTTATTTTTATTCCAATATTATTGGGACTTTAGTATTATAGCTCTATAGTAAATCTTAAAATATAACATGATGATACCTCCAGTAATGTTCTTTTTTTAAATTATTCAGTATTGTTTTAGCTATCCTGTTTTTGCATAATTTTCCATCTCAAAATGAGAATTATCTTTTCGAGGTCTGTAAAAAATTATGTTGCAATTTTCTTAATGATTTTGGTGAATCTGAGATTGCTTTTGAGAAGATGGCCATTTTTACTATATTAATCATATTGATCCATGAATATGGAATTCGTTCCATCTTCCAATACTGTCCTATATTTCTTTATCCAAAGAGTTGAAGTTTGTGTGATAAAAGTCTTTCACTTGCTAAGTTAACATTACCCCAATGTATTTTATATGATTAGTGGCTAAGGTGAAAGGTGTTGTTTCCCTTATTTATTTCTCAATCAATTTGTCATTTGTATATCAGAGAGCTACTCATTTTTTAAAACTTAATCTTGTATACAGCCACTTTACTGTAAGTGTTTATCAGGTGTAGGACTATCATAGTGGCATTTTAGAGTCATTTATGTATAGTGTCATTTCGACCTCAAATAACAATACCATGACATTTTCTTCGGAATTTATACCCTTTGATCTCCCTTAGTTGTCTTATTGATCTAGTTAAGTTTCAAGTATTATATTGAATTGATATTGAGAGTATGGGTAACCATGTCTTTTCCTGATTTTAGGAGAATTGCATTTAGTTTCTTTCCATTTCATTTGATATTGGCTATAGGCTTGCTGCAAATTGTCTGTGTTTTGTTTAGGAATGTCCCTTATATCCCTAATCTTTCCAGTACTTTCATCATGACGTGGGGCTGAATTTTTTTTCAACGGTTTCTTCAGAATCTAATGAGATTATGATCATTCAGTTTATTTATAAGAACAGAAACTTTACAATTTCATATAAACTGAACAACCCTGTACTGAAAGAAAATGGGTCAAGGCAGAAATAAAGAAAGAAATTAAAAACTTTTGAGGCATCAATGCAAATGATACACAGCATACCAAAACTTTTTTGACACAATGAGAGCAGTTCTAAGAGGAAGGTTCATAGAATTAACTGCCTACATAAATATTTGGGAAAATCTTACAAGAGCAAATTAACAGCACACCTGAAAGCTCTAGAACAAATAGAAGTAATCACCAGCAATAAGAATAGAGACCAAAAAAATAATCAAGCCGAGGGCTGAAATCAACAAAATAGAAACAAACAGAACACAAAGAATCAATAAAATAAAAAGTTGGTTCTTTGAGAAAATAAAAAAAGATAGATAAATCCTTATACAAGCTAACTAAAAGGCAGAAAGAGAATATGCTCATTAACAAAATCAGAAATAACAAGGAAGGATGTAACAACAGACACTGAGGAAGTCAAGACAATAATAAAAACATACTTTAAAACCCTATAATCCACAAAATTAGAAAAATATAAGTGAAATGGATACTTTTCTCAATAGGTGCCACTTACCAAAGTTAAATCAAGATCTAATAAACAATTTAAATAGGCCTACAACCATTAGAGAAACAGATGAAATCATTATAAGTCTCCCAATCCAAGAAAAAAAGAACTGTGAAAAAAAAAGCCACATCTAGGGTGTTTTTGTTTGGAATTCTATGAGATATTCAAAGAAAAATTAATGCCAATATTCCTGAGAGTATTTCACCCAATAAAAACAGGTGGAACACTGCCAAATTTATTTTATGGGGCCACAGTTACTCTGATACCCAAACCACAAACAAGAAAAGAGAATTTAAGACCAAGTTTCACCAAAAACATTGATGCAAAAATATTCAATAAAATATTCTCAAAATGAATCTAAGATCACATCAAAATATCTTCTTCATCTGTGAGCAGACAGTCTTCATCTGAAAGATGCAGGAACAGATGAAAATACAAAAATAAATGTAATTTAAAAATATATCTTTAATAAATTAATAAGGTAAAGCAGAGTGTGCAGAGATTCCAAGTTGAAAGACAGGGAAGTAAGGATGGATGTGGTATTACCTGGAAGAGGTACATGTGTACTACTAAAATGTACTGCTTGAAATTCTCTAAGAATTAATAAGAATAAATCATTCTCTTGGCTCTGTCTGAGAATATTTATTAAAGAAGTTGATTGTTATATAAAAATTTGAAAATAAAATACCCATAAGGCACAGACTTATAATATGAATATCTACATTAACCCAAGAACTCGTTAGAATTATAAATGCAGGGCCTTCAGGTTTTTTTTTTGTGCCATATAGAAATCGTATGATAGTGTCCCTAATACAAGATCTCTCTCTGTTTATCTATCTATCTATCTATCTATCTATCTATCTATCTATCCCCCTCTCTCTATCTCTAACTCTGTGACTCTCCTTCACATACATACATGCATACATACATAAATAAATACATGCATACACACATTCACATAAACCACAGACAAACACACACACATGCACACACACACACACACACAGTATCTATTATGCTTTTGAATAATCAGTAGAAAAATATCTGATGTCTGGAGCAGGCAAAGAACCATTTGCTCATGAGTAAGTGATAGTTGTTCATCCTTCCTCCTATCTCCAGTGCATGCCCAGCTTATATATCTTTTCTGGAGCAGGTTCTAAAAACGTAATCTAAGTAGATAGAGCTGAATTTTAATCTTCAACAACTGTCTACAATAAAGTGTAAGATAAAGAAACAAAAACAATACTCTTTTTTTTCCTAGTTTATCTACAGGTACAAATAAATGTGAGACGTTATCTTTAGAAAAGTAAAAAATGTATACTACACTCTCTGCTTAAAGATTACAGAGGAGAAGCCAACCCATCTCAAAAATATTACCATAGAATTGCTCCTGTCTAAAGGAAATGCAGGGAAAAAGAGTAGAGCTGAGAATAAAAGAAAGGCCATCAAGAGTCCACTCCACCTAGGGATCCATCCCATCTGCGAAAGCCAAACCCAGACACTGTTGATGGTGCCAAGAAGCTCTTGTTGACAGTAACCTGGTATGACTGTTCCCTGAGAGGCTCTGCCAGAATCTGATTAATACAGAAGTGAATGCTCTCAGCCAACCATCAGACTGAACACGGGGACCCCAATGGAGGAGTAAGGGGAAGGACTGAAGAAGATGAAGAGACTTTGCAACCCTATTGGAAGAACAACAATATCAACCAACTAGACCCCTGTCCCCAGAACTCTCAAAGACTAGACCACCAACCAAGGAGTACACATGGATAGACCCATGATGCTAGCTGTTTATATAGAAGAGGATTGCCTTATCTGACACCAATGAAAAGGAAGGCCCTTGGTCCTGTGTCATTGGGGAATGATAAGGCAGTGAGGCAGGAGTGCATGGGTAGGTGGCAGAAAACCCTCATAGAAGCTGGGGGGGGGGGGGATAAAAAGTTTGTGGAGGGGAAACTAGGAGTTGGATAACATTTGAAATATAAATAAATAAAATAACCAATTTAAAAAGGGATTATAGTCAAGAAGCTATGAGCTCTGTATGGTAGCATTATTAGTCAGGTGATTTCCATCATGCTGAATTCACAGAGACAGCTTCCTTGAAGTTCTCTATATCATACAGACACTGGGATATTTCTTGGTCAGTTACCAATGTTGGAGCTTTCCCACAGAATATCATCTCCTGGAATTTCAAAAGCATTAACACATAACAATTATTTTTTTTTACCAGTATTCTGTAATCAGTATCAGAAATATCCTCTAAAATTGAGTATAATACTCAGCAAATCAGTGCTGATTGTCTTTTGATCATAGATGGCACTGAAAGTTCCTTATATCATGCCTGGGACACATAGTCCTTTAGAATTGGTTCTTATTTAGTTTTCATCAGGTGTTATGATTTGAAAATAACAGCTAAGTTAGTGTCAGAAATGACAACCATCCAAATATTATATCAGAGGCTGTGACTCTGAGATGCCATTGCTTAATATGAACTGTGATGACAAAAAACCACAAAAGGTACTTTCACAACCAAAAAACCTGTTGATCTGTTATTTCCAATTTTCTTTAGGTTTTATTTTTGAAACCTCACAGTCCTACACACAAAACATTGTTTAATGTGAGTCCTTCTTTAATATGAGAACAATGCAGTCATTTCATGTTGTATATGCTATATTCATTCTTCTAATTCTTTATCAAATGCATTTCTTTCCTCCCGCTTCTCATTTGTCCAGTTCTGGGACAGTGTCATCTTTTTGACTGCTTCCATCATTGCTTTTGCTCTAATTTAAAAACATATGAACACAGTTCATATTTGTATCCACATTTTACGTATGACAACAGTGAGATACATTATCAACAGAGAAAAGAACTTGTGTATTTAAAAATATTATGCTAGATTAAAAATTATAATCTTTATATTTTTGAGAATTCTATACACAAAGACAAACATGGTATTTAGATCATTTCCACTTTTCCATGTTTCATTTTGGCACTTTCTGTGTCTCTCCCAACTCTGTCTTTAATCCATTTGCTCTTTTCTAATTATTACTATGAAGTGTGCATGTGTGTGTGTGCATATATATGTGTATCTACATATGTGTATACAACCTATTGAATCCTGTTTGTCGTATTTTCATGACTGGTCACTTGAAATTGGATAATGTATCAGGAATCTAGCTCCGAGATAAACCCGAGTCCCCTTTCTGTTTAGTCATTGGTAGTATGGTGCTGTCTACATAAGGGTAGAGATTTGTAAAATTTCTTCCTCTCATCTTCACCTGTCATGTAGGGTCATTATACAAGTCTAGTTCAGGCAACAATATTGTTGATCTAAATCTCTTGTTCTGACTCCCTGTCTATCCTTCTGTGATTTACCTGGATTTTTAGGTGTAAAAATTGTTTGTATATGTAACAACTAGGGCTGGGAATCAGATCATAAAATATTATCTGCAATTTGATCATTTATGGATCACTGAGGTAGCTGTTATTTGTTGGAAGAAACAGGTTCTTTGATGAGGTGTGAGACCTACACTTATCTATCAGTACAAAGAGAAGCGCTTAACACAGAAAAACAATATTGATAGAAATTAGTTATTAATAGAAGAAAATTTTAGTATAAACTACAGAAAAACTCCTATAATGAACTACAATGGGTTTGATATAACTTTTAGAGCCATCTCAAAAGAAAAGAAAAACTTATTCATGAAATTATAAAATAAATGAATTGTGTTATCATCAGCAATTTGTCAATCAGAGGAAACATATGTAATACTACACAGAAACTCATTCCAAATATCCCTTCAGGAAGTAAAATGCTGAAATTTCTTCAACAGAACTTTGCAATAATATTTAGTTAGATAAAATAACAGGATAAAAAAGGCCAATTCAATAAAATAGCCCTCAAATACACTAAAATGATGCTGTAAAATCGCACAATTTTAGACCATCTGGATTTACTAAAAAATAAAGTTAGAACCTTTGGAGGTTTAGTTATGCAGCACACAGACAGACAGATACACAGACACACAGACACATACATGTTATATTACATGATAGAAAAATGCCCACAAGAGCCATAGACTAACAAATTTTCCCACACAGACATGTAAAACCACGATCTAGGCTTTTACTGTTTTATCTGAAGATAAATGTGTATTTCTCAAGAAAACACACAACAGACACATGAGTCAACCTGTATCTAACCAGAAAGCCTCCTTCCTGAATTCTAGCTTTCATAGTATCATAAAGTACTATTTAAATTTCTAGGGGAGTGAAATAATCAATGGTCGTATCTAGTTGTGACACCAATGACTTACAATGACATCCAGGATAGCAAGACAACCCTAATGGTGTAATGGTGGTACCCATATCTTGATGTTAACCAACATCTGTCTAACTTGACATAAAGCTCACTCAGTAGAAAAGTAATCATGACTTGTATTAATTAGTACTTAGCCAACTACTCAGGGCTAGTGTGGCTATGGACCTCAGAAGATAACCTACTATGTCATGCCCACTTACTAGGTAAACATAATTCTGAACTACATTCTAAAACTTATTCTTATGCCCACTGATACATGTAGCCTCTACCTCTCATCACAACAGCTTCTATTTATACCCAATAGAGATTGTGACAGAAAACACAATTCATAAAGCAGAGATCAACATATCACATGTTACATAGGAACAACCAATACTTCTAAAATATAATTCCTATACCTAAGACTCAGGGAATATCTTCAAAGAGGAAATAGAAAAACATAGGAGAAGAGCAATATAGCCTCCAGGAAAATTGTATCTACTAGAAATGACAGAGTAGCTATAGCCATAATAGCTCAACAGAAGGATTTGCTAAGCAATACCTGAACCGTGATGAATGCTGAAAGAGGAAGAATTACTATCTACCAAGGATGATCCCTGAGTTTGATTATTCTATGCTGAGTTATAAGCCATGAAATTATACAAATAATACTAAAAGGACTCACCAAGTTGTGTGTGTGTGTGTGTGTGTGTGTGTGTGTGTGTGTGTGTGTTTAGGTAAATGTATGTATGTATTAAGAAGTGGTGCATTTTAGAGGGAGTAAAGGGAGACATGAAATCAGATAGAGGACAAGTAATAAAGTGATGTAATCATATTTTAGTTTAATTCTTCAAAAATTAATAAAAGATATAAAACATTAAAACTATCTTCCTTTTTAGATTTACCTGCCAATTGTGTGGGATGCAGATGACAATTATGATTCTCTTAGCTACTATTCAAATTCTCATGTAAACAAGAAATAAGCTTTTAAGGAAATAACGTGGAGGGTATGGAGGGTCTTGTACTAACCGAGATGCATGAAGAGAACCAGGAATATTAATCATGCATGATTGTCTCCTCAGTGAATGAGATAAAATCAAAACCCTGCATTCCATCCAGAAAGCTGAGAGTAGATTTTGTTAATGACCTTATTACCTTTTTGCTGTCTGTGGGAGCAGACCTTACCATATATTTGCTATAAAGGTAGATGTCACCCGATTCCCAAGGATATTTGTTCCAGACCTTTCATTATCGCTAAGGTAATAGAACCCATCCTTAGGACAGATGTCTCATGATCTCTATAGTTTGTTGACCTCTATTCTATCTTGGTCAGAGGTTATATTAGACTCTGGGTCTTTTATCATTAGCTCCCACCCTTGTAGTAACATGTACTTTGTAAAGAAGTTTCGAACTTTAAACTTTATTATGTACCTGGAACTTGACTGATTGTTACCTTGAAACCTCTTTGCAAATTTAAAACCTGTGTTTTAAATATGTTAAAAAATGGACCACCTGACAATAGATTCCTACAAAGTCTGATTCAGTTTAGCAAATCCAATATGCAGTAAATGTTTATTCTTATGCCCTAAAGTGGGTTGCTTCCTAGTCTGACACTTCCATGGACCCCCTAAATATTAACTAATAGAAATCTTGTGAGAAGCACTGTTCATATTGTGGATGGGACTGTACTTAGAGATACCGTTTTAACACGAAGGCATAGAGTAGTGTTAATTCTGACTATGATGATCAAAAGATTATATATCTATAACTAATGAAGAAATATGAATGCTTGCTTTAAAACATAAGCATTGTACTTGAATAAAGGTCTAAATGTATCCCCTACTGATGCTATTCTCTTTATTCAATATTTCTTGCACGTTGACTCCAACAAGCACAGTAATGAGCGAAGAGTATGATCATGAATTCTTTCCTCAAATGACTTGCTGCAGACATGGTCAATAATTACCTCAGAAAGCATTTACAGGTCTTTTCCAAAATAAAGGAGAAATTGTGTACAATTAAATCAGAGAGTTTGAGATCTATGAGGTACTTGAGTATAACAAGTGTACAACAGTAACTACACTATGACATGGAATAGAATCTGTGACTATCAATTATCTCTTAATGTCTTCAATATCCCTAAGTAATCAATGTATCACAATTGTAAAATAAGACTTATTTCTGAATTTCCAGACATGGAAAATTATTTGTAGAATTCTTAAATAGCAAAACATTAAAACATTTAGAGCCATTGCTTAATATGAATTTTAATTGTTAACTGAAATAATTACTTTATAATTTAACATAACAGTGGTTTCAGAACAATCCTAATTATCAATTTTATTTTCTTTCCAGAAATACAGAACTAAAAAATGAACAAATCCTACAAAGCATATATAATCTTGATCCCATTAATATTAAAAATTAATAATTAAACTGAAGTCTATATGATAGTAGATGTATATTGATAATAAATATTGCTCATAAATGTAATTGTTACACCTTTTCCAGTAAAACAAAACCAACTCCAAGACAATTAATATTATTACACTTTTGTCCACTTGCCTAGTCAATACAATAACTTTAAAATATTTTAAATATGATTTCCTTTCAACTTAGAGGAGTTTATAAGCTTGGTAAATGTTAAAGTTAATTTAAAGAAGTTAATAAAATTCTGAATACATTAACAAATAGAAGCTGACGTAAAATAAGTAATATTTAACATAGTCACAAAATTAAACAATTTAAGGACAAATCTAAAATTATATAAAGGAATTTTGTAGAAATCTATAAAACCCTTGAAAAGATGCAAAGAAAAATCTAAATAAATGGAATGATAGTAGAATTTCAATGATCAAATATATATCAATATATTATAGTTCTGATTCAGTTATGAAAAACATAACAAAAGAATTTTTCAAAAGAGTTGCTAACTTAAATCTTTTTTTTACATTGAGTCTTTGTTTTTATTAATCATTTTATTTGCTTACAATTCAAATACTATTTCCCTTACTAATCTTACTTCCATGAATCCCCCACTCCATCCCTGTCCCTTTGCTTCCAAGATGATGCCCCCATCTACCCACCTGCTCCCACCTTATCCCTCTAGCATCCTGCTTCTCTGGGGTATCAAGCATCTCCCCTTCCACTGATGCCAGATGAGGCAGTCCTCTGCTATATATGTAGTGGGAGCCATGAGCCAATCCATGTATACTCTTTGGTTTGTGGTTTAGTCCCTAGAATCAATAAGGGGTCAAGTTCATTGATAATATTGCTCTTTCTATAGGGTTGCAATCTCCTTTAGTTCCTTCAGCTCTTCCCCTAATCCCTCCATTGGGGTCTCTGGGCTCAACCCAATGATTAGTTTTGAGTATCTGTATCTGTCTAAGGTCGTGGATATCTCTGGAAGGCCTTTTCTTCAGACTCTAACCCATTTTTGTCCCTCCATTTCCTTTCGACAAGGATAATGCTGTTTTTTTGTTTTTGTTTTTTTGTTTGTTTGTTTGTTTGTTTGTTTTTAGAATGGGGAATAGCCCCGTTTCTCCACTGGGGTGATGATCTCTTCAGGTTCTATCTCCCTGCTGTTGGATATTTTGGCTATTATCCCCATTGCTGTTAGGTTGGTAGTATACGATCTCTCCAACTTCTTTATGAAGGTACTCAGTGCTACAGATTTTCCTCTTAGCATTGCTTTCATTGTGTCCCATGAGTTTTTTAAATGCTATGCCTTAATTTTCATTAATTTCTAGAAATTCTTTACTGTCTTTCTTTATGACTTCCCTGACCAAGTTATCATTGAGTAGAGAGTTATTCAGTTTCCATGAGCTCTCTATTGTTTTTGTTGATATTGAAAACCAGCCTTAGTCTTTGGTGATCTGATAGAATGCACAGGATTATTTTAATCTTGTATCTTTTGAGGCTTCTTTGTGTCTGGTTATATGGTCGATTTTGGAGAAGGTACTATGATGTGCTGAGAAGAAAGTATGTTCTTTTCTTTTAAGGTGAAATGTTCTGCAGATATCTGTTAAATTCATTGGGTTCATTACTTTTATTACTTTCACAGTGTCTCTTGTTTAGTTTCTGTTTCCACGACCTGTCTATTGATTAGAATGAGATGTTAGAGTTTCCAATTGTTATTATGTGAGGTTCAATGTGTGTTTTGGGCTTTAGTAACATTTCTTTTACAAATATGGGTGCCCTTGCATTTGGGGCATAGATGTTCAGAATTGAGAGTTCATCTTGGTGGATTCTTTTTCTTTGATGAGTATAATGTGTCCTTCCTCAACTTTTTTGATAACTTTTGGTTGAAAGTCAATTCTACTTAATATTAGAATGGCTATTCCAACTTGTTTCTTGGGACCACTTGTTTAAAAAAAAAATTTACAGCCTTTTACTCTGAAGTACTGTCTGTCTTTGTTACTACAGTATGTTTCCTGTATACAGCAAAATGGTGGGCATTCTTTATGTATCCAGTCTGTTAGTCTATGTCTTTAATTGGGGTATAGAGTCCATTGATGTTAAGAGATATTAAGTACCAATGATTCTTGCTTCTTGTTATTTTTGTTTTTAGAGGTGGAATTATGTTTGAGTGGTTCTTTTCTTTTGGGTTTGTTTGAAAGAGACTGCTTTCCCTCATTGTCTTGTCACGTACAAACTTGTGTCTGGAGCTGTAGGCAGCAGGAGTGACCTGCCACCAGCCCTGCACAGACTATCTGAAGCACACTTCCTCCCACTATACACTTAATGATCATTAAAACAATTCTTTTCAGTGTCTATGATGCCTTCCTAAAGCCAAAATTTCTGTTATACTGTATCAGCATGCCCTGGACATGAAATGGCCAGGGCATCGAGTCTGCATGCAGAGGCTTCCCCTATGGAGACTCAGCAAAAGGTTATTTTAGCCATCAATAGTGATTTAGTGCAGGATAAACTATTAATTGTGGGTCTGCTTCCAGATGGGTCCCACGAGGATCTCTGACCTGGCTGAGGACAGGGTGCAAATGGCAGCTGTCTGGCTCCCTTGCGGGCACCCGGGAGGGACAACGGAGATCATACAGGAAGAGTCTGTTGCTGCCCTTGCCACCAACTGTGTCTCAGCGGCTCAGCAGCGGTGGAGAGGGAAAATGTGTTACACCTCTTTCAAAAGTGTTACAGCTCTTTGAAGTGCCCTGGTCAGGCACCGGCTGGGCAGAGAAGAAGGGAGGGACTGCGACAGAAGCTCTCACACACTGGGAAGAATCTCACACACCTTTACTCCTGAGTTTGGCCTATATATACAGTTTTGGGGTGGGTTAAGGTCTGGCAGCAGGTAACCCCTATTGGCTTGGTCTGAGAGCTTGGGAATGCCTCATCTGCATGATGGTGCTACTCCTACGTGATCAATGACCATGGACCTCTCTGTGGGAGGGACTGTGGAGAGCTGGAGCTGAGAGAGCCAAATGCCTGGGAAAAGACTGCATCGTCTTCAGTCCCAGTGGTTTTTTTTCAGACCAGGGTGTCGGGGTTCTACAGCTCTTCTACCAGGTATCTGGACTTTTCTCATATCTCACTGCCCTACGATAATGATGGAAGTTAATGACACTTTGTAAAATTCTCATATAGTGTATTCACTGAGTAGTCATTTTACAGTTGGAACAGGCCTGAAACCATCCATTCATAAAGCTTCAAATTATAGAAACAACACTATTCTATACAAGTGACCAATAAGTCTTTCTTTGACTACAATCTTTATTCTATGGTGACATTGAGACTTATAAATCAGAAGGAAGTAATTGTCATCCACCAGCTTATAAAGAACTCACAATATCTAGGATTTTTTTTAAAACTATGACCTGTTAAAATGAATTGGATTCCACAGATCCCCATGTAGAATTCCATGTGCTCAGAATGATTTCAGAATTATTAAATGTGAGCTAGCTAACAACAAAAACAATGACTACTCCAGCTTGTTTCATGGGACCATTAACTTGGAAAATTTTTCAACCTTTTAGTCTGAGGTAGTATCTGTCTTTGTTACTGCAGTATGTTTCCTGTATGCAGCAAAGTGGTGGGTCTTCTTTGTGTGTACAGTCTGTTATTTTTTGTCTTTTTATTGGGGAATTAACTTCATTGTTGTTGAGAGATATTAAAGATCAATAACTGGTTCCTGTTATTTTTGTATTAGTGTTTTGTATTAGTGTATGTGTGATTCTCTTCTTTTGGGTGTGTTTTGAGATGATTAATTTTTTGGTTTTTCTTGGCTATAGATTCCCTCTTTGTGTTGTAGTTTTCCTTCTATTATCCTACAAAGGGCTGAATTAGTAGAAAAAATATTGTTTGAATTTGGTTTTGTCATGAAATATCTTGGTTTCTCCATCTGTGGTAATGGAGAATTTTGCTGAACATAATAGCCTGGGTTTGTATTTGTATTCACTTAGGGTCTGTATGACATCTGTCAAAGATCTTCTGGCTTTGAGAGCCTCTGTTGAGAATCTGGTATAATTCTGATAGGTCTTTTGGGTTTGTTTACTTGGCCTTTTTCTCTTACCACTTTTATTATTCAATCTTTTTTTCTGTGCATTTAGTGTTTTGATTATTATGTAATAGGAGAAATCTCTTTTCTAGACAAATCTATTTGGTGTTCTTGTATGTTTATGGACATCTCTTTCTTTAGTCTAGGAAAGTTTTCTTTTATAATTTTGTTGAAGATGGTTCCTGGCCCTCTGCACTGGGAATCTTAGTTTTGTTTTGGTTTTTCATTGTGTCCTAAATTTTCTGGATGTTTGGGGTTAGGAGATTTTTGCACTTTGTATTTTCTTTGACTATTATTTCAATATTTTCTATGATATCTTCTATGCCTGAGATTTTCTCTTCTATCATTTGTATTCTGTTGGTGATGTTTGCATCTGTAACTCGTGAACACTTTCCTATCTTTTCCATCTCCATATATCCCTTCCTTTGTGATTTCTTTATTGTTTTTATTTCCATTTTTAGATACTGGACAGTTTTGTTCAATTCCTTCACCTGTTTGGTTGTATTTTCCTATATTCCTTTAAGATATTTATGTGTTTCCTCTTTAAGGGCCCCTACCTGTTTACCTGTATTTTTCTGTATTCTTTTAAAGGAGTTATTTATGTTCTCCTTAAGGTCCTATATCATCTTCTTGAGATGGGGTTTTAGGGCAGACTCTTACTTTTCAGGTGTGTTAGGGTATCCAGTGCTTGCTGTGTTGGAAGACTGAGTTCTGATAGTGCCAAGTAGCATTGGTTTCTGTTTCATATGCTCTTGCACTTGCCTCTCACCATCTGATTATCTCTGGTGTTAACTAGTCTTGTTGTCTCTGACTGGATCCTGTCCTTCTTGTGATTCTGTTAGCCTCGTTGTGATGGAGCTCCTGGAAGTCAAGCTGTCTTTGGCTGTGGGAGGGCGTTGGGAGTGCTGGCTCTGTCCCAGGACAAGTTGTAGGCTGGAAGGAAGATGTGTCTCCACCAGGACACGGTGTATATGGTCTGCCTCCATGGGAGGTGTATCTCCCCTGTGAGCCTGGTTGTATCTGAGCACATGGGAGTCATGCTGTCTCTGGGTGTGGGACAAGGTCTGCTAACTTAAGTCTTAACTTATAAACAGTCTGGAATAGGAATTTTTTACCTGAGTGTCATGACCCTTTGATAGAGGTCATATATTGAATATCCTAGATAGCAAATATTTAAATTATGACTCATAAGAGTATCAAAATTATAGTCCTGGAATACTAACAAACTAATTTTATGGTGGCAGGTCACCACAACTTGAGCAAGATTAAGAACCACTGATCTAAATGATCTGAGATTCTACTAAAGACTAATTTGTTTTAAAGTTGTAATAATTCAGACAGCATGTTACCAAATCCAAAAAAACAAATAGATAAGTATAAGAGAACTGAACACTTTTATGATACAACACAAGGAGCAATTAAATCTATAGAAAAACTGATAAACCAGATAAGTAAACTACTCTTACACAAATCACTAGGACAACTGTTATTCATAGAAAAAAAATAATTGAATCATACTATTTTAGAGATTGATTCAAATTTTATGGTGAAAACTAGCATTTGATGTCAAATATGTACACTCTTAAATGGCTATTTGGGATTAATTCATGTGTAAAAAATCAGAAAAATGAATAGATCATTAAAGTTTTAAACACAAAAGTTTATTTTTTTACTTCATTAACAAAATTCCACATTAAGTTTTAATCAGATTTCCTGAAAGAGGTATTTATATCCACAGAGCAAGAAAATATAAACAACATATGGAATAGTTTTTTAAAAATTCCTATTGTACTCATAAAAAATACTCGAGTTACAAATCATCAGAGACTGGTTCTGATACACTAGGTTGATTAAAATGTCAATGTTAAAGTCAACAAATATTTGTGAGAAGAACAAATATATGAAAAAACCTGATGTGGTGGTTTGAATATCTTTTGGCCCATGGGAGGTGACACCTTTGGAGATATGGTCTTTTTGGAACAGATGTGGCCTTGTTGGGGGAAATATGTCACTGGGTAGGAGGTTTTGATATCCCCTTATGCTCAAACTCTGCCCAGTGCAGAATACAGTCATCTCCTGGTTACCTGCAGAAGACAGTCTTAGCTCTTCAATCACCATGTCTACCTGCAGGCTGCCATGCTTTCTGCCAAAATGATAATGCACTGAACTTCTAAAATTGCAACCCAGATCCAATTAAATTTTTTCTTTAATAAAACTTGGCTTAGTCATGCTGTCTTTTCACAGAAACAAAACGCTAACTAAAATACCTAGGTTCTGAAGCTTATGGAAAATATACATATTATTAATATGCTTCCATGCCCTTTAACTGCTTAATTGTATACGTTTCTGAAATTTGCAAGAATGATATTAAAATGCAAGAAGAATGTGGTCAGAGTAGCTTGTGCTCTAAGTGTCCCTGTCTTTTTAAGTCATTGAATCTGACATTTTTTACAAAAGACAGATCAGTTGAACCTATCTGTTTACTAATACACATCCATCTGCAGGAACCACTCATTTGTTTCCTCATGTGAACAAATAGCAATATTTGGCTCTTCTAAACTTAAACTTGTTCACTATCCTTTATGGAATTCTCTTTTATTCTACCTAGTATAAATAACCCTTTAATTGAGTTCTTCTAAAATTTCCCAATTTGAGTGGTCCATTTATCCTTAACAAGGTCATGTAAATAGATATAACAAGGCCTAACAAGTATTAATTTGAATATAAACTGATAAAACATTTGGGCATGTAAAATTTTTACAAACGTGCATATTCACTGGTTTCAACTCCTAAACTTATCTCTAGAGAAATTATGAAAATGGTTTTATACAGCAACTTTTATAGAAGAGTTTGAAAATAAATCAAATGTCAATCTAAGTAGATGGATCAATAAATTATTTCTTCTTATAATAGAATGATATGTAAATCTAAAAGTAGACTAAAGTAACACATGACAACAAGGCTAATAGCTTAAACCAAAATAAAATAATATGAGAGAACATTTATGAATAATCTACTCCTAATTTCACTTTTAAGTAAATTTCCAAGTGTAGAGCACATACTGAAAATCTATGGAAATATAATCTATGGAAAATTTTATTAAGTGTTTAAAAGCAGAGTAAACAAAAGGAAGTAAGTGGGGGAAGAAATAGGATATTTCCAGAAACAATCTCTATTAACAAATACAAAGCAATTTAATTTGGAATTAAGTACTGGATAAAAGAGAACAACTCTATACATTAGAAGAGGGATAAAATCAGGCATAAGAGCATAAGTTTACACCCAAAAGAATGACAAATAGTTAACTCTATCTATAACCTGAAAATTAGCATTAAAATGTTTGTGAAAACAAGAGCTAATGTGTATAACAATCTTCAAACTGTGGTTAGAATACAAGTAACAGACATACATATGTTTTCTAATATTCACTTAATTTCATATCCATCATTAATCCATGAATAATAATATATAGTTATTAAAATTCAAAAAGACCACATCTCAAATTTATAAAGGTATTTGGTAGTTTTTCCCTTCCAATATGCCAGTATGCCTTTCAATTTTATTTTTCATTTAGCAATACTCTCACTTATTTCTAGACAGTTGAATGAATGTTTTCTCAAATATGAAATAAAGATGCTTGAATGTTATAGATTCAAAAGAGATGAATATTCTTCTCTTTTAAATATCAAATAAAATACATTTCAATCAATACACACAAAATAAGATTTGCTACTTAAATACACAAGCATTACAATCATTTATGTTTCTTGGGTCCAAAAAAATGACAAGTAGGATCACAGACGTTGAAGGTATTTCCACACCTCACACTATATACAACAAATGCTCAACACTCCTTGTGATTTTTAAAAAGTTAACAATTATAATCTCACATAGCTTTTTGCTGTGTTTTTTAAATTTATCTGTGAGAAATCTCCCAATTTTAATAATTTCCAGAAACACTGCTTAAAATTCTCTATGTCATTGCATTTAATACTTCAGAAATATTTAGGTCCATTGAGAATATATGAGTAAATATTGATAGCTACCATTTCTATCTGTTTTTTCTATATATTAGACACTACTACACAGATAATTTTACGGAATGTATTTAAATAACTCCATCAATGCCTTAATTTAATAGATAATAACAGTAAAATCACATAGTAGATAGTAGAACCAGAAAAAAAATAAAGAAAATTGCATGATTTCATACTGTCAATCTATATCACTACTACATTGCTGATCAATTTCTATTTCATAGCCAATCAATTGGAATGAATATGTCGCTTATCAACCTGGGTGAGTATATTACCTATTAATGTGTCTGTCTACGACTAGAATGCCAATCAAATTGGATGGCTGTATTTTTGTACTTTTACCAGAATATTGGGAAGTCTGAAAGAGGGGAAATATTGAGCTGAGCCATGTCTAAGTTACTAGGAACTTTCCTAGGAAACTGCTACTCAAAGGTCAGTGTTTTATAAAATATCTTCAATATCAATGATTACTTGTTAAGTTATGAAGGCCAGCATGGAAGCGAACCATCCACTCCACTATTTTAAAGCTTGAATATAAACTGTCTTCTTTAAGTGTACTGTATTGAGTACTTGAGACCAAGTTGGCTGTACTGTTTGTTGAGGTTATAAAATCTCATGGGATAGGACATTGTTGGAGGACATTAATCAAATAGAAGCATTCTTTGGAGGGTATATTTACTCTCCATTTTTTTCTTTTTTTTTTTAACCTCTTTGCCCCCATCTGCCATGACAGAACCATGATAGAAGCATTCTACGTACCCGTGGAGTCACAGTGCTTGGCCTCAGAATAGTACCATAGTCAATAGAGTTAGATAGATTAGAAACTGAAATGTTTGAAACTGTGAGTCAAAATAAATATCTTTTCCCTTAGGATGTTAATGTCAGGCATTTTGTCAAAGAAATGTAAAGTCTACCATATATGTATGTATATATATTATGTGTGTGTGTATATATCTATATCTATATCTATATCTATCTATCTATATATAGATAGATATTCTTAAATTATTATTGCATATAAACATGCAACATTTTTCTAAATAGTAATTGAGATCTTTATTATAAAGGTCATATTTTTAAAATTTAATTGTTTTGCTTATAAAGAATAGCATGTTAAATCATTAATTCATGTAATAGTTCTTTATTACATAATGATTTACAACTTAAGATCTGTCAACCCTCTTGGTAGATAAGCTAGAATTTTTCAAACAATTTTAAAATAACAAGATTTCATGGACATTTATTACTCTTGAATATTATTGGATTCCTCCCCAGGGTCTTGGATGAGATTTTATCAGGCATTAATAAATACCATTGATTCTTTTGAAAAGAGAAGGTAATTTTAAGATACATGGGACAAAAAAGACAAATGTGCCCTTTCGAGAGAGAATAAGGAATAACCTTTCCAAAAGTCTAACTAGGGAAGAAAAGTAAAATTAATAGAAAAGTTAAACACAAGAAAATAAAGCAGAGAATAATTGATGTACTTTAATAAAATTTGTATTTCAAAAAAGTAAAGATTATAAATCAATTATAAAACTTGTGTAAAGCGGAAAGAGTAAGTGAAAAATATCCTTAGGGACAGACCTCAGACCTCCCTCTAGTCACACAATTTATGTATTTTTTTATATGTGGATTGTTAGCACTCAAGTATTTGGTATGTATGTTTCACTTAGAACATCCACAGGTGAGCAACAATACCAACCAACCAGAGCTCCCAGAGTCTAAATTACCAGGCTGGGAGCACATAGGGAGGGATCCATGGCTCCAGTTGTATATTTTGGGGAGGATGGCCTTGTTGGGCATAGGTGGGAGAGGAAATCCTTGGTCCCATGAAGGCTGGATGCCACGTGTGGGGGAATTCGAAGGTGGGGAGGTGAGAGTGAGGGGGGTAGGTAGGGGTACATCCTCATAGGAGCAGGAGGAGGGGGGATGAGATGGGGGTTCCTGAGTGGGGGGGGATGAAGTAAGGGGATGACATTTGAAATATAAATAAGATATCCAATAAAATAAGAAAAGAATATCCGTAGGTTAAGTAGTTCATAAAGAGCCAGGGCAGATGGAAAGCTCTTCTAAAAAGGGAACTACAAATCAGCATTGTAAAAGGGTGAGTATAATAGGATGATTAAATGGGGAAAGTGATGGGATGTCAGGATAAAGGAAGAACTATGGAGAGATACAACTAACTCTAAAGGCCCTTTCAAAGCCATATGGAAACCTACAATTCTTGAAGCTTCTAAAAATCTAGTGTCAATATATATGATATATGATGCTTGAAAAACATATCTTGTCCCACCAAGTAAAACTCTAGTTCAAAGAGTGAGTAACAGTTGAGTCAGTGGCCAAAGTCATCACATAGACCTTTCTGAAACATCACAAGCTTATTGCTGAGTCTCTTGGTTTCTTTCTACAACATGATAATGACACAATTTTGCTGACGATGGTGCCCAACTTGAAGCTTCATCCCCACTGATTAGCATTCATGGTGCTAGAAGGTACTTTGCACAATACTAAAGGATAAAAATAATAATTAATATTTTCTAGCTACAAACCCTGTGACCTACAACAGCAGCCTGCCTGTAAATATACTGGTGCAATGGTTGCATAAGTGTTATGGGGATAATTAATCACTTTTTAGTTGTATTTAAGACTTATCTCACGAGCTAGATCCCATATGGTAGTGTTAGAGAACAAAGACAATAGAATAAATAGGTCAAAGCCTACAGGAAAACCTTCTAGTATTATTCTGCCAATAAAACATGGGAATAAAATGACTCTTAATAACATTTGTTATCAATGGCTTATTCAACCCTCTTTAGAAATGTTGCTTCTTATGTTGCACTTACTACCTAGACTCACAACTAAGTGATGTGCAGAGAGTGAGAGATTTTGGAGAATTTAGATTTAAATGGAATGATTTTTATCAAATTCTGCCTCTTCAGGCCCAGGTATTGATTGGCAAGAGGAGGCAGAAAGATTGTAAGTGCTAAAGGTGGTGTATGACTGCAGGGAAAGAGTGTCTTCCAGATACAACAGCAGGAAAGATGCAAACATGAGTTCACAGAGACTGACATGTGCAAAACATAAATAGGTCTAAATTAGATAACAGTCCAGCAGAGAGAATAAAAAGTAGACATGAAGTTTGACCACTAATCATGAAGCAGTTTGCAATGGATAAATGCTAGGAAAGGGAAAATTAGTTTCCTCCAGTGAAATGTCACCAAAATCACACTCAAGGAAGTGGGTATGCCACTGTATTCTATTTTCTGAACAAGAGTCATTATTCTCTTCTTTCTTTGTATCTTTAGTAAAATTATAGCTATCTTTTAGACAACTTTCTATAGAAACATAAATAAATGACCATATTATAATTTATTATTTCAATGTTCCTAATTTTTAAAAATGTTATTAATGAGAATTAGCTTCAATGTCAGAATTTTTGTAGATAACACATACACAGAATAAAAGACTTTTCTGAAATCATTTTCTGACCAAGCTCTCCCTGACTTCCTCTCCCTTCTGTTGTAGAGTAGATTACCTCTAACAATATATTATTAACAAAATCAAATAAGCAACAAATACCTTTCCCGCAGAACTAAAAACCTTTGTGATTTTATAAGTCACTTCCTGTGGCTGCTGTAAAGACTGTATTTTCTACTACTTTGTTTATGATCCATTGGTCATCTTTCTTAAGAACTAAGAAAAAGAGGATACGCTAAAGTTAGGAGAGCTCATAATAGTTACTAGTGGACCATAATAAAATTATGCCATGTAACTTTCAGTTGGATGAGTAAACTATATCAGTAGAATTTTCCATTCTGCATCTTCCACAATTGAAAATGTATAGAATAATTGTGGAGTCATCTGAAATATTTTTTGCCCAGTAAATTCTGTTAATTAAATTTAAAATGACTAACATTAAGTTCAATTTAAACTTCAAGCCATGAATTATCCATATTTTTTATTAAAATATAAGATTGTCAGCTTTTCCGTGACATGAGTGTAGTTTTGACTTTTCATAGTAGATCTGCATAAAAGATTTTGCCTTAGAATGCATGAATTTGTCTTTTTAAAATAAAGCTGCTTTTATATGCATGAGTATTGGGACACATGTAGACTCTCTCTGGGTCAGTATCCCTGGAGAAACATCTTTGTCCTCTTCAAGCAACAATAAGTTGTCAATATCTCTTTAATTAAGGTTAGGACTTTATAATTCCCTCCAAAATTCATGTTGAGATTTTGGCAGAATTGCACTTGAGCAAGCTGAGTATAGTCACAACTCTTGTTATCTCATGTGTGCTACAGAGTTGTGCCCAGCAAAAACTTTTCTGCTACAGATGACTACCCCTTTTGACTCTTATAGTCTTTCCACTTCCTTTATCATGATGAAATCTGAGGCTAGAGGGGAAGAATGTGTAATATAATTTCCATATTTAGATTCAAGATTACTATAGTCCCTATTCTCTGCATGCTGACAAATTATAGATCTCTGTATTACCCACTATCTGCTGCTGCAAGAAGAGCTACTTTAATGAGTGTTGAGAGATGCACTACCCTATGAATCTAAAGATAAAATTTAGGGGACAATTTATTATCAAGTTTATTTAACAGTAATAGTAGTATGTTCTACTTTAGTAAATATTATTTTCAATTAGATATTACTTCAGGAAATATTTTTATGACTATAGTAATACCAATTTCCCATATTAAATACTAAAGCATGTAACTGAAATATGAAACTCTTGTAAGAGATTAGCTTCTCATGTGAGCATGACAATCAGTCAAAACTATTTAGTTAATTTAACTATTAACGAGTTAGTTAATCATTTTAGTCCCAAATCTTGATCTTCATCATTCATCTATTAGTCATTCCTATCATCTATAAATATATCCTTGAATATATGTAGAATTTTAAGACCATATTCTTTCTCAAAGGAAACATAATTAGAAAATTCAGAAATAAACATACAATTGAAAACATATTTAAGCACTTAAAATCTTAAATTCAAAGCTTAACAATTAGAAATTGCGAGGCAGGGTGGAAAATACTTCTTTCATGCAGAGATTCTGTTGTATAAAAAAAATCATATTGAAACATAAGCTTATAGGGTCTACTTCTTCATTCATCAGAAGCTTCCTATCAAATCAGCTACATAGTACATGTTCTTCCCCTCAATCTCTTTCTCATTTGAAGGTGAGCCTTCTTCAGTAGGTTTCCAACAAATACATGTACTTCCCTCAGACATGTTCCATTGAAGACTAATGCATGACTACGGGCAGTCAAATGATTAGAATCCAGTTAAAGCCCTGTGCTGACTCTCACAGTGTCTCAATCCTATCTTCTCAACAATAAACAACACAGTATCAATTCTGATTTAATGTACCCCTCCTTCTTTCAGTTCAGATCATTACATTTTATTCTGAATACGACAATTATCCAATTATGTAATACAGTTATGCATTTTCTAGAATTATGATTTGCTATTCCACAGCAAAGAAAAATCTATGACACTATAGCATATTGGAAAGCAACAGACTTTGTAAAACACTAAGGCTTCTAATTCTTTATGTAATATATCTATGACTTTGATCTTGTGGTGAAAATCACAATGCATTCTAACAAAGGAGCAAGGCATCGATTACACTTCTGTTAATGAAAAATTCTGCAGATTCAAATTATATATTTACATTTTAATCCCCTTGCTGTTTACTCTCAGCTATTCATGGAAGAGTCACCTTATTTCTCACTCACAGGTAAGAACTTTTTAGGACAGATACAGAGTCTTTGTTTCGTGAATCTCAAGAAATATTCCTTTTTTTTTTAATCAAATCGTAATTTTTACTTATTCACACAGGGGCTATAAACACAAAAAGGCAGGATGTGGGAAGGGGGATAGGGGATGACACTGGAGCGTGGGTGTTCAGAGGGAGTACAAGTATCTTTCAGAACAGGGTATCATGATGGGTATGGTCCTCATGCCTCCAGAAATGCTCTTATTCTTGAAAGTTGTATATTTCTCTCCCAATCATTCTTTATCATAGTCAAACACCTTTCTGTCACAGCTAATCTCAATGTTGTCAATGTAACAGTTTAAAATTTTTGAGAAGATTTTATTTTTAAAATATGCTAGTTAGCAAGTTATTTTAGTTAAAATTGGTACTCAGGACTATAATATATTATGTAAGTTTTATCAACTATGACTGGTTGATTGACTGAGAACATTATCTTCATTTTAAATTAAGCATAATAAAACATTTCATTACCACATATTTGCCCATTTTTCTCATGAAGAATTCAAAATGAAATATACTCTTAACAGAGAAATACTAGACAGGATGTCTTTCAACCACTTAGAAAATATATAAGGGAATTCTTATAGGTAATATTATACCTAGAATGAAAACCAAAACCAAAACCTTTCCTCTTTCCAATACTTAGCTCCCAAAGTAAAGCAAAAAATTTTATGAGGAGAAGGGAGAGTAAAACAGTAAATGGTAGAGCTAGGGAGAACTCTCAACAGGTATGCACTACTTGCTGCTCATTCACCATGACCTTAGTTTAAAGCTGGCAGCCACATATAAAGTCAAACATGACCACCCAGATACAACTGCAATGCCTTGAAGGATGGAACAGGTATAAGAGGATGCTAGGCTTGCTGGCTACAGACCAGAAAGCATATTCCAGGCTCAGTAGGAGACAATTTCTCAAGGAAATGAGGCTGAATGAATACAGTCAAAACCCAAAATCCTCCTCTGGCCTCTACCTATTCACACAGAGGTACACTCACCCAAGGAAAACCACCTGTATGCACACAGACACATAAACACATAGACATTCACATGCACACACATGCATACGAATGCATACACACCATTACTGATTGAAAAAAAGTAATAAAGTTGCTCTTTTTCTGAGATGATACAGGTGTCTATGTATAAAAACAATAATAAAATATAGTAAAATATGATTAAATCACTGTATATATTTTGATACTAATCATTGTTTCATTTGCTCATTATTTTCACCATTGCTGTAAATACCTTTATTCTATGTTAAATCTCTTTATAGAATTCTTCCAATGGTCCATAATATCATCATTTCATAAAATCTGTTGCAGTGTGCTAGAAACTTTCACATTTCAGTTTCTATATTATATCTCCATTATTCTTATACTTTTAAAAATATATTCTTATGCTGTTTTAAATTTGCACAAGTGCTTTGTCTGAATGTATTTGTATGTGCTATATTACTTAGGCAGTATTACAAAGGACAGAATAGGCAAAAGAACACCAAGAAATAGGTTAATAAATTGTTGTGAGCCACTATGTATATACTGGGAACAGAGATAATCTTCTGCAAGAGAAGTACATACTGTTAAGTGCAATTTTACCACTTGCCTCTTGCAATATTTTGGTCCCTATTATTGTATACACACATACATACATACATACATACATACATACATACATACACACACACATACACACACACACAGACACACTCTGAGAAAGAGAGAGAGAGAGAGACAGAGAGACAGAGAGACAGACAGAGAGAGAGAGACAGAGACAGAGACAGAGAGAAAGAAAGAGAGAGAGAGAGAGAGAGAGAGAACGAGAGAGAGAGAGAGAAAGAAAGAAACAAACAAAGAAAGAAAGAAAGAAAGAAAGAAAGAAAGAGAGAAAGAAAGAAAGATCGATCAAGGCTTCATTACTCAAAGAGAAGATTGGCAAGTCATCTAGCACAGTTAGATTTTATTCTTTATCTAATATTTACCATTAGACCTAGTACTCCTAGTAACTCTCCAGTTACTTAGTCACAATAAATCTATATTGAACCTTCTTTCCAATTTTCATCTCTTTTATACTGAGCAATTAAAATATGAAAAGGAATTACTAAAATTACATATTTAGTACAAGTATCAGATTGTAGAAGATAGATAATCTACTCATTCTGTATACTTTCAAAGAAGACACATTCTCATAGTGTGGTTAACTTTTACATTGCATGAATGAAAATAGTTTATTACTGAGAAAAATTAAAGTTGAATGTAATATTTGAAGTATTTGCCTTTAGGCTTCTTGGTTTTTAAAATGATGAAACTTTTTCATAAAATAAAAATAAATTTAACTTTCTTTTGGATAGAATCAGCTTAGGAATTAATTCTGTTTAAAAATTTCACCTGACCAAAAACTTTATCTTTATATATATTTTAAAGTATAATTTAATAAAGCTTTAGCAAAGATAGTGATGAGAATGTAAATGTGTATATTACAGTGGAGATATAATTTTTTGAACATAGGAATCCCATCAGTTTTGTTCATGCATTCTTCAACAAACATTTACAATTTTCATGTTAGTTTCTGAAACTTGTTAAATAAAGAAATAAATCAGGTAGGTAGTTAATTCAAGAGTGTCAATCAGCTGTTAAGAAACTTTCACCCCTTCTTGGCCTCAATTTGTAAAAGAACTTTGATTCTTCAGTTTTGAAATTATTTTGCAATTTAGTTAAGTCCACATACAGCAAAATTAATTAGTAACTATTTAAAAGTGCACAATAAAGTAATATTAAGTATATTCAAATATTTTGTGATTATCATCACATTTTCTAAACAATTTCTGCATACCTAAAGGGAGCCCACAAGCACTTCAGTTAATCAGTCTTCATTCTCCATATTTCCAACCTTAGAGAATCACTGATCCATCTTTATCTCTATGCTTTTACCTGCTCTGGATGCTTCTTTTTAGTGGAGCCCAATATCTCTGTATTGTAAAACTCTATGCTTATGAAATATGAAAGAATGAAAAACAAAAACCGTTGCTTTCTACCTTAATTATTTTCAAAATGTCTTTTGTTCTAGCTTGTTTATTAAATACTTATTAAGGAATATCCACTGCAGTTTACAAGTGAGAGAAGAGTCTGTAGTAGATTGAAGTAATGAATTAGGAGGAAGAAAGTATAAGAACTGAATGTTCATTTTACAAGTTATCTATGTGCAAAGTATCTACTTACAATCTTCTTATAGAACAGATTTCCAAATAAATGAAATGCATATGAAATAATAATTGTTTTCAACTGTTGAAGTAAGCATTATACTTTTGCTTATTTTGATGCTATATTTGGCTGTAGTCTTACAACAAAATCCAGATCTGTTTATCTCCACTGCTTTCTACCTACAACTTTACTTAATGCTAATTCTTCTTCAGTTTTTTTTTAACTCATATAATCAAAGAAGGAAAATAAAGTCAAGGCCCATACCCCAAACCAAACATACAAACAAACTAAGTTAATTGAGCCATAAAAATTTGAAGTGGATCCTATAGATGTACAAAGAGATAAGAAACAAAGCTGAATTCATATTGACTTCTTGAATCTGGATCAGAATTGGAAGAATATTTAAAACATGGTACAGTTTGGAAAAAATTTTTACTGGCAACAAAAAAGCTCACAATAAATCTTAAAGTATAACTACTTAGAAATGTTTTTACACAGCTCAGGTGACCATGAGAGTAGGTTATAAAAGGACTAGAATTTAATGTAGCTTCTCACCAATAGTGTACAGGAAATAAAATAAATGTGACACCTTCCCTACGGATGTATTTTATTAACTTGGAGGTAAAGATAAATGTACAGGGAGGAAGAGTAAGATAAACATTCTGAAGTCTTTGGCTGAGGTCTGCCTCCAGATAGGAAAAAGGTTGCCAGTTTGTGTGTGGTTTCTTTGTTGTTGTTTTGTTTTTCAAGAGAGCCAATTCTGGTCATATTTTTTCATTTTTTTAATTAGATATTTTCCTTATTTACATTTCAAAAGTTATTCCCAGTTTCCCCCTGGAATCCTCCTATTCCATCCCCCTCTCCTTGTTTCTATGAAGGTGTTCCCCCACCCCCCCACTCCTGCCTCCCCACCCTGAAATTCTCATACAATGGGGCATCAAACCTTCACAGGACCAAGGGCTTCTCTTTGCATTGATGTTCAACAAGGCCATCCTCTGGTACATATTCAGCTAGAGCCATGAGTCCCTCCATGTGTACTCTTTGGTTTAATCCCTGGGAGTTCTGGGTGGGGAGGGTCTGATTGGTTAATATTGTTTTTCCTATGGGGTTGCAAAGCGATTCAGCTTCTGCAATCCATTCTCTAACTTCTCCATTGGGGACCCTTGCTCAGTCCAATGGTTGGCTGCGAACATTCACCTCTATATCAGGCTCCTGTCAGCATGCACTTCTTGGCATCCACAATAGTCTCTGTGTTTGGTAACTGCATAAGGGATAGATCCTAAGGTGGGGGCAGTCTCTGGATGGTCTATTCTTCAGTCTCTGCTTCACATTTTGTCTCCATATTTCATCTCATGAGTATTTTTCCCCCTTCTAAGAAGGACCGAAGCATTCATACATTGGTCTTCCTTTTTCTTGAGCTTCATGTGGTCTGTGAATTGTATCTTGGGTATTCCAAGCTTTTGGGTTAATATTCACTAAAAATATCATACTGAGTGATGTTATCAGGTTGTTAACAATATCAATTTTCATCATTCTGGGCAGATAACAGGTAATTCCTCCTTTGATGAGAGGCTTCTATGTATGTAACATTCATGGTTCCTTGTTTCTCTGTGAGATCACTGCCCTTTGTACCTCCAACAGATAATGAACTAGCACACAGGTTTTCTCTGCATGCCTGCTTGATTCCCTGTAATTGTCTCTCTTGATGGGCTATAGCTTTTATACTGAGAAAACCTTTCCCTTCCAAAGTTGTATTTTTGCAGTGTTTTTTTCCAAGTACTAAAAAGCAGAATAGATCATAAATTGATACCTAGAAATGTGTGATGTTGCTGTATTAGACATGGCCATGTTGATTTTGGTGAGCGTTATGGAAGAACTTGAAGTCTTTGATTTGGAAAAGCTATTAAGTGCTTAGAGTCTAATGGGCTATTCTGTGGGATCTTGGAAGATAAGGATGCTGAGAAAAAAGTTTATTATGGGTACTTGGCTTATGAATAAAAAAAGTTCCTCAAAAACATTATCACGGGCATTTGTTGATATTTTGAATAAATAGCTGTATTTTCTGGTTCTGGGGCTGATTAACTAGCTATGAATGAAGGACACTAGTACCAATGGTGAAAAATATTTGGTTTATTGGCACAATTGATGCTGCTTATCTGGGTCTGAAAAATCAGTGTGATTAATAAGAGATAAGTACCAACCAGATGAAATCTCCTGCAAGTATATCTTCAGGGCCAGCACACAGAAATTGTGTTCTATGAACTACAAGGCTGTGTCAGAAACTGGCTGTAGATCTTGGCAAATAATATATAAGCATCTCCCATGTGGTCCTGGTTTTAAAGGCCTGAAGGGGTCATGGGTATAAGTCTAGACTTGCTACTATGTACCATGTATGTGAGGATAAAACTCAGGTCATCAGGTTTGCATTGTAAATACTTTCATTCACTGAGCCTTCTTTTGGGGTTCACCAGTATTGTCTTTCTACATATGGATGTATTTCAGATAAATAAAAAAATCTAATGAAAAAAACCTGTTAGTCAATTCCGTTCAAATTTGACTCACAATGTTCTCTTCCCATCTTAACATACATACTGCACACACAAACACAAACACACACACATGCACACGCAAACATATTTTTCTTCTGATAATATCAATAAAAGCTATAATATCTTTTTCCTTATCCCAAGAAATGTATACATTTATTATAGCCCTCATTCCTTTATTTATTTGTAAAATTCATTTTTAGCAAAGAAATCCAGAGTGGTGGCTGGTCACTTTCTGAGCAAACATGATATAAGTCATATATGTCTCCTTAAGTTCTTAGTGTATTCTAGTCTGATATTAACCATCTGGGTTATAAAATAAATTTATCAGCACAGAGTCTATTTTCATTAAAACTGTCTCAAAGTAGATCACTTATGAAATCTACTCATTGCCAAATTATCCAAAAAATATACCAAAACTTGGATAATTCTGAAGAGTACTGTACCAATCCCAGGAGGTGGGAGGGCACCCTCCAGAGACCTATGAGTTTAGAGACTCTTAGGACTCAAAGGGAAGGACCTTAGATGAAATACCTTACAGTGGGAGAGAGGAAACTTGTAGAGTTCACCTCCAGTAGAAAGACAAAACATCAAGTGGAGTGAAGGGGTTGTCATTCCATAGTCAAAAACTCTGACTCAGAATTGTGTCTGTGTAAAAGAACTGTAGGGACAAAAATGGAGGAGACTGAAGGAAAGGAGGCCCAGTGACTAGCTCAAATTTGGATCCAACTCAAGGGGAGGCTCCAAAGCTTGACACTATTACTAATGCTATGGTATGCTTACAGACTTGGAGCCTAGCATGGCTGCCTTCCAAGAGAACTGCCTGGTCTGGCCTCAGTAAGAGAAAATACATTTAACCCTTGAGAGACTTGAGGCCCCTGGGAGTGGCCAGGTCTGATGGGATGGGGGTAGGGGAGTGGTGGCATACTCTTGGAGACAGGGGAGGAGGTATAAGAGAGATGTTGGATGAGGAATAGTCAGAGGGCAGACTTGGAGATGGATAATGACTGGACTGTAAAAATAAACATGAAATAATAATAACTAAAAATAAATATTAAAGGAAATTTCATAAAGAAGAAAATGTTGCTTTTCATTTAGTAATAATAATGTTGTTTAGTATCTACTACTAAGTACACTAAATGTTAACAGCACTGGAAGCACAAAGCACTCTGAGATGACATTCTCTGTGTATTTTGTTGAACATGAAAGTGTATAAGTATCAGTTAAATTTTTTCTTCTATTTTTAAATAATGTTTTACTCATCAAAGGTGATTAATCAGAACAAGTAAATTAATTTATTTGAACTAAGCAGTAATGATAAGCAACAAACAAGATAGTTGTGTTTGATATACCCTACTTAATTCTCAATCAACTCCTACGCTGTCTTGAATGCACCCAAGTGGTATTATTCTGTAAAATTTTCCTCCACAAACTTGAACCATAACAGTTTGTTTTTCTTTCCTTCCTTCCTTCCTTCCTTCTTCCTTCCTTCCTTCCTTTCTTTCTTCCTTTCTTTCTTTGTTCTTTCTTCCCTCCCTCCCATCATTCTTTCTTTTTCTCTCTCACTTTGTCTTTCTTTCTTTCTTTCTTTCTTTCTTTCTTTCTTTCTTTCTTTCTTTCATTCTTTCATTCTTTCATTCTTTCATTCTTTCATTCTTTCTTTCTTTCTTTCTTCTGGCCTGTCTGGAAGTTCCAGTGTTGAGATTCAAAAGTGTCACATTAATCATCTTTTGTGTTTTCCAGAACTACACCTATAATGAGTAAATAGACCAAATAACCAGCCATATTTTATTAAACATAGCAAAGCTTCCTAAGAGGCAAGATATTCAGTGCTAATGATAAGAAAATACAACATGGAATGTTTCTTTCCTAATTAAACCTTACTATATGTAGGATGTTTTATAATAATTGTTCCTCCGGAAATCAAATTTCATTCTTCATTGATAACTCTTAGCATCAAGGGGAACTTTCTAGGCATTTAATCATTAAACAAAAAGGAATATAATTTTCATGACTTTTTTTTCTATTCAAGGATGTTGCCTTTTTTCAAGCAGAAATATTTTTCTTAACAGATGGGAGGTAAATTTCAAAAGTCTGATCATTGTTGAGTAGTGGGTTATAGTCCTTTAAGGATAAGTAATTCTTCATTTTATGCCATAGAATTAATGTATTTTCTTTATGAAGTACATTTTTCCCAATTTTATTTTACTTTATTAAGAACATTATTTAATCTACTCTCTCAACATTGCTTATCGCCCCATAGTTCTTTGTGTATTGTCGAGACGTTGAGAGGTTTCCTTTTTGCATATTAGTATGTTACTGTCCTCACTCAGGTCATGTTCGGGCAGCCAAGTTACACAGCCTTCATGAATTTAGCTTCAAACAGCTATAGATAATTTCTTTCCTTGAGAAAGCATGATCTAACACTTATACCCACATTCCAAACACATAGGAATGCATGGAAATTTACTATTCATATATGTTAGTGTATGAATAACATAGTACTTGTGACACAAGGTATTCACTCACTGATTATTGGATATTAGCCCAGAACCTTGAAATGGCCAAGATGCAACTCACAGGTGACATGAAGCTCATGAAGAAGGAAGACCAAGTGGGGGTGATTTGGTCCTTCTTAGAAGGAGCAACAAAATACTCAAGGGAGCAAATATGGAGACAAAGTGAGGGACAGAAACTGAAGGAGGGGCCATTTGAAGACCTTTCCACCTGAGTATCCATCCCATGTGCAGTCACCAAAGGTAGATGCTGATGTGGAAGTCAGGAAGTGCATGCTGATAAGAGCCTGATATGGATGTCTCCTCAGAGGTCTTCAAGAGTCTGACATATTCAGAGGCAGATGCTCACAACTAGCCATTGAACTGGTAATGGGGTTCTCAATGGAGGAGTTAGAGTGAAGACTGAAGGAGCTGAAAGGGTTTGTGGCACCATGAGGAGAGCAACAATACCAACCAACCACAGCTCCCAGGGTCTAAACCACCAGCCTGGGAGCACTTAGGGAGGGATCCATGGCTTCAGCTGTATACATAAGAGTGGAGGGCCCTGCTGGGCATAGGTGGGAGAAGAGATCCTTGGCCTCATGAAGGCTGGTTGCCCCAGGGGGTGGGAATTTGAGGGTCGGGTGGTGAGAGTGGGGAGGTAGGTGGGGTACATTGGCAGAGAAGCAGGAGGAGGGGTGAGGAGATAGGGGGTTCCTGGGTGGGTGGGGGATGGGATAAGGGGACAACATATGAAATGTAAATAAAACATCCAATAAAAAAAAAGAAAAGAAAAAAAGAAAATTAACAGGCTGGCAAGCCAAGGACGAGTAAGATTCTGTACAGAGCTTTACCAACCTAAGACAGAAGTACATTCTGATTAGTATAACTCAACATCTACTCTCTTTAATCTTCCTCTCTATGGAGAAGCCATCAAACTCCAATGAATAATTTCATACACATGGTCATACAGATGAATCTAGTTAAACTTTGAGTCTCCAAGATTGTATTTTAAATAAAAAAGGAAGTGAGATATAAAGGAAATCTGACACTAGGGAGCAAGCAGTATTTGCCAAGATTGTTGATATTTGGAGTGTAATATTCATTGTTGGGCTTACAAAGGAACTCACTGTCTTTTACTGCTAAATTGAGGAATATGGCAAATGAACATAGTAGCCATCAAAATCATCAAAATTCAACTTGATGAAAAGAAAGAAATGTATAGTTGGGTCTCCTGGAAGCCAATAAGCATATATTCTGTTTTCCTATGTAACACTAGCCTCACTAGTCTGTTATATTGCTAGAGGGGAATATGTAATGTAACATTTAACTGGTTCTCTGATATACAAATTTTTAGAGAAATTAGAAGTAAGAATCCAACTTATACTCTACCTTTATAGAGTCACTCTTCATGACATTGTATAGTTTTTATTAAGTTGTTAATCTATTGGTATTCCTGGAGTTTTCTACCAGTCATCTTTCTGATCATCTAAAACCATTTAATGAGTGTGTGTGTGTGTGTGTGTGTGTGTGTCTGTGTGTGTGTGTGTGCACATATGTGTGCTTTCACTTAACAATGTCTAGTTACTTAAAGTATGAACTAGTATCAGGAAATAGATTTTTTTAAGAAAAAAATTTTATAAGCAGTAGTGAATGCTTTAAAGAAGACTAATACAGCCTTATTTTTCTTTAGAAGGAGGCAAAAATACATAGAACACTATAAAAACCATAAACACTGAGGAAAAAGGATTCAAAGTATAAAAAGTATTTTATTAACTACTTATACAAATTCATTCTGACATGAGTGGGGAATATTTTAAACATCCTATAGAAGTGGTTTTGGTTGGTTGGTTTTGATACTATAATATAATTATATATTTCACTTCCCTTTCTGAATTCCAAATCCTCCCAAATACACCTTCTTGCTCTCTCTCAAAGTTGTGGCTTCTTTTGAAATCATTTGTTGTTCTATTATTCATATATATATATATATATATATATATATATATATATATATATATATATGTGTGTTTCTATTTATGAAT
>NW_021604576.1:4157757-4194574 GCF_004785775.1 Grammomys surdaster | reverse complement strand
TCGTTAACTTTAAAGTATCTAAAGTATTTTCCATTGTATTAAAAACATTACTAGGTCATAATGAAATAGTTTTCTCAGTAATCAATAGAAATTTTATCAATAAGGTTTTTATTGGATATTTTATTTATTTACATTTCAAATGTTTTCCCCTGTCACAAGCCATAATGGGACAAGCTAATAATTAGCAGGTGATCATCCTGAAATGGCTTGCCTTGGATTATTATATAATCTATGACAATTGAGTTCTTATACAGCAAGGCTATAAGGGACTTATTTTAGGAAAGATTCCTGATATTAATATGTTTTTCCTATTATTATTAAACATATGTTACAACCACTAAGCTGTAGCACACCCCTTTGGAGTAGATCTCTGCAAATCCATGAAGATGTACTGTCTTGTAGTGATGTTATATAGACAAATAGATGACTTCTTAAGTCTTAATGATATTCCTATAAGAATTTCTAAATTTATATCAATGATTATTAAGCTCTTTTACAGTGGGACTGCTATTAGGTCCCTTTCTGATAGTCAAAACTGAAATGAGAACTCTACCAGTCTCCCAAGTGTCATCAGCTAATTACTCTTAGATAGTAACCAGACTTTCTCCTACTCAGAGTAAATTCCAAGAGGTTGTAAAACAATTAACCAAAGGTCACTAAAAGGGAACTCACAATTTATTATAGGTACTAGGACAGAAGATAAAATATTACCTGGGTTTATCTATACAAAATTTCACTAATTTCTTCATTATAGTTTTAAACCTTCAGTGAACCTGTGGAGTTACACAGGTGATGGATGTTTAGCCAGATAATTACTCCTAATGGATATGAATGTAAACATTGTGTCTTGTAAACTTCTATTTCAATTTATCATTTGATTTTTTGGTGTGAACTTGTGATGAACTTTGTAACATGTGACTATGTACTCTGAAAGATGCATAAGTACTGAAGACAAAGACAAAGAGCATAGTAGAGTAGTCACAGATGTAGTAGTCATTAGGAGCTGTCCATCCTTTCCTTTCCTTTTCCTCTGCCTAGAATTCTTTCCTTTAGAACTTTTCCCTTATTAGAATTTTTTCCTTTTCCCCACTCAGGACCTTTCCACTTTTCTCATTAGATAGCTTTCATAGGAAACTTTATACACTTAGTAATAAAGTCTATAATAACTTCTCTAAGTGTTTTTTCTTCCTGCGATCTCACACTAGCAGTCATAAAGTTAGAGCCCAGCAGATCCTGCTAAGATAGTGTAAAGGCTATTTACTTAATCCTTTGTTGTTTTTGGGCTAAGTAATAAGTGCCAGAAACTGCAGTTTCTGGCCTCAGAGGATACCAGAAGTCAGGCCAGCTACAGTAGCATAGTAAGTGAACTATTCTAGCATAGATAAGTAAAATTTTATTATACAGAAAGCCTAAATATCTTGTAAGACCAACGTCTTACCCTGAAACTTGTAAGACCCAAGGCCTTACCCTCCTCCGATACTCTTCCACCCCTGACTGCCTGAAGAAGAACCAATTAAGAGAAGAAAGATTTCTCTCCACCACCATGCCCTGGCAATCCCCTTTCCTGGTTTCCCCTCCAAACACCCTCTATCTCATATTCTCTACCTCTACTTTTTGAGGGTGCTCCCCCACCCACCCACTCTCACTTCACCTCCTGAGCAATCCCCTACACTGGGTCATTGAGCCTCTACAAGACCCTTCCCTCCCATTGATGCCAGATAAGTCCATTCTCTGCTACATATGTAGCTAGAGCCATTGAGACCCTCCATGTGTACACTTTGGTTAGTGGTTATGCCCCTGGGAGTGTTGGGGGGGTCTGGTTGCTTAATGTGGTTGTTCTTCCTATGATGTTACAAATCCCTTTAGCTCCTCAGTCCTTCCCCTAACTCCTTCACTGATTGTCTCCATGCTTAGTCTGATGGTTGGCTTCAAGGATACGCATCTCTATTGGTCAGGCTCTGGCAGAGCCTCTTAGGAGATAGCTATATCAGGCTCCTGTCAGCAAGCACTTCTTGGCATCAGAAATACTGTCTGGGTTTGGCGTCTGAATATGGGATGGATCCCCAGATGGGTCAATCTCTGTCTGGTCTTTCCATCAATCTCTCCTCCACTCTTTGTCCCTGTATTTCTGTCCTTTAGACAGAAGTAATTCTGGGTTAAAATTTTGGAGATGAGTGTATGGCCCCATCCCTCATTTGGGGGCCATGCCTAACCTTTGGTTATGGTCTCTAGAGGTTCTCTTTCCCCCTTGTTGGGTATTTCAGCTAATGTCATTTCTATTGAGTTCTGGCAGCCTCTTGCTTTCCTGGCATTTGGGACGTTCTGGTGGCTATTCCCAGTTCCCCATCCCCCATAGCTACACATCACTGTACATCACCCCTGTCTCTTCCCATGCCTGATCCTGTCCCCCATTTCCCCTCCACCTCCTCTCTTCCTCCTATGTTCCTCTCACCCTCTACCTTCCATGATTTTTTGTTCCCTCTAAGTAGAACTGAAGCATCCACACTTTGGTCTTCCTTCTTCTTAAGCTTCATATAGTCCATTAATTGTACCGTGGACATTCTGAGCTTTTTGCCTAATATCCACTTATCAGTGTGTACATACCATGTGTGTTCTTTTGTGACTAGGTTACCTCACTCAGGATGATATTTTCTAGTCCCATCCATTTGCTTAAGAATTTTATGAATTCATTGTTTTTAATTTCTGAGTAGTACTCCATTGTGTAAATGTGTCACATTTTCTGTATCCATTCCTTCATTGAGGGACATCTGGGTTGTTGATCTTTACCAATAGTATACCTGATAGAGGGCTAACATCCAATATATGCAAAGAACTCGAGAAGTTAGACTCCAGAGAACTCAGTAATCCTATTAAAATTGGGATACAAAGTTAAACAAAGAATTCTCAACTGAGGAATACTAAATGGCTGAGAAGCACCTAAAGAAATGTTCAACATCCTTAGTCATAAGGGAAATGCAAATCAAAACAACCCTGTGATTCCACCTTACACCAGTCAAAATGGCTAAGATCAAAAACTCAGGTGACAGCAGATGCTGGCAAGGATGTGGAGAATGAGGAATATTCCTCCATTGCTGATAGAATTGCAAGCTGGTACAACCACTGTGGAAATCAGTCTGCTGGTTCCTCAGAAAATTGGGCATAGTACTAACTGAAGACACAGCTATACAACTCCTGGCCATATACCCAAAAAGATGTTCCAACATATAATAAATATACAAGTTACCCTATGTTCTACGCAATTTTTAAATCTGTTTATCAAATCTCTTTATATCTACTTTAAATGATAATATGAGATACTCTCGTCAAATACCACAGTAGTCAAAAAAAGGGAGATAAAATTACATTTACATTTACCAATTTTTACCATTTTATAGTTGATAAATCGAGGGGAAAATGATGTCATGTGACTTGCTAAGAGATTGTATAATGCAAAATATATAATTTTGAAGACAGAAGAAGAAAGCTTAATTATAACAAAAATGTGGGAAAACATGAAAAAATAGAAATTGTATTTGTACTGATTTAAAATAAAAATGTGAAACAGAAATAAAAGTAAAATATATAATAATCGTAGTGTAAACATAAGCACAGCTTGTAATGTAGACAATAAGACTGAGCAGGTCAATGAAAGCTTCTGGGGAAAATGTTGATAGAAATAAAATGTGCCTGCAAGCACTGCAGAAAATGTAATCAGTAATGGGAAAGACAAACACATGAAGTGGCTCCAAATTTCAACAAGGCATACAATTTTTTCCCTTATTGTCTCTGGTGACACACTTTGGCAACATTCCTTCTCAAAATTTAAAGTTGTCTGTATTCCAGCCAATAATGAATTCTACGGATTTTCCCCTATGGGTGGATAACAGTTCAGAGAAGCAATAACTTGCAAAGTCTAGACAGATGAACAAACTGTCCCCTAATGACAACTAATGTTTCCTTGATCCAAAGGAAGTGAGACATAAAAATGTAGTGTAGGATGTGGAATCTGGATCTATGCTCAAAAGCATAAATAAACAGCTCTACGTGCAGACGTACATTACATAAGCCAATAATTATGTTACTTCCTTTGTCTTAGCCAGTTAACATTTATTTTGTCATTGTAGTACCATTCCTGTAGAATGCAAAATAATGCATGAAAGCATGTTCATTTAAGTCAGAAGTTGTCATAGTATGCTAGATAATCAGCACATTAATGTTGAAATCCTAGTCTAATAAAATAAACACTAAAGAGTTAAAATTCATTTGGAAACAATATATTAATGTTGAACTTATAACAAGCACAGAACATACTTTTACATCTTTATCAAAAACTAGGAAAAGTAAAGCTAGCTGAAAATCAGGCATGTTTCATGAACATTGTTCCCAGTTAATTACACACACTGCATGTGGACTTCAGATACCATAGCATTAGCAGGTTATCATGACATTGAGTGAGAAAGAGTGTGGGGATAGTCATCAGAAACCATCCAATGTGCTTGCTATAACTATACATTTCAGGAAACTGAAGTACAAATTATGTACTGAAAGCAACAGTTACTGACTATGAAAGAATATTTATAAGAAAGAAGAGCTAGAAAAAATTAGGAGTGTGTGTTTTGGGAGAGAAAAGAAATGGAGAATAAGTAATCAAATATAAAGAAAAAATAATTTATATGAAAAATAATGTAAAGTTTTGAAAAATCAACAAGTGTAAACAAGAACTATGAATATGAATCACAAAAAGAAGGAAAATGACAGATGTGTAAAAAATTGATATAAAATTCCTAAGAATGATAGATTCTATTCTGTTTTTTCAGTCTATGAGTATATAGTAACCAAAAACCAGGCAAGGGTTACAAAAGCTGTGAGTAACAAGGTAAGAATTTTGTAAAGAAATGTGTTTATATACATACTTATAAGCATATATACTTGTAGTTGAGTATAGATATTCAAAAAGATAATTCATGATCATTAATTATGTTAGGCATACAGAGATATTGTTTCATTTAAATTTATGTATAAGACTATGGATTCTCCTCTGGATATATTGATAATAAATTTATCCACAAAAAGGTTTATGTAATTTAAATCATGGAATTGTATTAACAATTAATAATGATCAAATTTTTAAACATTTTAATAACACAAGTTGAAAATTTAATGACAAATCTGTTTTCAACTTCCAGTAGCTCTTCTATCTTAGAAAGGATAAATAATATTAAGTACCCTTTTAACAATTCTTGAACAAAACATGAAATACCATACCTGCAAAGTTTCTGGAAAAAACAATGATCACAAAATAACTACCTAGCAAAATCTGTTAGATGAAGTAAAATTAGATATCAGAGGAAAATTCATTGTATTATAGAGCTACATTTATACACAAGAAATAATCAGAGACATTATTCAATGTCTTGCTAGCCATATTTCAGAACTAGATTTTTTCAGATCTTATCTTAAATGTCCTGCAAGTTCTTTTCTGATTAATGCTGGTGGAACTTTAAGGGACTGGAGCTAATGTCAAGTTTAGGTCATGGGTGCCATGCTTTCCAAGAGAGCTCTGGCTTGTGGGTGTCTGCCTCTTTCACTCATCTGTGGTCTGTCATAATGTGATGTTTTCACTCTACCACACAACCCCATACATGTGTACTGTTCTGATAGCAAAGGACTGACTAAGGGATCTTGTAGATTGTACAGGGGGACCTCTAAATCTCAGAGCCAAAATAAATCTTTGTCTTTTAATTTGTATGTAATAGGAAAACTAATGTGATGTGATGTGTGTGTGTGTGTATGAGCATGCACGCACACACACACACTCATACATGTGTGTACTTTCAATTATTTGTTTTTGTAGTTTTCTTCTTTCCAGTTTTTCCATCCATTCCTTTGCATTGCTGTTGATTTGAGCCACAATATTGATTACATAGCGCAGGCTGTCCTATAATTCTTCCTAACTCAATCACACAATAGGTATGTCTGGTACATATTCTATAGATTAAAAAGAAATTGCTTCATTTTGAGAAAATGTCCTAGTTTGTATTCTATGTGGTAAAATCTATTAATGTGGTAAAATCACCATGACCAAAACAGCTTGAGGAGGAAAGGATTCTTGAGGAGAGTGATTTGGGAAGTCACTCTCTATTGGGGAAATGAAGAGTTACTAAGGCCCTGACCTCTGCTTAACTCTGAATCTAGGTTTCATAGAGTTAATCTGCCTCTGTTATCAATGTCTTGGTCACAGCTGCTGTTCTTTTTCACATTTTGGTGCATCTGTCCCTGCTCATCTTACATTTTACCTTTCTGTGAGCATGCTCCTGGTAACCTTGTATAAACCTCTATCCCAGCTTTACTTAATCCTGTCTCTGGTTTCCACTCAGAGGCAGCCATTTTGCATCTTGCCGTAATAAATCTCTCAAGTGAGACTCTGCCCTTTGGTGTGACTTTGTGGTAAATTGCAAATTCCCAGAATGTTTGAGTACCTTTTCACTGTCCATCATTGAGAAAAGTCAGGGCATAAACTCATGCTAGGAATATGGAGCCAGGAACTGAAGCAGTGACTAATGAATGCTGCTTTCTGCTTTGTTTTCCAGGGTTTGCTCAGTTCACCTGTTCAAAAAATCAAGGACCATCTGCTTTAGAACCATATATCCCACAGTAGGCTTAGTCTTTCCTATCTCTCACTAATCTAGAAAATACTCCAATAGACTTATGTACAGGCAAGTCTAGAGAAAGTCATAACTCATTGAAGTACCTGTTGAAGATTTCCTCAAGTTTGTGTTGTTAGCAAAAACAAAACAAAGCAAAACAAAAAAAAAACAAAAAAACAAACAAAAAACAAACAAAAAAACAAAAAAAAAACAAAAAAACAGTACCTTCCCTATACAGAACCTTGATTGTTTCTTTGTTTTGTTTGTTTTTATTCTTAACCTAGGGCCTCATAAAGCACTTGCTTTGCAGACATGAATAAATCTAAGCATTCTGCATCTACTCACAGGTGCCAGGATTACAGTTACGTATCACCTGGCTACTTTTTGATATTCAGTTGGTGGAAAGTAATTGCTTTTTAAATTTTTATAACTAACTTCAAATACATCTTCATTAGTCAAAACCAAGAACTATCATAATCAACAAATTTTTGTCATGAGAGATAAGCTTGCTTCTTTTTCTAGCAGAAAAAAAGTATGTATTCATCTCATTGATTGATGAGCGTGCTTCATAAATGCAGTGGTTACATATGTAAGAGAGTTGCAGTGGAGGAGATGAGCATGAGATTACCAAACAATAATCATGATATTTTATTGTTTAGTTTCTTTATTAGTTGAATGTTTACTTTGATATACAGCCTCTTACTCCAAATGAGCAGCTCCTCAGAATTTGTCTATGCAATCCACTTTTGGTTGCACATCAAAAAGCCAATCAAGATTGTTCCTGGTTGTAATATGACTGAAAAGATAGAAGTAAAGAGAAATTGAAGCTGTTATAAAACAAGGGGCTTGCTTTTTGGCACCCATATGACAGCTCATAACTCCTATAACCCCACTTCCAAAGGATCCCATCCACTTATTTAGCTCCACACATCATAAACACAAAAGTGGGACTCAGACATTCATGCACGCAGTTAGGCAACATACTAAACAAAATACAAAATCTTTAAAAAATTAAATTAACTTTGTGTTTGTAAAAAAAAAGAAAGGAAAGAAAGAAAATTAAGAGAAGAGAGAAAAACTGAAAAGAAGAGAAAAGAAGAGACAAGAAGAGAAAAGAGAGGAGAAGAGAAGAGGAGAGTGGAAAGGAGAGGAGGAGAGGGGAAGGGAGAGGAAGAGAGGAGAGGAGAGGAGAGGAGAGGAGAGGAGAGGAGAGGAGAGGAGAGGAGAGGAGAGGACAGGAGAGGACAGGACAGGACAGGACAGGACAGGACAGGACAGGGCAGGACTAGACAAGACAAGACAAGACAAGACAAGACAAGACAAGACAAGACAAGACAAGACAAGACAAGACAAGACAAGACAAGACAAGAGATAAAGGAATGAGCAAGAATGGCATTTTTGACTACTGGGAAGTGTGGTTATTTCTTAGATTATGATACAGCCACTTATTGAACATTTTCACCTTTCTATTTTTTTTTCAAATGCTGAACAAGCATTGAACGATCAATGTTGAGCAATTTGGCAGCTTGTGTATCTGTAGGAGGATCATCTTTAGTGATTGCTCTCAATCTCTATCAATTACCATTGACCGCCCACTATTTTCCTCACTGTCTAGGCTGCTGTCACCTTTACAAAACTTCATCCAGCACTGCACTTAATGCCATGTACTTACATGGTAGAAGCAAAAGACAGGCAATCCTCTGGGTACATTTTTACAGGGAAACATGTGTAGTTTCTGAGGAACCTACCTTTCTGATTTAATCATTTTCTAACAGCCGCTCTCCCAAACATATTGTATTGACAGCAGATTACAGTATGTGCATTGTGAGTCTACAAACACCAGTCAAGCGAGTCAAGTCATCTTGATCAAGAGTCTCATCTACCCCACAGGGCACCACCAGAAGTTCTCCCCCTCACTCCTTTCAGCTGCTGGCCAGTCCAGCCCGTATGATACCCCCCCCAGTCTTCCTTCGGTCTCTCAGCTGTGCCTGGGTGCCCAAGGGCTGAGACTAGCCAGTCTCCAGCCAGTGTACTAGGCCTGGAGACCCCCAAACCAAGAACTCCACCCCAAAAGACCTCAGACTGGGATCTCCCCACATCTGGAGTGGAACTCAGTGGCTTCCCAAGCCCGACATCCAGCCAGTGCTGCGTGGAGTGAACTCAGTAGAATTCCCATGCTTCTGCCCCCCCAACCCCCAGCTGTGGCAGACAAGCAAGATCCACAACTCAGCCCAACAGAACCCATAGCCATGCAAGAGCCACAGCCCCACAATCATACCAGTTACTACATAATTTATTCTTTGGGACAAATACATAATCTGGATTTTTAGAATAAAATGAAAGAGATAATTAAATCCTCAAGCCCAGAGTTTTCAGATAAGTATTATCATCCATATTTGTTTACATTTTGCCTAAGTTTGTTCTACCTTTTAACCAGTGGTTCTTAATCTCCATGTTATGACCTTTCATGTCAGATGTTTACATTGTGCAGATATTCTATATATCATATATTTATATCAAGATTCATAGCAGTAGCAAAACTACAGTTATGAAGAAGTAATGGAATAATGTTATGGATGAGAGTTATCACAACATGGAACTCTATTAACAGGTTGCAGCATTAGGAAAGTTGAGACCCTCAATTTTAATTTTATTCTATTTTTTGTTTCCTTGTCTCATTTACAACAAAAAACACAAAACTTTATCACTTCAGAGTAGGAAATACTTCACATATCCTTCTACTGATAAATTCCACAAATATGTATTAAAATTTTCAGTATACACACTATAACAGAATGGAAATTATACAGACTACAAAATCAATCTATTTTTGATGCTATAGAATTTATTCAAGTAGAGAAGGCTGACTAGAAGTCCTTCAAGTCAATGAAAGTCCTAATGAAAGAAACGAAGCACACACTGACTGGCACATTATCACAAAGATGACAAGGGATTGAAATATATTTAAATTTTACCATACAGAAGCAAATCATTACAATAGTTCTTCAATTTTTATATTGTCATATAAAATGCTACTATGCTATTTCATCAAGTAACACAAAATAGTAACTATTCATCTAATGGGTGTTCTGTCTATATATTAAAATACTAATTTGCACATTTTGTTTTATTTTATTGTGATATTTTCCTTAAGGATACACACTCAAACTTGAAAGGTCAAATGTATAGAATAAGAAAATAAATAAATAAAATACCAACAATGTTAAATGAAAAAAAGAAATCAAGATTTAACCTTCTTGCCTCCCTATTTAATTAACACATTTTAGAGTGTTACTACATTTACTCCTAATGCTTCACTTATAAAACTTTGTCTCATATTTTGCAAGTTGTTGCTAAATGACGCTAGTAGAAGGGAAACCAATTTATTCATCATTAAATTAAATCATTAAATCTATTGTAGTGGAATCTAATGAAATGTTTTATTATCAATATCTTTAATTTCTAGATAAAATTGAATGTAAACCAATACAGAAGTGTAGATAATTGCTAATTCTTCTTAATATAGAGTCATTCATAAAGACAACCTACCCCAATAGTTAGCAATTAAATCGGTGAAACTATCTAATTACTTAACATGAAGAAAATCATATCTATCTCTGCTGCTTTAGGCATGAGTATGATGGTACCCAAAGAGTAGCTTGAACTGGAATTAATTCAGGTATCCACATGAAGTATCTAAGCAATAAACTGATTAGAGAGGAACAATAGCTACACAGAGAGAAAAATGATCTCAGTATGTTGATGCTTGGCAACAATCTGATAAGCAATCAGCTCTGACATGCTCAGAATGTGAAGTGTACCAGGAAAGTACTCATTTAAAGACAAAAAGTGACTTTCAATATCTTGAATTAAAAGGATCCTAATGTATCTAAAATTACACATATACTTTTAAATTAATTGTCTATGAATGATGAGACTTTTGTGTTCTAGTCAAGAGAATTTCTGAGAATATGAAAATTTCAAAATAACAAAATGAAGTAGGCTTCATTTTTTTCCAAGATTTCATATATATTATAGAAGTATATTGAGGGGTTTGAAATGTTTGTAAAAATTTTATAAAAATACAGAAAATAGCTAAAGAAAAGCTGAACTATTTGTTTTATTACATTGAATAATAAGTGATAGAAAACATCTACAGTGCGAATTTGTTTCTAGATTGCATGATTTTAAGCCTGATTTCTCCAGTAAAAACTCTTTTCTAATTGTAGCCCTGGCTGGAATATGTAGCTCTCTACTATTGATGTTTGGCCAGATACAAATTTAATATTTTCCGTTAGCCTCTCTCTCTCTCTCTCTCTCTCTCTCTCTCTCTCTCTCTCTCTCTCTCTCTCCAGATGTGTGTCTATGTACATGTGTGTGGATATACATGTATATAGTCACATACCCATCCATGCATTTATGTACTTAATATGCAATTTATACTTAGACATATATTCAAATTCTTTAATTTTTTGCCTAATATTAATATCAGAAAAAACTTGAAGAAGACATCTTTGTAAGTGTGAAAGCAATGACTTGAATCAATAACTTAATGGCAATTGTATTAACTTGGGTTTAATACTTTCAATGGAAGGAAATAAATAATGGTCTAAAATAGTTCTATGCTTCTCAAGAAACACCTAAAACAGCCTTAAGATACTTACGTACCTAGAAATATATACATAATTACTTTTTGAAAGGCATCTTTATTGACCTTTACCAACAAATGTCCTTATGCCTAAAGCTCTTTTTTTTGGGAAAACTAATATTCACTAAACATATAACTACTATGCTAATAACAATCTGAAAACAGTAAAATATATGAAATAAATTACTGAAAACATTTTTGAGCAACTGAATTTCTTCATTGCTTCCTTCTGTAAAATTGACCACTTTTCATTTATCATCTAAGTCTTAAGAAATCTATCCTCCACTGAGCATTGTAAAATGTTACACATATTTAAAGGTCATATCTGAGATATCAATATCCATGAGAACCAGAAATACACATTGTACAGATCCATATCCTTGAATCATAACTGGAATGATGGCACAGAAACTGGTGCTTAACCCTTGGATTACCTTCAGATAGTCCTCATATAAAGAGCAATCCTAATGCAAAGTATCTTAAAAGAACCTAAAAGGATAATTTCAAAAAAGAATTGAAACAAAAAAGCCTACAAAAATAATAAAGTAATAAAATTTTAATATAGTCATGGAAAATGAATTGAAAAACTAAAATCCAGACACTTGCACATATTTAACTGATCTATGCAACAATATTTTATGAAGACTTCATGTTTGGAAAATGTCTTATCCACCTCATGGTTGCTGAGTTGAGGACCACAGACACAGTGGTTGAAGTCATAGGCCTTGAATCCATGCTGTAATGTCTTATTCTCAATTGCTTACTAAATGATTCATATAAACCTGGACATCTCTACCACTGCCCATCTCAATACAAATTCTGATAAAAAATGTAATGTAATATCTACAAGTGCATGCAAAAGCATCTCTGTAATTGTCATTTAAATGTTGAATTATAAAAATGTGTGCATATTCTCTTTTCCATAGAGATAAATACTTAATAAATAACGAATATAAGAATAGCTCTAATATTTTAAAGTATTTTAGAGAATGAAAATATAGGTAAGTTGGGCAGAAAATTGTTATAAGAAAATAATATAGATTACTTAAAAGTTAAGGGAAATGGAGTTGGAAGTGGTTAGATGGGTAGTCAAAAATGTCAGATAATCTTAATTCAAGGTTTTTTGGAGTGAAAAATAGTTCTTATAAGTTCTTTCAAATTTCAATTTCTAGTGAAAGTATAAATTTACATGCACTCAGTCAAAATCATGGTAAATGGAAAAGACCACAAAGCATTCTCACTAAAATAAGCAATAAGATAACTATATCTTCTCTTTCGGCTCCTATTCACTGTAGTGCTTGAAATCTTACAGAGCAATGTAACAAGTAACAGAGATGAAAGGAACATGCATAAGGAAAGGAAAAGTCAAATTACCCTTATTTTAGATGACACAATTCTGTATAAAAGGCCTTAAAGACTCTGCCAGAAAACTGATACCATTGACAAAAGCACTCAGAAAAGAACCAGGGTACAAAATGAACACACAAAATTCAATAGCCTACCTTTATACACAATAACAAGCTGACTCAGAAAGAAATCTAGAAACCAGTCCCACTCAGCCTGGAAGAAAATGTAGATCTTGGGTTAAATCTAACTAAAAAAAAAAAAAGGCTATTGTGAAGGGTGTCATTTCCCTAATTTCTTTCTCAGCCTGATTATTTTTTGAATAGAGGAAGGCTACTGATTTGTTTGAATTCACTTATATCCAGCCACTTGGCTGAAGTTGTTTATCACATTTAGGAGTTCTCTGGTGGAAGTTTTGGGGTCACTTAAGTATACCATCATATTGTACTAAATACTTCAATACACTGAAGAGAGTAACTGAAGATGACATAAGAAAATAGAAAGACCTTCCTGTGCCACCTTATTTTAGAGCCAAGTTCTCTTCCTGAAATTGAGACCCACTGTTTTGTCAAGGTTAAATATGGAATGAGCTCCTATGAATGAACCTCTTGTCTCTGCCTTCCAAACATTATAGGTACTCTTTGCCATCCCTGGCTTTTATGTAGGTAATAGAGGTCAGAACTCAAGTCCTCATGGTTACTTTAACAACTGAGCCTATTTGATGACCTCTGATAACTACTTCTGACAGTATTATTTGAAAGCTCAAAAGATACAAGGCATAAGGAAATTCTCATGATTCTGAAGAGCCATAGGAGAGAATGATAGTATTTTGTGCCATTTTATATAATGCCCTTTAAATAATAAGCAGTTAGTGTTTGGATAGTCTGTCAATAAATTAGAAAAAAATAAATTGAAAAAGTCTATGTTAATAAAAATATTTTAAAAATTAAAGGAAAAAGTTTCATTTATAAAGTATTTTGGAAAATCTATAAAGAGAGAGCATGAACAGTTCTATTTTGCTGTATAAAATATTTTCTTCTTAAGGTTATTAGAACCTTCAAAGACAGGCTCATGCTAGAGAAGGAAATAGACTTTGAGGCAGGTGAATTGAAGGTTTCAGATGCCTTGCAGTTCTGAAAGGTTGAGACTGCAAAATGAGAAGATAGAAACTACTGTTGCTTCCAATTCTCTACCAGATTTTGCATGATTTTTAATATTCCAAGTGAATTACAGCACCAGACAAATATAATTATTGCAGTACTGTGATGACTAACAGCAGCAATGTATATTTAAAAACAATTTCCTCATTGGATATTTTCTATGGAGACATTGAAAAGGTGATCTCTATATAAGTATAAATAAGCCCATGGATTTAAATAATAATAATAATGAAAAATGTGTATATGATGTTCAAATATTATTAAGTAATATTTCTAAATATAGAATGAAATCTTAAAAAAAACAGCAAGAATTTTAAGATAATAAATTCATGATTAAAATGTGATGCTGACATTGTAATAGACAATCTGTAACTGATTTGAGGCAAGTTTTTTTAACCAGAAACAAATTTTGTGAGGTCATCATTACCTGGGATTTTATAGAAATAAAGCACTGGGTTATAAACTTCAGAATAAACCCTTAAATTCCAAGACTGAAATCCTTCCATGTCTATACATGTTACCAATTTTTAAAATATGAAGCATCACACTTTTTTTTCACACTAATACATTGCCACCATTGTATGTATGTTCTTCCTTCCGTCTTCTTGTCATGATAACTAACCTAAACTTTTTACCTGCATCCTTCAGAGCCCTGACCTCACTCATCTTCTGTATGAACCCCAAAACCTACTTTCTCTGTGCTTCCTTTGCAATATCTGACTACATAATGATCATAATTCTTTAATGCTTAATCAACCAAGTTGTCAAATCATGTGTGTGTGTGTGTGTGTTTGTGTATGTTGTTTCATGTTCACAAAATACAATATATTGCTATATTTAAGTAAAATATTTACCTTGATTGGATTAGATCATTGGGACTGAAAATTGATGGCAGATACTCTGGCCAATAGGAGTCTTAAAGTTCACTTTCAAATACAAATATTCTCAATCTGCAAGACACATCTAACATTAAATATCAATGCTAAACCTAAATACCATTTACCTTATTTTCATTTACTGCAAAGCATTTGCAATGAAGGCAAACAGCAAGTTATTTTATTGGCTGCAGTATCTTACCAGTACATGGAGAAAACTGCATAAGTGTAACCAAGAGGCTCTGCTTGCTTGTATCTGTCGTTCAGACAAGCTTTAATGCTGGCCTCAGCTTTCAGTAAACGTGAATCCCACAACCTTTGAGATTCTGATAAACCAGAGAGCATAAATGATCATTCCCAACACACTCACCCTGACAAAAATGTGAGGCAAGTAAAGGTTTTCTTAGACATATAATTATAATAGTTAAATATTATATTATGATTGTTGAAATAGAAAGCATGTCTTGTGACTGGTCTCAATTTTGAACATGAGAGATGAAAACAAAACACTAAGAAGCAGTCTAGTGTTTATTCTACAGCTACTTTTATAGGAGAACATCCATATGGAAGTAAAATTACATCCTGTTCGCTCCTAAAAAAATCATACTTATTCTTCCTTTATAAAATTTTGAGGCACAGATAATTTTTTCATTTTACTTTATTTAAATCTCAATATCAGTTATAAAGATTATAAAATATTAAGAGCTTCAGACTAATATATCTCTTACTTGTTTGGCATACTACATTTCTTACTTCAAATTATATTTTTGGTTTTAGGGTATAGAGCATATATGAATGTAAAATAAGAATAACTATGAGAAATGGAAGTAGGAATATACATAAGCTATTTTAACCTAAAAATAACAAATTATGTCTTTACTGTGTCTTACCAATCCATATAACTAACAACAAGAAGGTGAAGAATGCCTATATATAAGCTTTGTCATATATTTGGGAGCAAAAACATTTTTAATTTATTTATTTATATTTTATCTGTGTGAGTGTTTGACTGCATGTATATATGTGCATCTTCTGTATGTCTGGCACTTGTAGAAACCTGGAAGTGGCATCAAATCCTCTGGAAATGTAGTTACAGATAGTTGTAAACTGCTGTATGCAGTTGTAAACTGGTGCAGAGAACTGAGCTTGCTTCCTCTCTAAGAGTAGACGTCGCTCTTGACCACTGAGCCATTTCTCCAGTCCCAGCAATAACATGTTTTCAACTTGTATTCAGCTTTCCTGTAGAAAGCAGTCTAAGCATGTGGACAATTTTTTTTAAATTTTGTTCTAAATTATTACTAAAAAGAATATGTAATCAAGACTGAAGCCCCTGGAAATCCCTGCCATATGTCATTTTGCTATTTCCCTTGTATTTTAAGAAAAACTGTATGCTGTGGTAACATAGAGTCAGGCATTAGAGAAGTTAGAGGATACAGGTGTACTTGAAATCCTCTTAAGTAAGTGGTATCAGTGACCACTCTTCTAATTTCATAGAAGATTTAAAATTCTTCTCAGCATGTGTCTCACTGGAAGTCAACTTTCAAACCCTATTAGCCAGAAAGGCAATCAATATGAGGATTTTGAACTTTAAAGTAACTGATATCAAATTTAATATATTTATAATGAGGACTAAAAGGAAGTGGGAATTTGCACATCTCTTTAATAAAATTTCATAAGTAACAACATAAAACAAACAAACAAAAAGAGTAGCTAATAGAATAACACAATAACAGAATGGAAAGTGGGTGTTCTTCTAAAGACAAGAAACTCATCTCACAGTTTGTTAGTATTTTCAAAGTCATTTACAAAATTTTGAAAATATTTCTGGTATTAGAGGTAGTGATGAAGTGTTACTGACAAGAAACAAGAAAAGTGAATAGTAAAGGAAGCCATATTTCATGTGGCCTTGGCACAGTGGGCTCATGTAATTTAACACATAAAGCAACAGTCTCTTGAGTTGTAGTAGAGTAGTATGTAGTTTTCAATAAAATTGCACTTATCATACTCTGCCTCTGCCTGCCTATGGCACCTTATTCAATACACATTTACAACTAATGAATATTTATTTGTATGTACATATAAGTAAATTTACATAAGACATGTGATTTTCTCTTTTAATTCAAAATTTCTGTTACTATTGTTTAAAGGAAACAAATACTATATTGTACAAATGATAACTTTAAAAATAAATATAGTTAATATTATCAGCTATGTAAAATAACAGGTATAAATGAAAATTCTGGGGGAGACTGAACCATTTGTTATTGTAGACATGCAAGAATTTATAAACTAAGCAATAGTTTAAAGTGTTCTAACAAAAATCATACACAATTTTTAAAACATCTAACGTCATCATCCAAACAATACAACATGTATAACAAAATGAACATGAGTAAAGATAAAAATTAAGATCTTAACAATAAAAGTGAATTCTCACAGTTTGAAATTTAAATAGCTTCAAAATAATTATATGAGTAGGTATGTACATGCTTTATATGATCAAAATTGCACATTACAGAAAACATTGACACAATGTCTTTCTTCCATGTATATGATCCCCTCCATCTTCACTTTAGATAGTTTCATACTCCTACAAATGACTCCTTAGATGTCATGTTATATGTGTGAGATAAAATATGTGATTTTGTTTTGCTTCCTCTGGCTTATTTTGCTTTATGCAACACATTCGAATTCTGTTTGTCATCTAGACAGGATTCCTATTTTTGCTGTTTTAATTAATTAATATGAATACATAAAAATTTCATGTTGTTCTGACTTAGATTCTTTCACATTTAGATCAAGGAGTAGCAAAGCTGGATCATATGACGTTTATTTTTTTATTTCTTGAGAAATCTTCATTATTGGTTTACTGATGTCTGTATTGCAACTACTAGTTTATATACCAAAACAGCACATAGATTTTTTTTCCTGTATCCCAACCAAGACATTTCTTTTTTTTCCAGCTTTTTTGACTAGGATAAAAATAGAATGTTCTTTATTTACATTTTCTGATGGCTAAGTATGATGATCATATTTAAAATTTTCAATTAATTTATTCTTTGACAATTTTATACATGTTTATTGTTCACATCTCTTTTAATCTTCCTCTCTTATATACCCAACCTCTTTCCCCTTCCTCTGAAAAGTCTCCATCCCACTTTCATGTAGTATTTTTCTTCTTATTTTTGTTTTTATTTGTGACATGCTGCATTTAGCCAAGGCCACTCATATGGCCAAGAATATGGAACCATGCACTGGGGTATGAGGAATATGTCAAGGCTATGTTCCTGAAGACAATGACCTTCTAACTTTTTCAGTCACTGTCAGATTCCATTGCCCCTCCTGCAAGGAGCAGGATACCATGTGACTCTCCCTCAAACATGACTGAATGCTTAGCAGCTTACCTTCTTCATTACTAGACAAGAACTGCCATAATTAGTATCATATTGAAACGTCTATTTCTCAGTTACTTTTAAAGTATGACTTTGCCATATATGTTAACTTTTTCTGGTAGTTATTTGCTTTGAGGCTTAAAATAAATCAAAGCATACTTCAGAATCTCAGGAGACAGCTTGGATTTTAAACTGATACATTTGCCTAGAATTTTTTCCTAAAAGGTTTTTATATGATTTGGTCCTATACTCTTAATTCCTCTATCTAGCATTCGATTTCTTGTATTATATTCTGATTAATCTGTTTATGCCTGATGCTTTCTACTGCTTTTTATTAGACTAAGTTTTTTATCAGAAACCTTTTTTTCTTCAAAACCTCTGTCTCTTTGCTGCACTTCACATCATGATTTTAGACTTTCTCTTTTTTTTCTGACTTTCTCATCAACATTATATATTGACTCAATCACTTGATTCAGTGATTGTATCATTTTTTGAAACAATTGATCATTTACATAAGAAGAATTTTGAATTTTTTCCCAATGTTTCAACTGTTCCAGTACAATTAGTAGATTCAATAATTGAGGAATTATGTTCATTTGGAGATATTAAGTTGCCTTGATGTTTCATATTTCTTGTGTTATGATTTGTACATATTTTCTTACTGAAACATCTTTGGACTTTAGTTTGAGCTCCTTACATATTATGGTTTACAAATAAGAGGATAAAGAAGACTCAATGATGGTAATAACATCAAACCAGTAAAATATAGAAGTACACATAAAATTGATTACAGCCAACCACTGAACACTAAGATTCATGGAACAAAAAGTGACAGAAATCATACTATAAAGTGATAAATTACTGATGGTAAATATAAAATTAGTAAGTGAAGAAAATAAAGGAGCAGAAAAAAAGAAAAAGGAAAATAATGAGTTGTAGTTCAAAAAGGAAATGGTAAGAAAAATGAAAAACAGAATGAAGTACAGTGCAAGAAAAGAGTGCAGCAGAAAAAAAAATCCAAGAGAAACATAGATGTTTAAGGAGAAAAACAAATGTTATAAACAATATCTTTTCAAAAATATAATAAAATGAGGGCTAAATATTTGGCATAGTAGTTAAGAAGGTTTGCTGCTCATGCAGAGAATCTAGGTTCAGTTTTCTACACAAATGACAAGTCTACACAAAGGTATTAAGGAAGACAAAAGGAGTCCAAGTTTTATACAAATGAATTATTCTCAGTGCTTCCAAAACCTGCTCAATATGAAGCACAGCCTGAATAAAGAGTTGTAGAAGGCAAGTACTCCCCAGAGCTGTCAGTTTATGATAGCAGTAAAGTGCTTAGCAGATAAGAAAATTTGGTCAGTCCTACCACTATGGTCAACTTCTGGGTTAAACATACTCTTTTGCCTCTGAAGCTGGTACATTGCTGGAAATATCAGGAGTGACAAAGTGTATACTCTTGTGTAGGTGGTCATGCAGGACTACTGACTGTCATCATCAAATCCTCCAAATGGACTTTGGACTTCCAAAAACTATGGCTTTGTTCTGATTGCCACTCTCAGTCTCTTTTCACCAAGACCATCTCATTAACATTCAGGATGAGGTCCTGTGACTTCTGTCTTCACTAGCCAAAAGCTAGAGAGAGTTTTTTGTATACTCCTTTTATTACATATTATTTTTGTTTATTTTCATTTATCCTATGACTTATGGTGATTTATAATATTTTTCTTCTTATCTTTTTCTCTTTGGAATAGAACATGTTTGTTGGGTTGGGGTTGATATTCACATTTACTAGTTACTTGCAAATCTACCATATAACCTGCATCCATATAATCAATTATTTTAAAAAGCAACAAGAGTGTTTTTTATTAATCTTATAAAATTATTTCTTTGCTTACACATCTTTCCTTATACATATATCATAAATATACATGTATTTATGTTTGCACTTCTAATAAAGACCTAAAACCTTTGCACATTCTACAAGTCTATGCTACATATTTCTCCAATCATGTCTCTCACTGCTGTTGTTTACAAAATGGGTCTTTGAATAATCATAGTATTGAATCAAAATCTCCAAACTTGGAGCAGTACCATTCACTTTTTGTTTTTTTGTAATTAAAAACCCTTCACAGAGTCTTTTTCATCCTTTGTTCTTAAATGAGTCTTAACACTAAACAACAAAGTTTCCAGAAGCTTCAACTAACTACTCTATTCAAAGTAGTTTCAGTCTCCTACTTGTTTGTTCTCTTCCTGTAACAACTTTACATTATTTACTTATCTTCATATAATATTTATAATTTGATTATTGAGTTGTTAGTATATTTTGAGCATTGTTAAATTCAACCATGTTTCTTTTTTTTTTCTTTTTCAGTTTCAAAGGCTGGATAACTGTTAAGTTTATTTGGTCTGTGTAGTTTCATTTTTCTGGTTCTGTTCATTTGTGTAGTAGTCATTTATTGAACCCTTACTATACCAAAAATTAGGATTTTTTAAAAAAGTCAGTACATTAACTTAAAAGGCAGTCAAGCAAATTATTAAATTATCTATATGTTTTAAAAGGCCATCAACCATCTTTCTAAGAGTATCATCAGAGACATACTGAAGACAGAGGTTTTATTTCAGAGATTTTCATTCAGAGGTTGCAGTTGACATCTGAAGAAAGACAGAAAGTCAAGTGAATATATACAGGAAAAAGCATTCCAGGAAGGAAGAAGTCAGGACCAAAACTGTAGTCATATGATAAAAGATCAGTGCATCTATCTTACTGCAGTAAAAGATGAAAAAAAAAACAGGAAATAAAGCCTAACCTAAAAACAACAAGTCACAAATAAAGCCATCAATTCTATTATAAAATATTTAGACTTAAGCATAACTAAAAATAGCTAACAAATGGATAGAAATAAAGAATAAGTATGGACTAATTAATTCTTTTAAGATTATTTAATTTCTTCTGTTTGACATTATACACACACACACACACACACACACACACACACACACACACACAGACTATGATTTTTTCCATAGTTCAAAACGCCTTAGATGGTAATTCTGTAAAGGAAAGATATTTGACAAATAAGCGGTGTACAAAACCAACACAATATTACATGAGATGACAATAGGTCTCAAATGTAGTAGAATGATGATTGTGCCAACCAGAATATGATCATAGCTGTATTATCCTTCTGAAAACATGGTGGGTTCCTATGCTTGGGTTCATCAGACAACAGCATACTTACATATTTGATTGATGTACTAAAGAATAAAGAGTTAAAAATATATTCATATTTTCTTCTTGCTATCCTTCAAAATTCATTCTTCTACGTTTTATTTTCATCAATTTATTTTCACAAGAAACAGTACAGTAGAAAAAGAAGAGTTAGTGTAGTTCTGCAGTAAATCTGCTATACAGGAGCAAGGAACCCTCTATATACAAATTAGAAAGTTATTCTGATGGGTCAAGGCTACCATTAACTTATTCATTGTCACTACAGTTGCTTGGTAATAATGTGCTACATGCATTAATCCAATATTGAAGGAAATATTGAAAATAATATGATCACGTTCACTTAATATCTTTTTCTTTTTTCATATGCTATGCAGAAAACTGGCCAATGAATAAATAACTCCTTTTTTTACATATCAGCCAGACTGGATATTAAGAGGAAACAATGTGTAGATGATTCCAAGAAATATGAAATGTAATAAAAATATTTCATTTATACACATATCTATAATTGTTATAATTGGTATGTATCAAGGCTATATTTAGAATCCTACATGCTTTTAAACTATTTCTTCAAAACTAAAATGATACAAATTTTATTAGAATTTTTAAAGAAACCAAAAGAGTGCGACAAAAGTCTCAACTGTCAAAAAATGATAATTCTTATAAAACTTCTTTCATTTGTCTAAAGGAAAGTCAACAAAGTACCACTCTAGGTCATATTTTAAAGATGAATTTAATTAGTCCAATTTAATTTCTAATTTTTAATACACCCCTATAGAATGATAAAGTCAATTATAAGCCATTTGGTACATACTAATAGATGGTATTTTGAACTCTAAATAACTGAATTAGGTCAAATCAATGTAAGAAGAGATCATGAACTGAGTCCTAACCAAAGTCCTATGACTTTAAAAGTGGTAAATACTATGGTCAAAATATATTCATATTTGAGTCAAATCTGTGCCTAAACTCCTGTTTTACTTAAACTACTTCCAAGACATCTAGGCCACAACATGATAACAATGTGACTGCCAGTATCCTCTTAAAACCTATAATACATAACATAGTTATATTGTTTTTTAATATTTAAGTCACATTGTGTAACATTTTAAAGCTTTCTTTTAGTATCTAAAAGTTTACCTATAAGATTTAAATGTTTATGACTTAAACACACCATCATTCACACAATTGTATTGCAGAAAGAAAACACATTATTTGAACACAACACTAAACATGGACTAAAACCTCAAAGTGTATTGAAAGTTACAACTTCCAGTTCCTTGCTTGTTCAGTGACTTCACAATGGAGACAGAAACTGCCATTTATATGCACTTTATAATCTATAAATTATTCATCAATTGCAAATGTCAAAGCTATAGTAAGCTATGCATTATTATGATCATCATTAATTATTGGCATGGTTATTTATAGTTCTCCAATGACAGCTTTTGGATTCCATTTGGTTTCTTACAAATAAAAGTTTATGGAAGCTAAGGGAGAGGTAACAGAATACCAAGCACCTATGTAGGCTTAGATTTTTCAAAACCAACTTTAATTATGGTTCTTTAATGCTTCATTCTCCCTTCAAGCCTAACACCACCAGAAGTAAGGAAAAAGAAAGGTTAATAGGAAACAGGGTTTGTGGACTTATTTAGAAATAGTTCTTTGTGGGAATTCCAGGCTTCATTGTCAGCAGTCCAGTCCACTAGCAGAACATCAAACATGAATCAGTACTGGCAGTCTAGTTCATTTTGCAAACACTAAACATACATCAGTAGCAGCAGCTTGATCCAGAAGAAACTTTGAAGTTCTACCAATCACCATGAGTCTACAGAAGTCCAGGAAGCAGCCAGAATACCGCCAGAAGTTCCTTGGTGTGTTTCTCTCAGTGAAATCTCAACAAGTGAAGATCAGCAAAGAAAGCATGACAAGTCAATACAAAAGTGCCATCAGCGGAGACCAGCATCAGTGAAACCCTATGATGACCAGCAAAGAGTTGAAAGACAAAGCAATGCAAGAGCACGCTCTGCTGCCTATTGGGTTATATTTATATTCTTTTCAAACATTAGATACCACTCAAGCATTCACTCCAGCAAAACATCGAATGCTCTTTCATCAAATAACTTCCAGAAAAATCTGCCACGTCTTTTCTCAGTAAAACATCTTCTTATAAGATAATTTCTAGAAAAACATCAAATGACACAACTGAATCTCCTTCAAAACTAGAAATTCCTATTTCACATCTACTTATTTGTTTTTAATCTGCTCATTTTCTTCCACAGGAATATAATGTGTTCATTTTCCATTTAAGTGTTAGTCTTCAACAATACTTGAACTTAGAACCACAGGGCACTTTACAACTCTAAAATTTTACACTATATGAAGAATGAAGAAGAGAAAGACCAGGAATACTTACTAAAGGAGAGGCATGACTGACTCAGGAAAAACGCTACACAAAAGAAGAAATGGAAGCCTTCTAGGAAGGACCTCTGCTGAGAACTTCTCAAGATATTGAATGTCTTAGCAATATCAGAGGCAAACAGAAGGTACTATGATGGAAATACAAATCTTTTTAAGTTTAGCAAGGTCCAGTGACATTTTCTCAAATGGAACATTCTGAACTGAGTCACAGGATGTATTTTGGTATATTTGAACAAGTATTTTTCTGAAACATTTAGTTTTACCTTTTTAAATGCACTGAATTTATTCTTTCAAAAGTTAGCTAGATATTAGTACATATTTTAACATAAAACAGCCATAAAATACAACTACAGCAGTATGGCACTTAATATTAATTGTTACTTTGACAAGATCTGTATTTAGGAGACAAACCTGTATATACAGTCACAAACAATTTCAAATGAATTTGTTGAGATGGAAAAACAAAAATATGTGCTTAACTGAATAAAGAGAAGAATAGAGATGCCAAAGTGGGCTAGGAAAACCCAATAAAATATCAATCATACAAAAAGGTGTACAATTAACTAAGAAGTTTAAAACATGTGAGAAATGATGTTCTCAGAGTAAGAGTATACCACATTTTTTAAACTATTCACTCTACCTCCAGTTCATTGAAACTCTCACCATCAACCCTGCCCACAATCCTTCCCAAGTTTCCCCTCCACTGCTCCCTGAGTATCCACCAACACTGGAACATTAAGTCTTTATGAGACTATAGGCAAATCCTCTTCCACTGAGGCCCCAAACAAGGCATCCCAGTTAGAAGAACATATTCCACAGACTGGAAACAGCTTTTGGTATAATCCAGCTGTAGTTGTTCAGTGCCCACTTGAAGATCAAGCTGCACATCTACTACATATGTGCAGGGAGGCCTAGGTCCAGCCTTTATATGTTCTTTGATTGATGGATTTTTATCTGAGTGTCCCAAGGATCCAATATCTGTGGGTTGTCCTGTAGTGTGACTATCCCCTCCTTGATCCACAATTCATCTTCCTGTTCTTTCATAAGACTCCTTAAGTTTCATCCACTGTTTGACTGTGGCATCTGCAACTGTCTGAGTCAGTTGCTGGGTGGAGCCTCTCAGAGGACAGCCATGCTAGACTCCTATCTGCAAGCATAATAGAAAACCAATAATAATGTCAGGGATTAGTGCTTGCCCATGGGATGGGTCTCAAGTTGGACCTGTTATGGGTTGGCCATTTCCTCAGGCTCTGTTCCATGTTCTTGTAGACAGGATGAATATGGGATTAAAAGTTTTGTGGATGGGTTGATGTCCGTATTGCTCCATTGAGGTTTCTGTCTGGCTACAGAAGGTGGCCTGTTCAGGTTCCATAGCCTTAATGTTATAAGTCACAGCTAAGGACACCCCCATTGATTCTTGGGTGCCTCTTTTATACCAGGTATCTGTCTCTTCCTGGAGATGGCTCCTATCCCCACTCCAGCCCTATCAGTTGCAGATTTTCATTCATTCTCATACCCATCTGGCCATCTCTTCTGTCTTTCCTCACACCTGATCCTAAAACTCCCATTCCCCTCCCCATCTCTTCACCCACCTAGTTACCTCTCTCCATCAGCCTCTTATAACTGTTTTATTCCATCTTCTAAGTGAGATTCAAGCATCCTCCCTTTGAACTTCCTTCTTTGGGTCTGTGGAATATAGCATGGGTAGCCTGTATTTTATGACTAATATCCACTTATAAGTGAGAACATGCCATACATGTTCTTTTGGGACTAGGTTACCTCACTCAGGATGATGCACTCAAGCTCTCTCTATATGAATGCAAAATTCATGATGTCTTTGTTTCTAATAGCTGAATCATATTCCATTTTGTAAATGTACCACATTTCCTTTAACCATTCTTTGTTTGAAGGACATCTAGGCTATTTCTAGTTTTTGTCCACTATGAATAAAGCCAGTATGAATGTCCTTGTGGTATAGTGTTGCCTATTTTGGGTATATGCCCAGGAGCTGAATAGTTGGGTACTAATGTAGAACTAGTCCCGATTTTCTGAGAACCCACCAAATTAATTTACAAAGTGGTTTTACAAGCTTTCCCTCCCACTATCAATGGAGGAGTGTTCCCCTTGCTCCATATCCTTGTCAGCTTGTGCTATCTCTTGAGTTTTTTATCTTAGTCATTCTGATGGGAATAAGATGAAACCTCAAAGTTGTTTTTATTTGTATTTCCCTGATGACTAAGGACTTTGAACATTTCAAGTTCTTGTTGCCTCCAAGATTCCTCCATTGAGACTTCTCTATTTAGCTCTGTATCCCAATTCTTTTTTTTTATTGGATATTTTATTTACATTTCATATGTTATCCCCTTACCCCATCCCCCACTCACCCGGGAACCCCCCATCCCCTTACCTCTCCTCCTTCTTCTTCCGTGGATGTAACCCCCATCTACCCCCCCACTCCCACTTCCCCACCCTCAAAATTCCCACCCCCTGGGGCATCCAGCCTTCATGAGGTCAAGGATCTCATCTTCCACCTGTGCCCAGCTTGGCCCTCCACTCTTACATATTCAGCTGAAGCCCTGGATCCCTCCCTAAGTGCTCCCAGGCTGGTGGTTTAGACCCTGGGAGCTGTGGTTGGTTGGTATTATTGCTCTCCTCATGGTGCCACAAACCCTTTCAGCTCCTTCAGTCCTCACTCTAACTCCTCCATTGAGAACCTCATGATCAGTTCAATGGCTAGTTGTGAGCATCTGCCTCTGAATATGTCAGACTCTTGAAGGCCTCTGAGGAGACATCCATATCAGGCCCTTATCAGCATGCACTTCCTGACTTCCACATCAGCATCTACCTTTGGTGATTGCACATGGGATGGATACTCAGGTGGAAAGGTCTTCAAATGGCCCCTCCTTCAGTTTCTGTCCCTCACTTTGTCTCCATATTTGCTCCCTTGAGTATTTTGTTGCTCCTTCTAAGAAGAACTGAATCACCCCCACTTGGTCTTCCTTTTTTATGAGCTTCATGTGGCCTGTGAGTTGCATCTTGGGCATTTCAAGGTTCTGGGCTAATATCCAATAATCAGTGAGTGAATACCATGTGTGTTCTTTTGTGATTAGCTTACTTCACTCAGGATGATAATTTCTAGTTCCATCCATTTACCTAGGAACCTCTCGAATTCATTGTTTTTAATAGCTGAGTAATACTCCATTGTGTAAATATACCACATTTTTTGAATCCATTCCTCAGTTGAAGGACATCTGGGTTATTTCCAGCTCCTGGCTATTATAAATAAGGCTGCTATGAACATAGTTGAGCATATGCCCTTGTTATATGTTCGAGCATCTTCTGGGTATATGCCTAGGAGTGGTATAGCTGGATCCTCAGGTAATGTTATGTCCAATTTTCTGAGGAACCGCCAGATTGATTTCCAAAGTGGTTGCACCATCTTGCAGTCCCACCAACAATGGAGGAGTGTTCATCTTTCTCCACACCCTCGCCAGCATCTACTATCACCTGAGTTTTTAATCTTAGCCATTCTGACTGGTGTGAGATGGAATCTCAGAGTTGTTTTGATTTGCATTTCCCTGATGACTAAGGACACTGAACATTTCTTTAGGTGCTTCTCGGCCATTCAAGTTTCTTCCATTGAAAATTCTTTGTTAAGCTCTATACCCCATTTTTTAATAGGGTAATTTGGTTGTCTGGAGTCTAATTTCTTGAGTCCTTTGTATATATTGGATATTAGCCCTCTATCAGATGTAGGATTGGTAAAGATCTTTTCCCAATTTGTTGGTTGTTGTTTTGTCCTATTGACAGTGTCCTTTGCCTTACAGAAACTTTGCAATTTTATGAAGTCCCATTTGTCAATTCTTGATCTTAGAGCATATGCCATAGGTGTTCTGTTCAGGAACTTTTCCCCTGTGCCCAAGTATTTGAGGCTCTTCCCCACCTTCTCTTCTATTAGTTTCAGTGTATCTGGTTTTATGTGGAGGTCCTTTATCCACTTAGACTTGAGCTTTGTACAAGGAGATAAGAATGGATCAATTTTCATTCTTCTACATGTTGTCCTCCAGTTGAACCAGCACCATTTGTTGAAAATGCTGTCCTTTTTCCACTGGACAGTTTTAGCTCCACTGTCAAAGATCAAGTGACCATAGGAGTGTGTGTTCATTTCTGGGTCTTCAATTCTATTCCATTGATCTTCCTGCCTGTCTCTGTACCAATACCAGGTAGTTTTTATCACTATTGATCTGTAGTACAGCTTGAGGTCAGGGATGGTGATTCCTCCAGAAGTTCTTTTATTGTTGAGAATAGTTTTCGCTATCCTGGGTTTTTTGTTATCCAATTCTTAATTTGGTTCTTTGGGTTGTTGGTTTCTAACTTTTTGAGTTCTCTGTAAATTTTGAACATGGGCCCGCTGTCAGATACAGGGTTGGTGATGATACTTTCCTAATCTGTGGGCTGTGGATTTGTCCTATCAATAGCATCATTTGTCTTATAGCTTTGCAGTCCCATAAGGTCCTATTTATCAACTGTTAACCTTAGAGCTTGAGCCATCCAGTGTTCTATTCAGGAACTCGTCTCCTGTCCCAGTGCATTCAAGGCTATTTCCCACCTACTCTTCTATGATATTTAGTGTATCCAGTCTTATTTTGATATTCTTGACCCATTTGAACTTTCATTTTGTGCTAGGTCATAAATATGGATCTATTTTCATTCTACATGTAGACATCCAGATAGATCAGCACTGTTTGTCAAAAATGCTTTCATCTTTCCATGGTATGATTTGGGCTTCTTTATCAATAATCAAGTGTACATAGTTATGTGGGTTCATTTTTGTGCCTTTGATTGATTCCATTGATCAATGTGTCTGATTCTCTACCAATACCATACATTTTTTTTATGACTACTGCTCTGCAGTAAAAATTGAGGTCAAGGATGGTTCTTTTATTGTTCAGGATTGTTTTCGGTATCCCAGATTTTTTGTTTTTCCATATGAAGTTGACATTTGCTCTTTCAAGGTCTATAAAAAAATATGTGCTATAATTTTGATGGGGATTGCATTGAATCTGTAGACTGCTTTTGGTAAGATGTCCATTTTGCTATGTTAATGAGCATAGGAGATCTTTCCCTAAGGAGACCTCCATTTTCTCCCTACTTCTCCTACAACCTGTAACCTGCTGATCCTGAAACATACAGGTAAGCAGCCCTTCCACCACCAATCTTCCCTGCTTTCTGAGTCCTCTGTAGTAAGCCAAGATACTCTGAGCAGCCTGCTCGCACAGGTACACTCCATTCTCCCCCCATGCCTTTGCCCAACTACATCAGATCTGTGAATCCTGAGCCATACCTGTAAGCTTCCTTTCCCCCACTCAATTTCCATACTTGCTGATTCCTTTGTAGTATATAAATTATTGGTTATCCAATATCAAGTTCTCATTCCTGAAAACAATCATACAAATAACATTATATTAATTGGATAGATTATATTTACAAATATATACATCAGATAGATAGATAGATAGATAGATAGATAGATAGATAGAAATCTACATACATATGTGTATATTCATATGTATATTGAGTATATATGTATATTTATACTTGCATGTAGTGATAATTACTGGAAAATATGGCAAGCATGAAAGAGCATAGGGAAGGATTAAGGAAGAGAAAAAAGCAATAAATGATGTAATTATATTATAATCAGTGAACAATCATACAAATAACATTATATAAATTGGATAGATTATATTTACAAATATATACATCAGATAGATAGATAGATAGATAGATAGATAGATAGATAGATAGATAGATACAAATCTACATATATATGTATATATTCATATGTATATTTAGTATATATTTATATTTATATTTATACATGCATGTAGCGATAATTCCTGGAAAATATGGCAAGCATGAAAGAGCATAGGGAAGGGTTAAGAAAGAGGAAAAAGCAATAAATGATGTAATTACATTATAATCAGTGAACAGTGACCTGAGTACCAATATTAATCTCTATTTGAGTGTGTAAGATAAACATTTTCCGTATCCATTACTTCTAATTGAGCATTGCCCATGCCCTGGCAGTGTGAGCTACAGAAAACATCCTCTTTTAAGTTGTTTTGTTGGCTCTTTTGTCAAAAACACAGACAAGTAACTAATATAATGGATTGAGAAAATCAAATTAATACAGAAGTGTAAAAATTCTAAAAAAGTAAAATAATTTTTAAATTATTAATAAAAATAAATTATTCAATTAAAACTAATAAGTTAGATGCAATTGGAAAAGGTTATTGGCAAAGCACACAAAAATGATAGAAGATTAGTTGCAAACTATAAGTAGTCTCTATTCCCTACGGTGTACTTCTATACAGTCTTCATTTGCTTATTGTCCATTTTTCTATAAACTCATCTATGAATCAAATCACTGATACTAGGTGTAGCCTTGTTTTTTCCTGAACTTCCACAGTGCCCCAGTTGGAGGCAAGCCTTCAACACATAAGTCTTCAAGGAACATTTCAGATCCAATCCACTGTATTGGAATATATATGATATCTGTATCCTCCAAGTCCCTAAAGATGCTGGAGATGTGGCCCAGTGGCTAAGAGCATGAAGACCTGAGTTCAAATCCCAGCATGCAAATATTATCTTGGTCAAGTTATGTGTGCATGTAACCCCAGTACTCTGGGTTAGGAGTTAGAGACAAGAGGATTATTGCAGCTCACTGGTTTTCACTCCAACTTCAGTGTCAATGAATCTGTTTCAGGGCAACAAGTCTGAGAGAGAAAAAGCTACCTCTCTCCTCTGGTGTTTGTGTATGCAAAGAAACATGTATCCTACACACACACATACATATACAGCACACACCCACACATACACACACACAAACACACCACCCCACACCACCCACAGATTCTCTAAAAATGAAGAAAAGAGAGATGGTCAATTTTTAAATTTATATAAAAACTAAAGAAGTCTTAAAAAGGATCTAAAAACCAACTGTATATGGTTTAAATCAGTAGATGACATAACTACAAATCTGTCCAAATGCTAACAATGAGAACTATGAAAATTAAATACTGTATGCAAGGCTGGGAAATAACTCAGCTCTCCTGACCTGATAGCACAAATATGCGTTAATACATCACTTTGGAAATGGCAGAATCACAGAAAGCTAAATGTACAAATAACACAATATAAAAATAAAATTGTTAAAGAAATGACTGATGTGAATTGTGAAAGATCTATTTGAAAAGGTTAATATCAGCATTTATAGTTTTCCAATAGGAGAGAACCTATAAATCCAGATAAAGAATAATATATATAATAATAATTAGATATAGAAATGAATATTGGATATGATCATGCAATTAAATAATTCAAATCACTAAAAATGAGCAAACTGCCAACATATACACTAACACATTGTGATGTTCAGGAAAATCAAAAAACTCCTTACTTGAAGTTTGTTTTTATAGTAGCTACTCTATGTTGATTTCAAGTTTGTAACAATATTTATGTGAAGATAATGAAAAGGAGAGACTAGAGAGGTTGTTTCTGTATCATATTCATGTCTTGTTTTGTCAATGTACAAATTATATTGGTATATTGAGTTAGAAGTTTATTGAATTCTATAATTTATAAATATTGTTTCATTTACACTATATTTCTATAAAGTTTGGTGAGAGTGCTTTACATTTTCTTTTTTATGTCTTTAAGTAGATTCTTGTATAGTTTCTCCTTGGATCTTCTCTCATTTCCACAAGACAATTCTCTAAGGTATGATCCCATTGCTTTTGGGACTTATGCATTGTAGGAAGCGGGTGTGGCGGCCATTCCAAAATGGCGCCTGAGGTTAACACCTGACTTCCTCATATGCCCCTGACTTTGCCTAATCTCAGGTCTGTGGCTTTGACATTATGGATTGCCCTTACTGATGGTCACTCTCCAGGAGTGTACTCGGATCACGACTTTCTATGACATACTTGTAAAATGATGTGCCCTTGGCCTGGACGCTCCTGCGAAGTTCATTTATGGCAACAAGAAGTGTCGCTCCTTCAAACACCAAAGATCCTGCTAAAATACAATATGCCCATAGAAGGGATTCCATTGGTTGAGGATGAAGCAATTCCATGATTCCATGATACAAAGAGAGTCCTGCACCCATCATGAAAATACCAATACCACTAATCAATGAAGAAATATAGTGCATATTTGAAAAGCTATACGGGTGAGAAGAATCTGGTGTCTGAACAGTCTTGCTGATGTCTAGTGCTAGCAAACCCTGGTTACAAGTATCAGATAATGAGTGTGTAGCTTCTGAGAACATACTTGCGGAACCAGTATAAATCCAGGCAAGAAATTTAAAGAAGCAGTTTAAGCCATTAATGCAAATAGCAACCATCACCACTTTTCCTGGTCCCTTAAGAAACATTTGGAAACATTGAGCTCTAAGCTCTTTCCAAGCTTCTGGGCACTACTTTGAAATGGCCGTTTCTTTTGTAACGGCCATCAGGTTCCGTTATTTTCTAAAGGCCGGGGCTGGTTCTGCTGCTCCGGTTTGCAGGTCAGGGTCTAGCAAGAAAGGGAAACTGGGGCGGAGGAAGGGGAAGAAAAAAGGGGCAAAAGACGCAGAAGATAGATACAAGACAGAGTCCGGTGGAATCTCTTCAAGTCTCCTCTTTATTCTCCTCACTCTCCTCTATTCTCCTCACTCTTTCACTCTTATACTCCTCACTTTCCTCTTCAGAACTATCTCCATTTTCAGACTTTTGCTATCACTCTTCTTTTAACTGCTCTAGTGTATTGCTACCCTATTCTAGCTCCTTGATGTAACTTGTCCCAATGCTGGGAACCTTATATTCTCTGAACCGAGAACTTTCCCTTGTCCCACTTACCTGGGAACTTTCTCTTGTCCCATTTACCTGGGAACTTTCCAGCTAGCTGCCCTGACTGCGATGAGTTCTGAAGTCCCCGTACAGACCACCACTTGTCAGGACCACCACTTGTCGCTCCCCAATCCGACCAGCAGACAGAGAATGACACGGTGTTCTTCTTCCCAACGCAGTTTATTCAGGAACCCTTACATTCTTCAAAAAGCCCCCGAGCCTCTCCTCCACCACCCTTAAATCCCTCTGCCTTCTCCAATCAGAGCCTGCCACGTCAGTGCATGTGATAGAACAGTGGGTATGGCAAGATCTGACATTGACCTCCGTAGCAGATGGCCTGATTATGCATAGCAGTGAGCCTGTGCAATATTGCCTGTGGGCGTGGCTTCTTCAGGGGTGTATGAGGAAGTCAGGTGTTAGCCTCAGGCGCCATTTTGGAATGGCCACCACACCTGCTTCCTACAATGCACAAAGTTACATTTAAATAAGTGACTAGTCAAACAAAACCAACAGAGTGACAGAGTGCAGTAACTGAGCACAGGCAAGATTGTCAAGACCTTACTCTGGCCAAATATATATTAAAAATTATACTCTAAATTTTACAGACTATATTTTCAAAATATTTCCTGTTTTTCAAAACACTACTACTAGAAAGTACTAGAAACTAAAAATGGATTTAGCAAAATTACAAGGAAAAGATAATCGTCTATTTCTCAACATAAGACTTCTCCCCAACTATCAAACAGCTTTAACTATGTTCCATGCTTAGAGAACTCTAAAAACCCAACTTTAATTTGTTTTAATACCAACTTTCAAAGAGGCACTCACTATCTGAGCAGCTTTGAAGAACTTGAAAGGTTACAGTGAAGCTCATGAGATCTAACACATATTTTGTTGAGAGAATTGAATGTGTATCTTTCTGAGAAAAACATATAGTCTGTTTCTGAGCTCATGTTATAAATAAAATCATTGTATCACATATTTTATTTCAGGGTAAACAGGATGATCATGTATCATCATTCTGATGTAACGCTATTTCATGGTACATTGGTCTACATCATGCTTTCTTAATCATGCATTCCTTGAGTGACTGACTCATCAAGGTAATGCTGCTTCCTCCTATACTTCCATAAAGGCATGGGTCTTTAGGATGTATTATCATGTTCAGGCACATACAAACTTGTAAGAAAAATGGGAAAAGATTGTTGACAAAGTGACATTAAAAACCAGCTCTAAGGTTCCATAAGAACCATTAAATATTTTAAATGTTTATTGCTATTATTAATTACTATTATTAATGGTTTGGGGATGTGAGTATGGGCACGCTTGTATGCTTTATGCTACACTATGCTTGCAGATAGGAACCTACTATGGCTGATCTCTGAGAGGTTCAACACTGTTAGGAATTCAACAAAAACCTCAAGCTAAATGAACAGATCATATATGCAGAGGGCCTAGAGCAGATCCATGCAGGCAGTGTTTGTGATTGCTGACTGAGTCTCTCTGAGCCCCGATGAACCTGGCTTAGGTGATTCTGTGGGCTATCTTATCCTAGTGTTCTAACCTCTCTTGGCTATAAGATCCTTTCTGCTCCTCATCTATGTTGTTCTGAGCTCCTCCTAATGTATGGCTGTCAGTCTCTGCATGTGTTTCCATGAGAGGCTGAAGGAAGCCTCTCTATGGATGACTGGGTTAGGCACTAATCTGTGGATATAACAGAATATCATCAGAAATCATTTCATAGACTTGTTTGTTTGTTTGGTCAGTTATGTTTGGTTCTAACCTAGCTTTCTGAGACATCAGTCATTTGAAACCCTGTCATCTAGACAGTATTGGTCATGGACTTCTACTTTTAACACACATATATGAGAGTGGCTTCTGATAATACTGATTGAAATATTGTCCTTCTTCCATGTATTTTTACTTTCTTTGTGACACAATATTACCATATTATTTTCAATCTTGTTGATTCATTTAATTAAATTTTAGAAGCATTATAAGAATACCAGTAGGATTTTGAAAAGAATTGCACAGAATCAATGTATTACATTGAGTGTAAGTGTACTGTCATTTAACAATATTAGATCTGGTGAGATGTGGAGGGAAAAGTTCTTTAATAATTTATCCTGAGTTTCTTTATTGGGTTGCTTCATTTTTTCCATTCTCATTTAGTTGTAAGCATCTCTTTAACCAGAGTTATAGCACTGTACTTTAAAAGGATAAATAGCTACAGAAATGTTTTATTGTCTTTAAAACATGTTAGAGAAAGTTCCATTGTATTGGAATGCAAGTTATGAGTGAAATGGTGCCCTTGATGTAATAAAACTGAGAGCAGTAGAAACAGATGCAATGGCGGAATAGTGAAAGAAAAGAGGATTCTAAGCAAGATTTTTAAGAAACATCATGTTAAAAAAAATAGCAAATTTAGTAATTTAAAGAAATTTTATGCCCTTGCTAGAAGAAAATGGAACAAAGCGTTTGAAATGAGTTTTACTTTAGTGCAAGCATTATACATTAACTTATAAACAGCTGTGATTTGTGATATAAGTATTCTGGGTTCAAACAGATTTGGAGAATACAGTGGGTGTCATGAATATGATGAATTCCAGCCTTCTAATTAAAAGTCAAACAGCAATGCCCAAATGTGATTACCAAAGAAGTCAGCACATCCAAATATGAAAATAAAACTACTAGAAGGAGAACATATATGTAAATTTCATCATATGGTATTAAAGGAAAATACCTACTTACACAAATCTAACTCATACCTCAGGAATGATGTTCTGTGATTTCCCTACCTGAATCACGGTCAGTGATTTCAGAGGCAGCTACTAAGTGTCAATGACTATTCATGAATATTAACTCCTGAGTGTTTTTGACATATCTAAATGTCTTTGAAAGATTAAGAACATCTTCTCTCACTGAGTCCAGCCTCCTTTTCTAACATATAAAAAATATGTATTGACTACCTTTCCTTCTGTGAAAAAAAATGGTAGTATGCTTTCTTTCTTAATCACTATATAGATAGAGTTATAGAAAAATGCAATTTATGTACATGTATATATAAGATATTTTCAAACACCCAGCTCTTGCTTTTATTATCTTTAATAATATTTTATTAAGTTTTACTTCAAAGATAACTGCTCTTAATTTTGTTTCCTTCTTTGGATTTAATTTCAACATCCATTCCTAAATTCTTAAGAAAAATTAAAATATTTTTAAGCTTTATTTTATATAATGATGACTCCTGAAAGAAGGCACATGAGTCTTTTTTAGACATGAGTCACTTGATTGATTATCTAATAGGAATCTCTAAGAAGTCGCAGAGACCTGAGACCCTATGCTGATGACCTTAGTTAAAATGCACAACAGTAGGGACCCGAAACCTGAAGAAACCACCTCCAATAACCAGACAGGACTCTCAGTGGAAGATTGGGGACACCAACCCACCTACAAAATTTTGACCCTGAATTGGTCCTGTCTAAAAGAAAAGCAAGGATAAAGATGGAGCAGAGACTGAAGGAATGGCTGACCAGTGAGCAGTAAGAGGGCAAAGATTGAAGGGGACACCAAGTCCACAGAAAGACCAACAGGGTAAACTAACCTGGACCTCTGGGAGCTCCCAGAGACTAAGCCACCAAATAAAGGGCATATACAGTCTGGTTAGAGGCCCCAGGCATATGTAGCAGAGAGCTGCCTTATTTGGCCTCACCTCCTTGGGAGAGGATTTGCCTAATCCTGTAGTGACTTGTTGCCCCAGGGTAGAGGGATGGGGGTGGGAGTCTCAGAGGCAAAAAGGAGTTTGGGGGAAGAACTCTGTGAGGGAGGACCGAGAGGGGAACTGCATTTTGGATGTAAATAAACACAGTAATCAATCAATAATAATAAATTAGGAGGCTATCCCAAAAGCTATTTCCTGTACATGGAATATGTTCATCGAGCTAGGCTGCCTGGTCTGCCCTCAGTGGGAGAGGAAGCAGATAATCTCTCACAGAGTTGAAGTGCCAGGGTATGGGGATACCAAGGGGAGCCCTCAACCTCTCAGAGGAGAAGGGGAGTGAGAATGGAGGAAAGATTGGAGGATGGAGGCTGGGAGGGGGGCAGGTGAGCAGGGTGTAAAGTAAATAAATAAATAAATTTAAAACAACAGAAAATAACAAATAGATAGATAGATAGATAGATAGATAGATAGATAGATAGATAGATA
>NW_021604576.1:4111064-4157747 GCF_004785775.1 Grammomys surdaster | reverse complement strand
TAGATAGATAGATAGATAGATAGATAGATAGATAGATAGATAGATAATTTTCCTGGGACTTGAAGCTAGACTACAGTAAAGAGAAGTTTATGTCATCTCCAGCTCAAAGGATCTGAGTCTTATGTCCTAAGTGTGTAGTGATTTCAGCAATGTAGCTCATTTTGAGCTTCTGCTATTCTCTTCTCAAGAATCTCCCCAAGTATGGCCCCTTTATTTTTCTCTGGTTGCTGTGGTTGTTTCATGTATTATACTCACATCTTAAGATATTGTGAGTAGTAACTGTAAATAAGCAAGGACATGTAGCTTTGACATTCTGTATCTGGGTTACTCTTCCTCAAAGTCCTTAAAAAATAAACAATAATAACAACCAAACAAAAGATATAATAAAAAAAGACTTCCAATTCACTATTGTATGGAAGCTCATGTTAAAAGATGAATAATTGCCCAGATAAACATTTGGGTTGATGTAATTATGAATGGCAAGTAACTAGGATCAGACCTTTCATAAGCAAGGAAGAATGGTTTAGGTTTGTGTACTCATATCAAAATGAATTGAAGAGGCTGCTGCAATCTGGTAATTAAAGAACAGTTGTTAGATTATATCAGCTTAAAATGGCTGTGAGTACTTGTTTCTCAGAATGACTTTTTCCTACATGTTTCTTCATATCAAAATGAGATCAAATTCAGGGCTTGGGTGCACAACACACATTTTTTAGGTCAATTTAGATCATTGGTCTAACAGACTTCTGTGAAAATTATGAGTCAGTTTGCAATCACCACCTGCAAAAATTCCAGCCGAAAGATTCAGAGTCTGAAAAGAATCCATCAAACTGTAACAAGGTACAAAACCTTCTATATTTATGTTCTTAAACTTCAAGAGAACATAGATGGGTGGTATGTAGAGAGTAATGAGGACTCTGGGAAAAAGATAAATCAATGATATACTGACTAATTTTGATGCCTCTATATTCAATAATTTTTAAAATACCACATAAGTGTCTTGAACTTTAGAGAAAGTTAGGAAACTGTGCTCAGCTCATTACAATAAAATAGTAAATAAATATAAAAGCTCCAATGCCAATTTTATTATTATACTATCAGTAAATCTTTGAATGGACATGGTAAGAGAAAGTTACTAAGAATGTCATAAAGAATCATGTTATACTTATTATCTAAAAATCACATAATCATATGTGTATGTTTGTGTGTGTGTGTGTGTGTATAAAAAATATTTAGATTTTAAAATTAAACATTTTGAAGTATGATACTTAAAGAAATTTGGTTTTCACAGTTTAAACTTGAGTTAATATGTATCTGTTAAGGTGAGCACCCCAAAATTTGTTTGCCTCTACACTATATATTCCTGCAAAATCCATATATTATGTATGAGATAACAAAAGTTATAGTATAAGAAATAAGAAATATCAATTGAGTTGTTAGTCAGAAGACCCCAAGAGACATCCAATATAATATAAACTATTCCTGTTTCTTGTATTTGCCTCTCAAAAGTTGGAGTAAGTCCTCATTGCCAAAAATGTCACTGATTTTTGACATAGGACAGGGGATTTGAGCTGGATCTGACATGAAAGCCTCTTCTCAAAGGACCAGAAGGTACAACGCAAGCTACTAAGGGAGAAAATCAAACAATGCATCTATTCAGATATAATACTTATGAATTACCTCATATTCTGTTAAGTGCAACAGTGGCACTCATATCTTCATGGTAACCAAAGGCTCTATAATAAGTCAGGCACACTCAACAGGAAGGAGATCATACCTATTATTGAAGACCTAGTCAGCTACTTAGGGATAGTGAATTCATGGATAATAGCAGAAACAGATCACACCACATTAACTAAACCAGATAATTCCTAGCTGCATTCTAGATATGTACCTTCATACACACAAATAAGCATAACATTTGCTCTTACCAAAGAAGCTTTTCTTTATAGCAGGTGAAGACTCTTACAGAAAGCAACTACTGATCAAATTTCAGAGACCATTTGAATATTACAAAAAAAAAGCCTCTGCTCAGTGGATTTAACTACTGCATAATTCCTGTATCCAACACTAAAAAAACATTGTAGAAGAAGGGATAGAAACACTGTAAGAGCCAAAGGACTAGGAAATCTGCTGTAAAATGGTGTCTCTGAGAAATGACAGGGAATTTAGACCTATGATACCTCAACATTATGATTGCCTAAAAAGGACCTATACAGGGAAAACACCAATAGATACACTATCATGAAAGGACAGAAATAATGGAGTTCTACAACTAGAAAAAAAACTACAAACTACTAAGGATCTTTAAGAGAGGAAGAATTAGTCATCCCTAGTTAAGAGTTTCCTGATTTGTTAACCAACACCAATTCAACAGCCCTGAATTTATATAAATACAAGCATTACCAAAAGATTTCATTCTTACATGTATATAACAAAAACAATTAAAGCAAAGGAAGCCAAGAATTTAAGAGACATCAAAGGGGAAAGAAGAGGTGGGTAGAGGTAGGAAAATGATGTAATAATTATTTTTAATTAAATCTAAAAACAGAAGTGATTTATGTTTTCCTTCTTTCCAGTGAAGAAGACTGAAATCTCGAGAGACAAATTGTAATGTCACAAAAAAGATGCTAGATAAAATATCCTAAATAACACAGACAATTTCCTCTTTTATACTCTTGATACACCTGTCTTATATAGTATTTTCTTCTTTATTTTTCTATAGCTTTTTCATTTAATTAAAAATATCTTTAGAAAGAGAACAATGCTTGTTCTGGAGCATATCCAAACAATTCCTGCACATCGAAGAAGCCTGATGTCTGGCTTCCTGATGTATGCCCTTCCAATAATATATATGAATAGTATAGACATATTACTACAGTGCTGGCCATCAGAAACACCTTTTACAGTGTTTATAAATTGATACAATACTAGAAATCCAGTAGTTAAGGGTATTTTGGTAGACTTTTTGTCTTATAATGCTTTATTTGGGCATTTATTTATTTATTTATTCATTTATTTATTTATTTATTTATTTATTTTGTCTAACAGCTTTTTGGCTTGTATATTTGCAGTTTTTAAATGTATGTCTTATGGGATTTTGTGAGTGTGTATACACACACACACACACACACACACACACACAAACACACACAAATATGCCTGTGCACAGTTCTTGTTTTACTGTGGTTTCCTTTATCTGTTTAGTTTTTCTAAACATAGAGAAAAACAGTGTAAAGTTCAACGGGTAGAGAGGCCCTTGGAGAAATTGGAGGAGAGCAAATTGTAAAGAAAACATATTTTATGAAAAGAATCAATAAAAAAAAACATATTAACTAGATCAGTTAGCACAATACTTACCCTTTTATTCATGCTTTTCATTTCATCCATTCTACTCCCACAATTGGTGGTTGGGTTAATGGAAGCTTTTCTCAAGTGTTCTTTTGGATAAGCCTTAGAAAATTGAAATGTATATAAATTGCAATAAAATAAGTCAGACCACTTCAACTCTAATATAATTTGTTCAGTTTCTTTTCAGTATCCAAGTTATCATTACCTAAGTGATGAGCTACAGTTTCACTCTGCTATCTCTCTCAAATGGCCCCAGTTTATGTACTATAATGCATGATAAAGTGCACAAAGTTACATTAACCACCTTGGAGTTTCTGAAGTTGAATATACAAAGATTGAAGCACCCTTAAATTTTTGTTTCTATTATATCAATCCAAACATTGAAGCAGAATACATTTTTAAGTGCTCAGCTCTCTCTACATTTTAATGGTATTCACATATAGCTTTTAAGTGTAGAATGATATCCTTTATCCCATACACTATAAATGGATTGATTAAAAATAGGTTTTTGTCCTCCTAAATCTCTCTTTAGATGTATGTCATAACTAGAGTTCAGAGACTAGTCTAAAATTTTTCTGGAAAAATTAGGACTGGAATGTGAAAACTATATTTATTTTGAATGACACGAATGAATAAGGAAACCTCATTTATCTGACAATGACATAATCTTTTCAGTCTGAGAAAACTACACTGTCCATCAACATGATTACCGCTCAGGGACAACCAATTAGCAGCTCAGAAGGAGACAATCTACTAAATATAAAGACTGTTTTCAAAGAGATAATCAGTCCCCAGTTGATGCTAGATTGAATAGTCACAAGCAATGATATGCTTTCTCACAAACTGGAGAAACCTCTGTCCTGAATCTGCCACTAAGTGTTAAGTTGTGCAACCACAACAGTCGTTGACACATGTCATAAAGTAACCTTTAAGAGCATCTTCCTATTTATTTGTTCTTCTGTGACTGTTTTTGTTTGGGTTTGGTTTTCCCCCTCTATTTAAAAGGATGAAAAAGTCAAATCTGAAGTCTTGCAGAATACTTGCTTAGAGCGTAAACTCTGTCTGTTTTCCCCTCTTTTTGCAGGCTCAACAAAATGTTCAGAGTCACCAAACCAGCAAATATTTCAGGTTCAGCTGTTATACACAGAGACCCATATACTTAGGAAGACTAATATCTCTTAAATATTCTGAGTGAGCTGGGCAGTGGTGGCTCATGCGTTTAATCCCAGCACTTCGGAGGCAGGGACAGGCAGATTTCTGAGTTTGAGGCCAGGCTGGTCTACAGACTGAGTTACAGGACAGCCAGGGCTACACAGAGAAACCCTGTCTCTCATACATACATATATATATATATATATATATTTCCTAACAGTAATACAGTTGCAATACTTGTTTCGTTTAAGAAATTTGTAATTTGACTATATCCAAAATGCCATCTGTAGCGAAAGGTCAACACAAGTACATTTTATAGTCTTCTAATTTGTCAAGTATAGTATGTATTTCAGAACACAGATTAGAAAATAGAATTTTTTCACTCTATAGAGGAAACCAGTAGATGAAATACTTGAGACATACCAAAAGTGTGATGTATAATATTACTTATATGAGGCAATATCTTCAAGTTCTGAGGGCAACAGTAGCTCACGGAGCAAGAATTGGCATAATCATTAGGTGCACCAGGTTTTGAAATTTGATTTACGATCTGCTGCCTTTAATAAAGATTAACTGTACCAAGACATTGCTTGAACTTCCTTGTATTCAGGTGAAGAGTCAGGCAAACAATGTAGAAGTTTCTTCAAGATGAAAGATGCCAATAGCTTCTTATAAACGTGCTTTCAACAAATCATTTCTCCTCCTGGGTGTGTGTGAATATGATTATGCATGGCACCACTTGTTTCATTCCTTTGTATAATTGACTGTCATCTTTTTCAATTTTAAATATATTTTTACAGATTTTCTATATATGTAAGGGTTTATACAGCAGCCATTGCCTTCTAAAAAGCAATGCTGAATTCTGAGTATGCATATAGAATAGTTCTAGATGCCCTGGGAAGATTCCAGAGGAAAGATAAAAAGTGAAAGTTGTTGATAATCACTCACATGTGGAGCCAGGGTTCCCGAACCAAAGTGCAATCTTTTCCTAAGTGGTGATTTTGTGGGGAGGGACATGAGAAAAGCAAAGCCATGCAATGTGGGGACCTCATGAGCTATATTTATATCCATATAACTTCAAAGAAAATATTTTGATATAAACAGCTCCCTTTGAAACTGGAAAAAAAGTAGTAACATCAAATTCAGGCAGATTTCTTATACCTAAACAAGTCTCAAAAACTTTGCCCCACTAATTTGTCAAAGTGTGCATTTTCAGAAGGCAAAATCTCCCATCTCAATCCTTTTAATGAGACTAGAACTTGAAAGTCAAAACATCACCTCTTCAGTCCCAGCACACACTAACTATGCAGTGGTGTGTCATCTGGAGTACTCAGATGCCAGTTGTCAGTCTTCTGTGGAGCAGGAAAGATCACAGCACTTGGGACAAAGGAAAACAGAGGCCAAACCTCTATGACCTGGGAGCAAGCTATTCACTCTACTCTGCATCAACAGACAGGCAAGATGATCCTGAACAATACTCTAAGCAGTGGCATTTAAATTATACATATGGTAACACCCCTGAAATATAAAACAGTAACCTTTATGTACTTAGGCTGTTATAGCTGACATTACTTACAATGTGACCTGCTTCTTAAAAGAGCTTTTTATCTATTATTTTATTAAGTGAAGTTAAAGATAATGAGTTCCCCCTGTATTCTGCATTTTTACCAATGAGTTATGAGAAAGTATTCTCTTCCATAAAATTTTCAATGTGGTATGAACAAACTAAAGTTGCCAGACTTTCTGAGTTAAGCTAAGAATCACGAGGCTTCTAAGTGTCTCTCTGCAACTGGGAATAAAATGCCCTGTTTTGTGTTTTTCACTCAATGACAACCATGCCCATCCTCCACTCCTGCCAATCACTCTCAAGCTCCAGAGATTAGCCTGCCTTTGAAGGAAGGGCAATATTTAGCTTGGTGAATAGGTATGGGAGACTAATGGAGAACAGCTGCCTCCCAAAGTTAGTTTTTTATGCTGATCCAATAAAGGATAGATTGTTCACGGGGTGAAATGAAGTGTGAAAACACATCTGAAACTTTGAAACATTGCCACAGATGACAGCAAAACAATGATGCCAATACAATTTGGAGACATATTGCCATTATGCCACCATGGCCTACTCCATAGGAAAACAGAACACAATTATAGAGCTTAATAACATTTATTAAACTCTTATTGTGCAGAGAGCTTTGTTTTAAACTTTGGAGATTGAAAACAAATAGAACTCCAAATCCCTCCTTCAGGAGTTTACTTTCTGGTGATCTGTAATTTTAATTTAATAGAATCATGCAAAAATCATGTTATGCAATGCTGTTAAAAAAGTCTGTAATAGAATTTCATGTCTGAAATGCTCAAAGCAGGAATGATAGCAAGGCTAACAAAGTTTGAGTATAAGATCATAAGCATCACATAGGCAGTATAGGTAGAGAAGAAATAGCCACAATAGAAGCCAGGGAGGTGGCTCTGTAACATCAGGACCCCCAGCTACCATGAAAAATCTGAGTAATGTGGTGCTTCCTGTAAACTAAGCGCCAGAGAGGGAAATAGAAGGATTCCTAATGTTTGAAGGCAAATCAGTCTAGTGATCACAGAATACCTTTCTTAAAAATAAAGAGAACATGGAGAATAATGGAGGACACTGACCCTGCAGTGATGCTTACCAGCTTCCACAGTCACATTCAATCATATACATGCACACACACACACACACACACACACACACACACACACACAAACACAGGCACCGCATGCACGCATGCACACACACACACGCGCGCGCACACACACAAGAAAACAAAGAATTCATCTAGGGATAACTTGCTTGATTTTGTCTGCTGTCACCATGGCTCTGGCTTTGATCTATTCCATTCTTTCTCCGGGCTATGTCCTTCTCTTCATGTCATCTTTGCCAAATAAAATTTATCCTACTGTGTTTTATTAGTTCACATGAAGACTATTTCAAGAACTAATACTTTTACCTGTTACTTGTCCTTTTTATTTTCACCCTCCTGTCCTGTGCCCAACCAGTGTACTTAGATGTACATGGGGATAAGTATTCTTGCATTTGAATTTCTGAGACCTGCCAATATTACTGTTTTTCACTCTTCAATTGGATTGCTTATGATTTAAAATTTCTTCAATGTCCATAGCCCTTGAACATGAATGGAAGTTGCATATTAGGGCATATAACTATTCCTTGTTACATAGTTTATGCTTCCTCAGAGGAGAAAAAAGTAAGAACAGAAAATCTGAGAAGAGTTTGTGACATTGCTCAGTATTATAATCAATTTTTGTCACAAAAGGAAACCTAAAGTATAAAAATTTTAATATAAGCATTGATAATCATGCTTAACAGTGCTCCCATTTAACTCTGAGGATAAAGTCTTTTAAAACCAATAGATTTCCTATTTCTTAAACTTGTCCTCAACTGTACAGCTGGAATTATCCATTGGGAAGTGGCTACAACAAATGTATTTGAGAAATTTCACTACTGAAAACTTCATGCAGAGCTTCCAGCCAAGCAAAGACAAAGTGTTGAGAAACTGAATCTCTCAGGGAGAGTGAGTGCCCTGTCCTTGAGTGTTGTAGAAATTATTTGATCCATTTTATTGATTCATTTTTGAGAATTACCATCATTTTTCATAGAGAATTTTGTAAGATGGGTCCTTTGCTATCAATTACTTAATACTTATCATGAAAAATATTCTTAATTTATTAAATCAGGCACCTTATATTTCTTTCTTCTTGAAAACACCACTACTATATAGAATTGTGTCCACATTATTTAGACAATAATACAGGTGATGACAGGAGAGCAAAATGGACAGGTGATTGTTCAATATTCTCAACAACTGCTGTGTAAGAGTCCACAAGTTCAGGGAAAATGTTACCCAACAGACTGAGTGGGGTAAGAAAACCAATTGCTTCACATCCATCATTCACCCCCAATATTATCACAGTTTCATGCTGTTGGGAGTCCCACTAGCTGGTGAATTGTCATAGAGAGGAAAGTGAGATTATATTGAGTACCAGGGTCCTTGCTATAGCCCTGAGAAATACAATTCAGGAGTAGTCTCTCTTTATCCTACATCTCATAAAAATCCAGAAAATAAAATTAAAACTACTGACAGATCAACCACATAGTATATACTTCATATAAATATAATCAGTATGCCAAAGAAATACACTTCTGTTCCTTGCAATCACCAAGATGTTGACTCATCTTAAGTATTTATCAACTAATAAGTGGGTAAAGAAAATGTGACTTATTCCTGTAATGAAGATCTACCATTTGTGACGATAAAGTTGAACCTAGAAAACAATATTCTAAGTGAAGTAATTCAGAAACAGAGAGGTGAAAACTAATTATAAATGATGTCCTTTACACATAGAATTAAAAAGATCAACTCCATAGAGATAACATATGATGGAGGTATCCAAGGTATCCAATGGAGGTATCCAATGGTAGAGAAAATGAGTCAATTCAAAGTTAAGTTATACAAAAGGAAGAAGTATGAGAATATACTATACAGCATGATGGTAGTGAATCACATTGTAAAGAACATGTGAAATCTGCTACGATAGAGCTTAACTGTTCACTGTAAATTTCCCATGTTAAAATCATGTTAGGGATTCAGACATTTTAGTCTGTTTTGTGGAGCTATTTCCTCCAGTGTAGATAAACAAACCTGATTTATATAGTAGATATAGAGTTTCTAGCTGTTTTAATATCTCAGTAAAACATAAAATTTTCAGTGATTGAGTACTTCATTACAGGTATTTTATAGACACTATCTTACTTCATATTAATCTTAGCATATAATTGGTATTTAGGTTCAATTTTGTAGAATACTGATCCTTAAATGAATTAATCCCTCAACAGAAATTATAAAGCAAAGAAGGGGTAAGTCCTGGAAATGAACTGTATGGCCAATGGCAACAACTGTTATGTGACTCGTCACAGTTTTGCTTTTGTGACTTAAGTTTCTGACTGTAAATAGTACAGAATAGAGAAGACTAATACAAATGTAAAGTAGATTCAGTTAAAAAGAAAGCCCAGAATCCCCTGCCTAATATTCTTCTAGTACTTGCTTTGTATATAACATTTTCATGAAAAAGACATTATATACTTTGTTTATTCATTCATTTATCCATCTCTTAATTCAAGAAAAAATTTAAATGGCATCAACTATACTAAACATTACTTCAGTTGCTGTGGCTGACCGAAGAAGAATGCAAGTATATGTTCTTTCTTGGACCATGACTGAAAATAGAACATAAGTAAGTAAGATCCAGTACAGAAGAGATCCATAAGAGCTAAAACCTGAAATTATAAAGGGACACAGAAAGAGTATCAGAGGTGAACCAAATATGAACAAACCACCCAAATTTCAGACAAAGATAAAGAAGGTCTCACAGAGCAGTGATGAGTAAGAATACTGTATATTTATATAGAAAAGAGCATTTGCCCAGAGGAGTGGGTACCAATGTTTTGATGTGGAAGAATATTTCATACATATGAAAACCAGCAAAGGCAGAATGATATATGAGGATTCAGAAAGAGAAAAGCAAGAGACACTTTAAAGAATTCCAGGTAGAAACAGTTCCTAAAAAGTGCTGGAAAAGATATGGAAACAACTTTAGATCTTAAACTGATGATTATAAACTTTCAGAAAAAGGGATTAAGCCTGGAAAGGTGTATTGTATATCTTATACACTTCAGTGTTTAACTGGTGCTGAGTCAAGGAGAATAAGATTGAAAGTCACAAAAGCAGGAATCATAAAAGTGATGAAGTTGGATACTCAACACCTGTCAAGAGGTCCTTGGAGATCTTGATCCAATGCCTACACTGTACAGCCCTCAAACCATTCTTTTTCCTTCTTTTTTTCCAGTCTTAAACTCTACTTTTGTTTACTTATTTCTCTTTTTTTCCTTTTCTTTTTTTGTATTGGGTATTTTTTACTTATATTTCAAATGTTATCTCCCTTCCTGCCCCCCCAACCGCCTATCCCATCTCCCCTTCCCTAGTTCTATGAGGGTATTCCCCCACCCACACACCCACTCCTGCCTCCCTGCCCTCCAATTCCCCTACACTGGGGCATCAGGCCTTCACTGGACCAAGGGCCTCTCCTCCCACTGAAGCCCGACAAGGCCATGCTCTGCTACATATGTGGCTAGAGCCATACTGAGAGTGCCTTCCTCAGAACAGTATGCATGTTCACTGTAAAATAAGACATCTGACATAAGGTCAAGTCCAAGTGACTAACTCACAAGGAAACAACTCATTATAAGTGTGAGTTATTAAGATCTATACTGAAATCTTCATAAATCTAGAATTATAATGTAGAGGTATTTAGAACATCTAATATATAAACATTGAGAAGACAAAAATAAAACTGTTAAGAAATTGAAAAAACTCAGTCATTATATGTGAAAAACCTAATTAATTGAACATGGGTTAGACACATCTAGAAAACATACAGAACAGAAATAAATGTGAAGAAATTATCCAATTTATAAAACAGCAAGAGACCAGAAGGGGATTTGGGAGCTTCTAAGAAAGATATTTGACATACATGTGACACTCCTGAAAGATATGGTCAGAGAAGAGTAAAGGAGTGATGTCACAGTTCTCCAGAACTGCTAAGACCTGAATTCAAATTAAAACTCCAAGTTAGGTTAAAAAAATCTGGGGAAAACAAACAACAAACAAACAAGAACAACATCAAAAATCCAGACATTTGATAAAGAAAGAGCAAAGCAACAAAGACTAATATATATCATAGAAATTACAATTGACCAGGAAAAATGCAAAAAATATGTAGAAAGCTTAAAAATAACGTGATGAAACACTTGGGCAGTTCAAGCTTACACACGCATGTACATACACACATACACAGACATGCACAAGCAAATACACTGAACATACATTATTCTAAAAGTATGCAAGATGAAACTGTACCCAGTATATACACACAGTAGTATGTGACAACAATTTTTTATAGATGAAAATCTTAACGCAAAAAACAAGACAGAAAACAGCTCTTATGTTAGGACCTCAAGATATAAAAATTTTGGAGTTTGTTTGATTAGTTGGTTGTTTTGTTTGTTTGTTTTGCTTTTGTTTATTTAAAAATAAAACCAAAATCAAAACAAAACATGATCAAAATATGAACTACTGTCTTGTTCTTTGGAGAATTTTGTTTACTGTCTTGTTTTGAGAGAGAGTCTCCTTATCCCAAGCTGTCATTGGCCTCCCTGTGTAATTGGAAGTGACTTGGGTTTCTGTTCTTCTCCATTCTATGTCCCTACAGCTGGAACCACAGGCATTAACTACCATGCTCAGTTAACGAAGTGTTGGGGATTAGGTATAGGGTTTTGTGCACTCTAAACAAGTATTTCAGCAACTGAGCCACATCTCCAGCTCTAGAAATTATTAGTTACTGAAATTCCCATCTGTATTTCCTGCATTGGAAACCTCACAGTGTTGAGCATTAACACTCAAAGATTACAAAAGTGACTATAAATATAGCTGATTTTTAGATGCCAAGAGAACATAGGTTAATTATAGCTTTAAATTATAAAAGTTTTTTCTTATCAAAGTTAAAATGTCAAGCTCCTATGAAAAGTTTTGTAATTAGTTAGTGGAGATAGATATATGAATAGAAAAGTTACTTTATTAGAGTGAAATTTTAATGTGTTCAAGTTATAATTATAACTCCAAACTAAACATTGATATACAAAGAAATATGTATCTAATAATTGTATGTTGAAAAGGAACAAGTGAATATATGTCATATGCACACCAAATTATCTAGGATATATTATCTCACAGCCACATATAAATTCTAGAAACATAATAGTAAATATTAAACATTAAAGTATTGATTAAAATGAACTTTAACTTTCCTTAAAAATGAAAGTGAATTGCTTAATGGAAGACTCTACAAACAATGAAAACTTAAAACTGCCATATCTACTCGAAGCAGATATTGGTACATTGGTTGAAATGGTTAGTATAAAAACAAGACCTTATTCTGAGTGTTCTATCTTAATCTCTTCTCAAATAATCTTCCTTCTTGAAGAGAAGCTTAAGGCACAAATAGTCTAATAAGAGGTGAAAGACGCCATCCTACAGAAAGGTTCACTAATCTTAGATACCAAACAACTCAAAAGCGTCAGAAGTTTCTGAAACTGACCTAATATATTAGGTCTATCACTCCCTGTGTGTATACAAACAATAAGGACACCTGAGAGGCATGTGCAAGGCCACACAAAGGGAACAGATAGGAGCTATGTTGCCTTAAAGACTTTCAGAGCAGCCTAGTTCCTAGAAGAGGCAGAACAGCAAAGTATCTTGAAAGAAGTTAGAAGCCAGCTGTCTTTGAATAATCTCTGCTCCTCTAAGTAACACTTTGTCCATATTACTAATCCAATAAGATTGATTGGCTCTTGATGATATCCTTTCATCTATCTAAGTTTGTTCTCTGAGAAGAGTAAACATCTCTTCACATTTCCCAGGGAATAGTGGCATACAACACAAAGCCATGAAAACAATTTGATGAACAGATTTCTTTAAGTTTGAAGGAAGTTCCCGCTACATTGAGAATTTAGCTATTTTGATACATAATATTTTATGAACCAATTATTTACAGTAAGTTGAATCAAATAAATTATTACCAATAGATTCCTCTGTAGAAAGCTAGCTTGCAAAACAGTAAGCTTTTTCAAATCTGCCTGTCCACAAATCATGAATTATCACAAGAACAACATAATCAGGCTAGTCTGTGGATGAAGTTCACTGCCACAATGCATGCTTATGACTTTCAAGTACCTAAGTTCAGTAGCTAATAAAGACAAGGAAGAAAATGAATCAAGTCCTGGTCTGGCTATGGTCTATGCAATTTATTTATATCTTTGTGCTGGAAAAGCTATCAAAGATACCTACCATGTACCTAATAAGATTGTCATATTAATTTCTGTCTAATATCCCTACAAGGATGATGAAGGCATAATTAATACAAAAAGAGGAGTTTGAAAGAGTCATAAATAAATAACTTAGCACTGAAGTATAAGAAGAATTTCTCTAAGGAAAATTATCTGATTAACAAATTTCAACCATCAAAGGTATACTAACAAAAATAGCAAATGAGCAAGATAATATCAGAGTTCAAACTTGAAGGAGAAAATAGCATCATTAATCAACAGGCAAACAACTGCAGAAAAATGCAAATGCCATGATAATTACTGGAATGCCTGACACAACAATGTCACAGTGAGCAAGGTTCATTCTAATATCCTAGGGTGAATTGACATAGGATACTTCATTAACATGAGTCTTCTGTTAAAAATATCACCATTCTAGTGAACCCTAAATTTACAATGGAAATGTCAAACCAAGATAGTATTAGAGATCTCTGAAATTGAAACCTGATGTTAAGAGCTCATCTGCTGGTTGGCTTTCTATTATAAGAATAGAGCTTCATAAGCTGTTTCAGGTTGAATTATTCTATGAGATTAAATAATATATCTTCCAGTTTACAAACAAAGAAAACCAAGGATAATATTACAGGCTTGTAACATGAAGAATGGTGCAGTTAATCACCAAATTATACTACAAAGGATTTGTTCTGTAGTCTTGACTCACAAAACACCAAATGATTTAATTTAAACCAATTGATCCATTGGTGGGTAAGAATCACACAATGATGTGTAAATGTCATTTCAGTGGTATATGCATTTAGGATCCCTAAGAAGAGTCATAAAATGTGTACTATCTTTTGACATAGAAATTGATCAAGAGATCTGCATCTTGTTTTCATAAGGTGTGTAATACTGTTCCAATGAGTACAGATGGCAAATGTCAGACATTATGTGCCTAAGAAAGCAAAAATCAGATGATACTTTCAAATTAAACATCTGTGGTGTCTGTGAACTTCTTAGAACTAAAACTTGCATGGAAAAATGAAAAATAAATGATGCTAAAAATAAAATGGTTATTGATTTATACATTGCTCAAAATAAATAGAGTCATTGGAGGTATCGCTGAAAAGTTTTTGCAGTAAAAAATTCACAAACATATTTTGTAAGAAAGAGATACATTATTTTATGTATTAAATAGTCCTTACTGACTGGTGTTTCATTTTGCCATTAATCAATGAGTTTGAATTTTCTGACTCAATTCATCCCCCTCTTCCTCTCTCTGTCTCTGTCTCTGTCTCTCTCTCTCTCTGTGTCTCTCTCTCTCTGTCTCTCTGTCTCTCTCTGTCTGTTTCTCTGTCTCTCTGTCTCTTTCTGTCTGTTTCTCTGTCTCTCTGTCTCTCTGTCTCTCTGTCTCTCTGTCTCTCTCTCTCTCTCTCTCTCTCTCTCTCTCTCTCTCTCTTTCTCTCTCTCTCTCTCTTTCATCAAAGACTTCTATACTCAGTGCAAAACAGGTTTTACATTCTTACATCAGTAGTAGAAGAAGAAAATAGACATGAAGCAACCAAACTAGGCTTATTTTACCACAACTAACAATAATCATAATATTTTAGCAGTTTTCTATGGTTTGTTTGGGTTGTGTGTTCAGTGGATCTTAGGGGGTTGTATTGAATGTAGGTACCTACATTTGGGCATGCAGCTCTGGGGAACAGAGGCCAATATTGAGTGCTGTTTTTATCATTCTCTATTTTACTAATTTCTTTGTTTATTTATTTATTTACTTGTTTGTTTCAGGCAAATTTCTCATTGGTTCTCATAGAATTTATTGATTGGCTAGATTGGTGTGCAGCTAGCTCCCAGGATTCTTCAGTCTCTATCTTCCAGTGCTAGAAATGTAGCCAAAAATCCCCATATAAGCTAGATTACTTAAATGTAAGCTCCTGTGAACCAAGCTGCTTTTTTTGGAATGTCTAGGGATTGTGTCATTATTCTTCTTAAAAAAAATTGATACAGATACAGTGAAGTAACTTACTACTGGTGTGGTAACAGGATAATGTTGTACCAATTTAATTTGGCTGCATTAGACTGATATAATCTTAGCTGTTTGTCCATGTTTCATGTATATAAAATTTCATTTCTGATATGTATAGGTTATATATTATAATGCAGAAGATAAATGAGAAACAGAAAGGATGAAACTACACAAACTCTTGCTAGTGAATGAGTCACTGTGTTATGGAGCACTACACCAATACACACCTCCACCCCAACAATTAACAAGAAGCAAGTTCTTAGAAATATCTTTACCTTTAATACCAGATAAATTCTGAGATGGACAAATTTCAGGTACTAAAGAATTGGAGGGGAAAATGATGAGAGAAGTTAATCAGTTAAAAAAATAAGGCAGTTAGTGTTGAAACCAACTTAAATCTTACCATACAAAAACAGCAGTTAGTGTTGAATCCAACTTAAATCTTACCATACAAAAACAGCTAAAACCACTGTGCCCTGTTCATATACAATATCGAGACTGTTAACTCCACCTCATCTAAAAGCAAGTTGTATTCCCTTGTAGATCAGCCTCTTGTCACCAATATTGCTCCTATTTGAGTCACCTGAATCCAATATACTTTTAGGGTTGTCTCATGAAAATCATTTGTTGTAAGTTAGCTGTGTTGTAGGAGACATGCCTACTCTTTTCCTAAGAGTCACAGCATCTGGTTCTTTCATATTGTGAAAATCATGTGTCAAATACTAATAAACCCTGTAAGTTCAGTGATTCCTTGGTTAAAGACAATGCAGTAAACAAAACAAACAAAAGGAAAAACAAAAAACAAACAGAAAACAAAAATCAGAAAAGGAGAAACAAATGAACAAACAAAAGAAATTAAAGTAAACCTTTATACTGTATACATTTCTATGATTTGTGCTTTTTCTAGTCAAGTATCTACAAGCTGTATTTCTGATTGCTCTCTAATGTTTTATGTTGCAATATATCTCCTTTTCTGGGAACCTATTTGTCCCTTCTACCAGGCTCTTCCATTGTTTTAGCACCTGTTTTATCCAGTGAGCAAGTACCTGAAAATGTTTGTAAGAAAATTAGATTCTAAAGACACTAAACAAAGGAAATTCAATTAACCGAGTAGAGCTCACCTAAAAAATCTAACATCCTATGTTTTTCTTTGAGAGAAATCACTAAATACCAATCAGATAATGAAATAGAGTGAAAAATTTAAAACAATCATTACAGATGAAATTGAGGTAAAATATTAAAGAGGACCAAAAGCCTTGAATAGTAGATGGCACAAAACCAAAAGGAGTCATATAAAAATAATCTGACTTTTCTGAAGAAAGCAGAGTGATGCTCCATTATCAAATTTGCTGGAAAACAAAATATATCAAATTGAAAAGAAAAATGGGAATGGAGGCCTCACCATGGGATATACTAGCACACAGCCAGAGGAGAAGAAGCACACAAAGACAGAGAGAGAGCTGAAGTTCTGTGTAAAGTGACTTTCAAAATCCTGTTAAGATGCTGAAGAAGAAGATGGTGCCTCCCAATATAGGGAACTGGTTTGGGATCACAGTGAATCCTCACAGGGAAAGACCCTCATTCAGGTAAAAGATACAACCATGAAAACTGAAGGGATTGTGGTAGGAGATATCAAGTAATAGCTTATTTCTCATGTGTTCTCCAAATGCTACAAGTGGTCAACTACTTCCATTTATGTAAAAATAGGGAAACCCACCCCTTGTCTTTAAGAAATATGTAAAAATTCTATATTGTAAGAAGTTTTGAATGTTCATTTAGGAGTTGTAGACTAATGTGTACTTGTCCCAAACAGGACACCAATGACAGACCAAAATAAAGACTTCAGCAAAGTTCAACTTGGAGATCCAGTGAGTTGATTTGGCTCAGTTGAATCAGAGCATGAATCAGAGGTTACCTATGAGAATGGAAATGACCACTAAGTAGTCCCACTAGTGAAATGTCTCACCACAACATGCATTACAATTTCTCCATAACTGCACATATGAAATTTCTTTCAAGTTAAGTTTACATGCTTTATATATTACTCTATTAACCTCCTGAGACCAGTAGGCCATGTGAAACCTGGGAAGAATTACACAGTTAGGAGTTAGATATATATACAAAGGAGTGCCAGGAAGCCCTGGTGAGGGCTTAATGGCTCAGCCCTTTCTTCTGTGAAGGAACATCAACTGGCAAGATAATGAGAGCTTCTTATTAATAGTCACAAAATCTTCTATGAAGATGATAATCTATATTATGTAGAGGATGACGAATGTTAAAAAAAGACATTAGATGACTTTTAAAATGACAGGTGAAGCATGCATATTCACATAATACAATTTCAAAAATGACACATTGTTAAGAAAACTGGAGCAACAGTTATATCTGAGTGGGTTTGGAGGGAAGAAAAAGGACAAATGACATAATCATATCACAATGTCCAAAAATATGAAAATAATTTTTTTTAAAATGAGAGGAAAAATTTGGGAGGGGATTATGATCAGGAAAAGAAGGTCTGAGAAGATGTGATGAATAAGGAATAATATAAACACATTTTCTATAGGTATGAAATTGTCAAATAATAAACAATAATAATGAAAACAAATTCTGAGCTATTACACAAATAATAAGCCAGAGACTTCCTTTCACAGCCCAGTTCCCATGGATATGAATATTGTGGTTCACTCCCATCTGTACTTCTTTGGTCATCTTTGATGACCTCAAACTCATGTATCACTGAATAACTGAGAAAAGGTGTAAGGTGTTAACATAATTAGGAAATGTCTATGGATAAATTTCATGTGACATCTGCAAGAGCTTTATATGGAATACTTCACTGAGAGAAATAAAAAGAAAGTACAAATTAATAGACAGACTTATAGTGTCCCTGGGCAGGTGCTTTCATGATTATAAAACTCTCTATTTCTAAAAATTGATCTTTAAATTTATCAGCTTATCATAAGTTGAATCAAGGTTGTACTGGGAGGTTTGGGGATATGACAAAGTAACTTTAAAAATTATTCAAAATAGAAAAATGTGTGTGTGTGTGTGTGTGTGTGTGTGTGTGTATTTAATCCCTGAAGTCAGAAAAAATATCTGCATAAATAGAAGATGTAGAGTGGATATGAAGGTAGCTATACCAGAGTCTAAAAAAATTAACCAAAACTGCAGAACATACTAAGAAACAAATTCGTATATTATCTTTGCTAAATAGATAATTTTCTATGATTGAAACAAACTTTTACATTTAACATGAAAATAAATACAGATAAGTCATGCTTCTTGTGACAAATAGGGAAAAACTAGCAACTTAAACATAAAAATCTATAAATTAAGCTATATAGGTATAGAAATGAAACATGTAACAGTTGACATATTAATTTGAGGAGAGATATCTGAAATGTCATAAAAGCAGGTATATAATGTCAGAGATCTCTATATAACATATAAAAGAAAAGAAAAGTTGCACAGCAATAATATGTCATATGTAGAAGCTAATTACAATTTTTAAATTAAATATTGTATTATAAAACAAAGAATAAGAATCTTAGGAAAACAAGAAGCTCTTATAAGCCATCAAGATAAAGTAATATACATAATGATATTTTATCACCTGTTTTGTGCTATGAGGCTTAAAAATGTCTCTCATTTGCTAACAAATACATACATATAATATGCATCAAATTTCAACTCACATTTACATAATAAATAGGAAACAGATGTGTTTAGTTACACAGGCAAACTCACTCAATGCATCCCTAGATACATGCAATAGTCAGAGAACTCATAACCCATAACCAGTAAAAGAAGTTCTTTTTATTATTAAGGGTTGTTAAATTATTTTATTTATTTACATTCCAGACATTGACTCTAACTCCTGGTCTTCCTTCTCATAGTTCCTCATCCCACTCACCCCCTCACGCCCCCCACCCTGCCTTCAAGATGAGATGGTGCCCTCTTCCCATGAGGCCTATCCCTTCCCTGGGGCCTCAAGATTCTTGAGGATTAGGAAGATTAGGCATGTCTCATTCTGAGGCCAGATCAGGCAGTTTTCTGCTATATGTGTGATGTGTGCTGGGGGCTGCACACCAGCCCTTGTATCCTACCTGGTTGGTGGTTAGGCTTTGGGAGCTCCTTGAGGTCCAGGTTATTTGAGACTGCTGGTCTTATAGGGTTGCCTTCCCCTTCAGAGTCTTCAAGCCTTTTCCTAATGCAACCATAGGGGTCCTTGACTTCAGTCCAATGGTTGGATGTTACGTTTTTGTATCTGTCTCAGTCAGCTACTCGTAGGGTCTCTCCTAGGTCAGCCATGCTAGGCTCCTGTCTCCAGTCTCCTCCACTTTTAGCCTTGCAGTTATTTTAGACAGTAACTGTTCTGAAATTTTGACTTTATGTTAATAACCCCGTTCCTCCACTTGAGTTCCTGTCTGTCTACAGGAGGTGGACTGACTCTTCCAGTTTTCTCTCCTCATTGTTGGGCATTTTGACTAAGGTCCCCCTCATTGAGTCCTGAGAGTCTCTCACCTCTCAGGTCTCTGGTACTTTCTCGAGGGTCCTCTTACCACCCAAACCCTATCCTCCAAGCTGAATTTTCCATTCATTCTCCTGGCCCTTTGGGCTTCTTTCATGTCCCCCAGATCATATCTGATCCTGTTCCCATTTTCTCCTCCCCTCTCCAACTCAGTACCCTCCTTCCCTCTGTTTTAGTCATCATATCCTTCCCCCTTCCAAGTGAGATTAAAGTGTCCTCTCTTGGGCCTTTCTGCTTATTACACTCCTTATGGTCTGTGGGTTGTATCTTAGGTATTCTGTACTTCTTGGCTAATATTCACTTATCAGTGAGTGTACACTATGGATGTCCTTTTGAGTCTGGGTTACCTCACTCAGGATGATATTTTTTAGTTTTATCCATTTGCCTGCAAAATTCATAGTGTCCTCCCTTTTAATAGCCAAATAGTATTCCATTCTCTAAACGAACTACATTTTCTGTATTCATTTTTGGTTGAGAGACATCTGAGTTGTTTCCAGATTCTGGCTATTACAGATAAGTCTGCTATGAACATAGTGGAGCACATATCCTTGTGGTATGGTAGGGTATATTTTAGGGCACATGCACAGGAGTAGTATAGCCAGATCTTCAGGTAGAACTATTTATTTTCTGAGGAACTGCCAGATTGATTTCCAGAATGGTTGTACCAATTTGCAAACCACCAGCAAGGAGGAGTGTTCCCCTCTCTCCACATCCTCTGCTGTCACTTGAGTTTTTAATCTTAGCTATTCTCATTGGTATCAGGTGTAATCTCAGAGTTGTTTTGATTTGCATTTCCCTGGTGACTAAGGAGTTTGAGAATTTCTTTAAGTGCTTCTACGCCATCTGAGATTCTTCAGTTGTGAAATCTCTGTCTAGCTCTGTATCCCATTTTTTAATTGGGTTATTTGGCTTTAGAGGTTAACTTTCTAAATTCTTTTTGGTTATTAGCCTGTGAGTGTGAGTCTGCCCAGCTGCTGGGTAAGGCCATTGGGGAGGCAAAATGCAGCAAATTTGACTCTCTGTTCCAAAACACTGCCTGGTGGGTGCTGGGCTCCCAGGAAGCACCAAAACATAGCTTTGGTAGTGAGAAAATGCACTCTCAGATGTAGGAAAGCTGAAGACCGGGTTCCCAGACCCCAGCAGAACACAGTCATCACTGAGGAGTTCACAACAACCTGTATATCCTGTCCAAAGGGATCTGTTGACCTCTTATGGCCTCTGCACAAATCTTTACATATGTGGTATTCAATCACACAGACACACAAACATACATGTAAACATGAGCTATCATAGATCAATCTTAGAAAATAAATCTATGTTGTGGTCCCATCTAGCTTATATCCTTTTTTTTTTTAATTGGAAGACAGAGTGTGCTAAGTTCCTCACAATGACCTTTAAACTCACTTTGTATCCCAGTCAGGATTTGATACACTAACCTCCTGCCCCAGTCACTATAGCTGGGAGTACAGTAATACTCCATCAGTACTAGCTAGAGTTTTCTTATAATGTTAAACACACACTAATTTTACTGCTCAGTAACCCACTGCCAAAACTCTTGCATTCATAAGGCATCTGCACAAATGTATCATCTCTAGATGTAATTATCAGGACTAGAAAGAATCCAGATATTCACCTATTCGACGACTAATCACCCATGTCTCTACACAATGGAGTGGTGGCACTATGTAGAGAACAAAGAACTGACTCTCACTAATCCCTGAATGGATCTGAGATGGATCTGGACAAATCACATGCAAAAAGTTACATAATTTACAGTCCTGGTTTAGGTCCCTAAATTCCCAAACTATAAGAATATAAACTACTTAGCAGAAAGTAGGCCAGGACAAGGGACTGTAAAGAGGAAATTTCTTTACAAATGAACTGTGGCAATGACGGGAAAGCTTTCTATTATTGTGTTGGCAGATCCACAAGTTTGTATTTGTCAAAACCTATTCATCTGTGTTCCAGGATGAATGAACTGTATTTGCTTATAACTTAAAAGGCAACAATGGGGATACAATGGACTGTGACAAAATGAACCACTTAGAAACTGTATCAAACCAGAAGAAAACTTGACTTAGAATTTGACTTAGAATTTGCCAGTATTTGACACTCTTTTCTTCCAGCCCATCATTCAAGATGATACTGTGTAGGGAAGTAAAGCATGAGATGAGTATGCCATGTGAAGCTATGTGAGAGTATGCCTGCATCCAAAGCATGACATAGCTTACATATATGGTATCTACATAACCTGGTGTTCACTTGCCAAGATAAATTCTTCTTCATGTTAACTGCTGGTATTTCATTGAGTAGCACATATAAATCTTTTGAGCTTTTCCTTCTTACAAGTTTCAAGGGAAAAAAATCTCAAGTTCACAAGAGATGTTATAGGTTAAATTTTAGATACCTCTGTGTTCTCCAAGCATGAGCACAGCCTTTCATTAATTCATTACTGCCCCACCCTGTCTTGTAGTTTTAGCTAAATGTGCCTGTAAGATATTAATAGAAAATGGAGATGTGTAGAGATGAATCTGAGGACAGCAGTAGCTGCTGCATATCCTGGAAATTGCAAATTTTCCATGGACCATGGAGCATTAATGTAATGATCTTCCCTCATGTACATCTAGCAAATTTGGAAAACGAAATTGGCAAGGCAACACAACCAGTATTTCAAAATAATTTACCACTAACACATAGCCTTTAATATACTCACAATATTGCCATGTCTTGTGAAAGAGCAAAAAAAAAAAACCGTTTTGAAAAGTAAATTGAATTGGATGTGGTCTTTTCTTTGGCATGCCAAAGAGTTGATCCATCTATTCTAATCTAAAAGCTAGGTGTGTCAGAGCAACAGCATTAATGTTTAATGGCATATACAAATCCCAGAAAATGGCTTATAAGAAGCTTATTTAATCTAAATTGCTTCCCCCTGAAAGTTTTTATTCACTCTATGTATGACTTTATAGACTTGCCCTTTTAAATGCCTGCCATTTAAGAAAAAGAAAGGCATTTTCATCTTTTAAACATACTGCAACCATAAGGATGGTTTTCTGCTAATGGACAAGGACATCAGACTTTATTCGCATGTCTGTCCATATATGTCTGTATATGAGCAGAAAACAGTAGTTTTAGGTTTATAAGCTATAAAATGTTATTATAACCCAAATTATTCCAAAGTTTTCAAGTTCTTAGTATAACTTTCATAATGTAATTTGTGAATGATCAAGATCCTAACCTAAATATTGTTAATAATATATTTCCATTAATACACATGACTAATATTGAATATCTATGCTTTGTGTCAGTATACTACAAAATACTTGAATGTTTTCCATCACAAAACATTATAGGTTTTTGTTATCGCCTTTGTTACTTCTCAGAACTTGAAGGTAAGATACTATTAATAAAGATAGCACCATCTTTTGACATAGGACTTGGAGGACTGGACCTGTAACTGACTAGGAAGCCTCCTCCTTCAGAACTAGTTCTCATAGCCCCTAAAGGTACCACCATAGCTGCCATTGGAGAAAATCAAGCAATAGTCTTAACCATCTATAAAACCTAAATAACAAAAACACTAGTCATTATAGAAAGATGTTTTTAAATGTTCAATGGTGCCATTATTATTGTCAGAGTAACAAACAGGTCTCTAACTGGATTTACACCCCACTCTATATGACTTATGCTTGGAATATAGACCTAGCCAAGTACATGTCACAGGTAATAGAATGGACTGGAAAAGTGAACCTACTAATTGCAATTCCTTAAAATAAAATAATCCCAATTACATTTTAAAGGTATATCATTGTGCCCTCAAGTAAGTATGTAGAGGAATTTTAATCCAGCAACATGGCTGCGCTGGCAAGGGATTACATCCAAAGACCTTGTAGGACTTTATGATCTATCTGGAACTCAGACACACCCTTAGTCCATACTTTTAATCCCTAAAAGTTAGTTTATATATGGAAGCAGCCATGATTGAAAGTGATGTCTATTTGAGGGACAGACAAAGTGACAAATCAAAGAAAGATAAGACAGAATGAGTCAGAGATAATATACACCCATCTCTCAAAAGAACAGCACAGGGAAGGGAGGCTACTTAAGTGCAGTTCAGGGAAAAAGAGGGGTCAGTCAGTTGAATGTTGTTGAGTTCCATTTAGTTTGTTGAGTTTGGTTTAGTCAGTTCAGATCATACAGTAAGTGCAGTGAGTGGAGTTCAGTCTTTGGATTTCAATGGCAGTTTTTTCAAAGCAGAGAAATTCAGTGAGAAGCCTGGAGAAGCCAGATTGAATAAATTATCATAGAGAGGAATCTAAGGCAGAATAGCTGAGTTGAACCAGCTAGGCAGAGTTCAACACAACTAAAAAGGGTTATCTTAATCACCAGGAAGCCTCTGAGATGATAATTATATCTGGCATATAAATGTAACTTTTACTAAAGTGTCTCTCCCCCCTGCCCCCCATCAAAAAAACCCTTCTTTTTAAAAAAAAAAAAAAGCAGGCAATAACCACTAGAGAGATCATAAGTTGTCAAAATGCAAATTATAAGTAACTGTGCGGTCCACTAGGGCATGTTTTGTAGACTCTGGAGCTCAGCCACAGTGGACACACCCTCAATGCTATCTTACACCAAAGGCACAGGCAACATAGTGCTGATAGGGAAAAAATAACTGTAAAAGCAAAAAGGCCAAGATGTCTGATACAAGGTAGTGTCTTGTAGATTAGGCAGCGAAGCTGTCCTTTAGACCTGTGTAGGGGGTGGGTGAGTTGAAGAGGAAACACATTGAGGTAGAAATTATGTAAATAGAGTACTTACATATGAAACTCTCAAAACTAGTAAAATATTTATAAACAATGTAAGGTTCACATTGTGAATGCATTGATAAGATCCACACCCATCAAAGGGTTTTAGGATGTAGCTATATAACCAGGAACCACATAGGTCCAATAGAATAATCTGCATAGTATGTGAAAGTTCTTTGTTTTTATGTGTATCATTTGGTTACAGCTGTGCTTAGGATACACATATCAGAGCCCAAGAGTTGAAACACAATAAAAATCAATTTGTGCAAGAGAGAAAATACCAGGTAGAACTGAACATATGCACCATTGACTTTAACATTATTTCATATATCCAAGAATTAAGCTATTAAAATGAGAACAACTCTTCTGAAAATAATTCTAAAGATAGCTACTCATATCCATAAATGTAACTCAGAAGAGATTTTAACACATGACACAAACAAGAAAAAGTACTTAACATAACCATGTGTAATAATTAATTTGATATATCAATTTGACTCACTCACAGAGAGTGAGTCAAGTGACTATGTCTTTGGTGAGATGTTATTCTAAATATGTGTATAGGGAAGTTTCAGACTAATATTATCATATGAATCAGTAGGCTGAGTATATAATATTAACCTCCCCATTATGAGTAAGCCTTACCTGATATATCTGAGACCTGGATAGAAGAGAAGTAAGGGTAAGAGTTTACTCTCTCAGACTATTTCCTAACTGGAACATCCATCCATATTATTTTGTACCTGGATGGAACATACAAAACCAGCTTTTGTAAAATTCAGCCTTGAGACGCTGATTAAAGTGACACCACTGGATCATCTGCATCTCTAGCTTACAATATGTTTCTAAGTTTGGTGAACCACTAAGCTAGTTTTATTACATGTATCCACAGAGAGACCTGCACATAATATACTGGTTAATAGCAAGATACATTCTGATACCGTGCTAGTATATTTTTATATAAGTACATCAAATAGTAAGAAAGGCATAACATTAATAAATGTTATCTTATGGGGTAACCATTATAAAATTGATGAAATTACTATGACCTGCATGCTTGTATACATACTAATAAATGTATAAATAAACATGATTTTCTTTTGTTTCCCTAAGAACACTAATATAAAAGGTATCATCTGTAAATTATTAAAGATCTGTGGTTTATCTAAGACTTTGCATGTTATATAATTGATTACTGACACCTCTCTAATACTTTTGATCCTTCTGTTGCTTTTTTACCAACTAGATATTTTACTAAAGTCTAGGACTCTTAAAATTACTAATATTAAACGATTTATTTACATATGATATGAATAAGAACTGTCTCTGACAAATGCATCTATTTGAACACTTAGGCCCCACTTGGTGGCTCTGTTGGGGAAATTTTAGGCCCTTCAAAATATAGGGACTAGTAGCAGAGGTAGGTTATTCAAGGCCTTCATGTTAATATTGCAGTTTCACTTCTTGCCTCATCTCTCCTTTATTTATGGAGATATGAGTGTATAGCATCAAACCCATTCCACCAGAGGCTTGAGGTCTTCATACTATCATGCATTACTTGCAAGGATGGAATGTATTTTCAAACTAAATAAATTGTTCCTCTTTCAAAGTGTTTGCCAGGAATTCTAAACCAGCAAAACCAATCAGTATTAAGAAACGTGATAACTGCTATGATAAACATAACCATGTGTGGCATACAGGCTTTTTGAACTAATTTGTGGGAGGAATTAGGAGAGCATTGGAGAAGAGCTAATGTTAAAAACACAGACCTTAATGTATTATTTTGATGAGAGTTTGCAATAGGAGAGTGTTTCAGAAGAAAAATGAAAGATTCTATAACAAATTTGAAGACAAGCAATTCATATTATACCTGAAAAAATTCAATTTAATTGTACCCATGTTTTGATACTTTGAGTGAGGCACAACTGAAAAATGAAGGACTACTTTCCTGGAGGAAATTATGAGAACACAGTACTTCAGGTGATGTCATGGCTATTGGTAGCTTCATTTAGTGAATTTTATTAAATGTCAAATCAAGGTGAAATAAAAGTGGATAGTTTCATGAGAAAAAGGACAGTAGCATGGTTACAACAACACACAGATTAGAGGCAGAGACAAACAAAAAATGTTTATAGCTGTCAAGTACATTGGAGTTATGAGGGAGAAGCCACACACTCAGCTCTGGAACTCAAAAGGTGATTTCTCTGGTGGTGAGCTTCATTCATTGAAGGCTCCAGCTCCTAGAATGGAAATTCATTTGAAAAAAAAATAGCCTAAACTGATAATATAACTACTGTGGCTTTTTTTTTTTTTAGAAAGTACCTATTTGTGAGCGCTTTATCCCAAGTTGAACCTTAGAACTTGCTATAACTCTTGTCTCACAATCCCAGACTATATTTCAAGTTGAGAGTATCATAAACAATGTGCTAGGTTTGCTGTCATACAATGGTCAAGGAGATATGTTTCAAGGTTCGAGAAAGCCACTGAAACCAGGCATTGTGTAGCAGAATCAGAGCTTCTATTAGGAGGCTGTGAGAGTCTATTATGTAAAGTTATGAAGATGCAACAATGTTGCAGTATGTGATGACTACTCCTCTAATAAATACACACACACACACACACACACACACACACATGTTCATTCTATCATTGTTTTTTAAATAAGATCAATCTTGTGTATGTATAAATTCATTCTAATAATTCTATTTATTTAGATAACTCTGATAATGTATAAGTGGTACCCCATGATATTGGAGATGCCTTAAGTGTAACCTATTTACTGAGGAAAGCTTTGAGTATTGAGTGGAGCTGACTGAAAATGAGGCTTCACACATAGCAGAGCTAGAAGGGCAGGGCTATCCAAGGCCACTAAAACAGACCAGATGGTGCTATCCCAAGTCCTGAGGTGGGAAACATGGAGCTTTAGGATGCAGTGTCTGTCATGGTCAATTTCAGTTTGGTTTAGATCAAATATTATGCTTATTTCCTTTTAGAATAGGAATATTCTGTCTTTGCCACTTTATGTTGAAAATGTGTAAGTTCTTTCTTCGTTTGTGTGTGTGCGTGCGTACATGTATATAGTGTGTTTATGTATGCATGATGTGTGGAATGTCAAAGCTTCCATGTATAATCTTGCCCCCATATTTAGTATAGTCATACTTGATAGAAAGTTTTAAATATAGTATATTTATTATTCATATTAATAATATTAATAGTAAGTTTAAGTTGTCAAAACAATAACATAAAAAGAGAAATATACAGGTAGTAGCAAGTATTCATTTGATAGCCTATGTCAGTATCAGTAACAAGCACTTTTAAAATATGCATTCCCTAATACACATTCCTTATTCAATACTCTGTAATAAAGATACTCAACCTGATTTAGAAAGAGAAGGAATTGTAGAATAAATTGCTTGTTTGATGTTGCTTAATGATTGAGTAGATCAAGACTTTAGGAAGAGATGGACTAAACCTTTAGTTTTATTTGTTAAACTGGTGTCTCAACTCATTAAGAGTGATACCACCCTATACATGATGCAACTGGTATATTTAAAAGAGTACTGAAAACAAATGTGTGTATCTGATGTATTCAGTAGACTAAAGCAGGACTTTATGAACCTGAGTGTAGTCCGAGCTTGTAACTAGCTACAGAAGAGCTTGAGCTATATAGTGAGAGCTTGTCAAAAAAAACAGAGCTGAGGGTAGCAGCTCAGATGTAGGGCATTTGTTTAAAAGGCATAAAAACTGGATTTACCCTATAATAAAATGACTCCTAACAATAGCTATAAATTATTCCCTTGCCAGGCCATCATAAGAAAAGCTTCAGTTTGCAGAAACAGAAATTAATACAGAGACCTACAACTGGACAATGTTTAGAGCGTGAGAGATTTTAGAACAATCACTTGTAAATGAGATGTCGTCATAAAAGACTTTCCCACAGTTCCTAGGGAACTATGAAGAACAGGAGGCCAAAAGAGTGTAAGAAGAAAAGAGATGAAAAACTCCATAGAAACATTGTCTTCCAGGTACAACAGAATTAATGTATATATGAGACTGACAGCACAAACTTAACAGGCACAGGTTTAAGCCCGATGAGGTTCTAATAGTGAGACAGGAAGCTGCCATGGGCTCCCAGGCCCAACCAAAATGCTATCTTCAATTGGAATTAGCTTGAAAATAAATAATTGGTTATCTCCAATAGAATCACATTGGATATATTAACTACACCTAAGAGTAAGCCTCATGCCAGCAGTACATGGCCAACACAAAGTTAACTCTGTATTTTGGGTTTTTTTCTCCTTTGCTTGTGTATCTTTTCATATGGAACTTTTGCTCATATATCATGGTTTTTGATTTTCTCACTTTTATAGGTTTTGTTTATGTGTGTATACATGTATGTTTGTGTATGTGTCTGTATCTTTGTGTTTTCTCCCTATTTTGTTTTTTATAATGATTTATTTGTTTTCTTATTGGTTTTTTATCTGGTTGTTTGTTTTCTAGAGAGAGAGATGGGGTGGATCAGGTGTTAGGCAGAAATGGTCTGAGAAAAGTTGAAGAAGAAATTGTTATTAGTATATAATATATGAAAATTTTCAAATAAAAATAATCAAGATCAAAGGAGAAAAAGATGAACTGAGTTCAATCATAACATGGCTAAAGTAAAAATAAAAAGCATCAAATGAAGCGAAAGTTGTATAATTAATTCCCAAAAATCAACCCTAGTTCCAAACTCCAACAAGAGCCCTTTCAATGGCAGCTGTTACTGAATTTGCAAAAGCTCAATAAGTTTATACATACTTTGTTGATCATGAGGTTATATTAAAATCATCTTGGACTTCCTTGCTTTGCTTCATTTATAACATTATTATTCTCCTTGTACTAAACTGCTGTCAGTTCTAAATTAGCCATGGATTTCAAGGTTATTTTTTTTATCAAGCTGAGTGCTAAGAAACATGAACACATACCTAGAAATGAAGAAGCATGACAGATTTAACAAGAACTGTTGCAAGTATGAGTCAAGTGAACACAGCAAATGCCAAACTCCAAATAAAAAATATAAGCAAAGTAGCTGAAATGAGTCCCAGGAGCATTCTTATTGAAATTTAATCTATGTTGTTATGACATTAAAAAGTGAAGGCTTTAGAATGAATTGGTGCCTTATAAGCAAGATGAGAGGAGCGAGAATAGCTGCTTTGCTCTTGTTAATACAATCATGCAAGTTCACAGTGTTGCCCCACCTCTTGCCTTTTGCTTTACCACATTCTGTCAGCAAAGGATATAGTACAAAGACCTTCACCAAATGCCAGTATCTGGATCACAATGCCAATATGTGAATCTTGAACTTTACCATCTCCAGAAGTGAAAGATGTTCAGTTTCATATGTTTTCTTATAACAGCAAAAGGAGACTAAAATAATATCTCTAGTTTTATTTAGTCTTCCTAATAAAATACTCTAACAAATAGTTACTTGGGGGGGAAAGGGGGTTTGATTTGTCTCCACTTCTAGGTCACAATCCATCACTGAAGGAAGTCAGGGTGGGAACTCAAGGTAGGATCCTGAAGGCTGAAACCCTGTAGGGATGCTTCTGATAATTTGCTCTCATGCTCAGCCAGGCTCACACTCACCTACCTTCTTTACATAGCACAAGACCATCTGACTGGTAAAGAGTTACATACATAATAGTCTAATCACTTCTTTATCCATCTAAAAGCCAAGAAAATCTCCTAGATGTTCCCAACCTGGTAGAGTCAATCACACAATTACTTTCTTTTCGGGTGAGTCTCAGCTGTTTTTAGTTGACAGTTAATTCTAAGTAGTACACAAAGAAAAATGTACAGTGAAGTCATAGTAAGAGTACTTTTGGTGGGAACCTCTACTTTACAAGAATTTTATAAGGATAGCTCTTAATACCAATGTTTCCCAAAATTTAACCTTTGACTGATATTTGTTTCCATTCCATTGCCTTCAAAACCAGTAATGTTTCTGAAGAAACCAGCAACTCTCAGTTGAATGGGGAAAACATTCCAGACTTTATGCATTGAAAGATTCACTACAAATCTTTCTTATATGTTCTCATTCATTATTTCAGTGAATGTTTGAAATTTGAGTTGTAGCTATATAATTTCTTTAGGTGATTAGGTGATGTACAACAGACTATTGAAAGCAGTTATTGAACAATATTATAAAATAGGAATGAAAATCATTTTTAAGAGTCAAACCCATAAATCCGAACAGGAAATGTAGGTTCAATGAAGTATAAATAGAGTTCATCCTACAAGACTGTGAAAAGATTGGCACATACTGTGCAAAGATTAGGGACCAAGGAAACAGCTTGCCATAGGAATGTAAAATCTGCCACTGATGGCCTGAATTTATTAGAATGAAGGGAGGATAATAGACCCTAAAAAGATTGAACCACAAATTGTGAACAACTATTAGAACAATAGATCAAATGAAATAAAATTGTAACTTAGGATGGTCCATATATTAACTGAGAGTGATAAATTAAACAGAGAAAGCCATAATCTTGCAACTGGTTGTGGATGTACCTTAGTGATCAAGACTTGCCTAGCATGTGCAAGGTCCTGGGTTTGATTTTCTGTACGATAAAACAAATTTAAATAAACTTTAAACAAGCTTAGTAAATAAATATGTTTGGCCATTAAATATGAATGTGTAAGAAAATATACTTGTAATGTTTAAAGCTTGAACATGTATAATAGGCTGGAATCTTTAGAAACAAGAGAAACTCCCACTCTAATGATTTAAGGTTAAAGATTGGAGCTGAGAGCTTAGGAAAATGAATATTTTTAGTTGATATATAGGCAAAGGGATAGGGCTGAGTTGAATATTTGAAGTATAACATCACAAAGACAGTTGAAGCTGTGAATATGAACAAAACCCACAGAGAAGAAGTACACGGTGACATCAGGTATATTTATAAGAACACAGGAGAGACAGAAACACAGGGACAGAAACTGGTTTGAGTCATTGATATGAGACAAGAGGACTTAACTTGGAGCTGTGAAATGTGAAAAAATAATGAGGCATAAAATCTAACTGAGTACTAATCACCCAGACAACAAAGAAAATAAAGTTTAGCCATTAATAACATATTCTGACATACAAAAGCAAAACAGCATAGAGAATACTAAGTTTCTAATAAATCAAATATGCACCCTCATTTCCTTTTAAACTTTCAGTGTTTCTATATATGAAGAAACTCATTAAGCCCATATTAGAAGAGACCTACATGCATGGTAGCAAGTGAGCAATTGTTTTCCAGGATGATGTTGCACAGTCGCACAGCATGAGTGGGGTTATATCTGGTGCGTTTTGTCACTGGCTGTGTGCTACAATCATGCTCTGAAAAATCAAGGCATATATCCTGTCAACTCAAAGTCACAACCACCAGAATCTGTCAGAGTACAACTTTGTGAATCTTTTTTAATTGGCTTGAAAATCTTTAACTGTTTGGAATGAGGAATGATTTGGCTAATTAACAATCTTGCGGGTTCTTTCTTGATCTCTACCGATAAATGAAAATTTCTTACTCTTGGATAGATTAAAAGGAGCTGAAGTAAACTTGTGTCTAGAAATGGCTTCACAAACATTTCAAAAGTGAATTCATAGTTCACAAATTTTTTTATAGAGAGAGGTTTTATATAAATCTTGGTATAGGAAATGTACCAAAAATATTTATTGAACGCATATTACACAGATTTGTCAGAAACTACTATGAGTGCAAACATGTCAATAAGCATATCATCACATTCCTAATCACTTTGATTAGGATTAGGGAAAATATTTCAAGTTTAATGAAATGTAATGTATATGTTTGTGTACATTTACAGCAAGCACACCGTTGAATTCATGCAATTTTTCAATAATTTCTAGATTATCTTTTTTCTGATTGTTCAGCTCTGTCCTTTGAATATTTACAAACAAACCTAAAATAAAGGGCACTTGCTACTGTAATTTGTAAACTTACAATTTTATCACTGAAGGATAATAAAATCTATCCTCTACAGATGGCATACAAAGAACTCATCTTTTGCCTGATGGTCACTTCACTTTTGACATTTCTCAGTACAACAAGTTGACTCTCAAACTAGAAAAGCTTTAAGAAATCACTGTCTTTCCCTTTTTACAATGATTTCAGGAATGCCCTTTCTCCTATACACTAAATCCTTCAATTCACCTGGTGACTCTTTGTTTCGAATTTGAAATGTGTTCCGAAGTTTTTTTTTTTTTTTTTTTGAATTCCAGATGGAGATACAAATTAGATTTGAGAGTCTCTCTGGGCTATTAGGATCAGTGTTGTGCTGGTAAAGTTTTAACAACTATCTTTCAAAGTTTAGAGAAAGGCTATACTTTATAGCATTTGAGAATGTAAACAATCCTAAATTTATAATTTCATGACACCAAAATGGTATCCTTGAACAGAATAATTGAAAAGGAGCACTTCAATGATTCTCCTAGCCCAGCATTGGCTAATTCATGCAAAGGACTACTTATTACCTAACAAATTTACTCTGACTTATGAATAACAGAATTTTGTGACAAGTAAAAATGGCAGTCAATGATAACTGTAAAATCTTAAATTCGGTTCTAGATTTATTAACTCTGGGCTCACTCATACAGAGTTTGGTAATTTTGTACATTTTTGCACTACATCATCTCTGAAATAACCCCACTGGATTTTGAATATACCATTAAAAAATGAGATAACTGTTTATCTTCTTTAGAATGTTTAGAACTGACACACTATTTTTCTTGAAAACTTAAAAGTTGTTTCTTAGATGTAAGTTCATTCTATGTAAAGTCTTCCTCAATATAAATTTGATTCTTTTAATTTCTATTTTATTTTTCATTAAGTAATTTATACACTTTACATACTGATTCTGTGTCTTCCTTGTTCCACACTGTCCCCTCCCTTTCTCTTTTGAAAGGCTTGAAGCCCCCCTGGGTATCTGCCCACACTGGCACATCATGTCTCTGCAGGGCCATGTGCATTCTCTCCACTGAGGCCAGAGAAGGCAGCACAGTTAGAGGAACCTATTCCATAGACAGATAATAGATGTAGAGTCACCCCCTACTCCAATTGTTGGGAGATCCATTTAAAGACCAAACTGCACATCTGCTACATATGTGTCAGGGCAAGGGGATAGGTCCAGCCTGTGTATGCTCTTTGGTTGGTGGTTCAGTTCCTGAAAGCCACCAATAGTCCAGGTTAGTTGACAATGTTGATCATTCTGTGAAGTGTCTATCCCTACAGGAGGCTTCAATCCTTCCCCCAAAATCTGCCATAAGATTCTCTGAGCTCTGACCAAAGCTTGGCCTTGTCTCTCTTCATGTATCTCAATCAGCTGCTAAATAGAGCCTCTCAGAGGAACGTTATGCTAGCAATCTGGCAGTTTCTCAAAAAAAAATTGAATAGTTATACCTAAGAATCCAGCTATACCCACCCTGTACATATACCTGAAAGATGATTTACCATAGCCCAGGGACATATGCTCCACTATGTTTATAGCAGCTTTATTCATGTAGCCAAAAACTGAAAACAACCCAGATGTTACTCAACTGAAGAATGGATACAGAAAATGAGGTTCATTTACACAGTGAAATACAATTCAGCTATTAAAAACAAGGACAGCATGAGTATTGCAGGCAAATGGATGGAACTAGAATATATCATTCAGAGTAAGGTAACCCAGACCAAAAATGACATGCATGATATGTACACACTGATAAGTGAATATTAGCCATAAAGTATAGGATACCCATACAATACTCTACAGACCTAAGGAAGCTAAACAAGAAGGAAGGTCCAAGCAAGTATGCTTAAATCTCACTTAAAAAGTAGAATAAAATAGTCATAGTAGGAAGATAGAGGCAGGTAATTGAGTGCAAGAGTGGATGGATTAAGGAGTGTGTGTGTGGGGGGGGAGGCGAGTTGGCACTCAGGTTCAGGTGTGGGGAAAGACCACCAGAGAACCAGAGGAAAGAGAACCAGAGGGCTGGGAAAGGAAGAACAGGGATAAAAAATGGAACAGAGACTGCAGGAAAGGCCAGCTGAAAAATGGCCCCACTTGAGAATTCATCATGTCTGCAGACACCAAAACCCAACACTGTTGCTGTTGTCAAGAGGCGATTGCGGACAGGAACGAAGAATGGCAGTTCCTGGGGAGGTCCGGCCAGTAACTGACCAATGCAGAGGCAGATGCTTGGAATAAACTATCAGGCTGATCTAAGGTAACCTGGTGGGGGAGCTAGCAGAAGGACCAGAGAGCAGAGGGGGATTGCAACCCCACTGGAAGAACAACATAGGCTGGCCTGACCACACAGTTCTCCCAGAGTCTAGAACACCAACCAAGTAGTGTAACGAAAGGGATCTTTGTCTCCAGATACATATTTAGCAGAGGATAGCCTTGCCTGACAGCAAAGAGATGGGAGGCCCTTGGTCCTGGGGAGGTTTGATGGCCGAGAGTAGGGGGATGCTAGAACAGTGGTGAGGGAGAGTGTGGGTGAGTTGGGGAGCATTCTCATATAGCCAAATGGAGAAGGCATGGCAGATGTGAGATGGGGTTTGGCAGAGGGGTAACCAGAAAGTGGGATATCATTTGAGATGTAAATGAATGGAATGAATAATAAAAATTAAAAAAAAAAAGAATAGAAATTGGCAGCTAGGTCAGGGTGAGCATAACTAGTACTTGATAGAGACCTGGGATAGGGGATGCTCTCGGGATTCTATAGCAGTGACTGTAACTGAGACTCCTAGCAGTGATGGTATGGAACCGGAAGTGGCTACCTTCAGTAGCCAAGAAGGATCTGCAGTGGAGGGATAAAATATGAACCCACCCACAATGTTTTCAAACCAAAATTTGTCCTGTCTACAAGATGTGCAGGGACAAATATGGAGCAGAGACTGAGTAAATGTTTAACCAATGACTAGCCCAAATTAGGTACATCCCACGGGCAAACACCAATCCTAACATTATGAATGATACTGGGATATGCTTGCAAACAGGATCCTAGCATAAATTTCAAATTCCTAAACAGTAATTTTAAGTGTTTCTCAGTCTTTTAGATTTTTTTATTGATATTTGTTTCTTTAGATCTGTACTTCATTTCTAACTGATTTTTTATCTCCTGTTTCTTGAGTTCTTTATGTATTTTGATATTAGAATCTATCAGTGTTTCTGTTAGTTAAAATGATTTTCCCATTCTACAGGCTTCTGTTTTGTCCAGATGACAGTGTCCTTTGGGTTACAGAAGCTTTTCAGTTTCATGAGGTACCATTTTTTAATTGTTGTTCTTAGTTCACTGGGCTATCAGTGTTTTGTCCAGAAAGACTTCTAGGCTAATGAGTCTAAGGCTATTCCCCTGTTTCTCTTCTATCAGTTTTAGTGTTCCTGGTTTTATGTTGATGTCGTTAGTCAGTTTGGAGATGAGTTTAGTGCAAGGTGATAAGTTTGCATCTATGTGCACTTCTCTACATCAGTTTTAACAGTACCATTTGTTGAGGATTCTGTCTTTTTTACTAGTATGTATTTCTGATTGCTTTAAAATAAGGTGCCCATATGTATGGGGATTTATTTCTGGGTCCTCAGTTCAATTCCTTTGAACAGCATGTCTGTTTTAATGCCAATACCATGGTTTCTTTTTATTACTGTAGCTTTGTAGTACAATTTGAATTAAGAATGGTCAGACCACCTCTACCAGTTCTTTAATTGATCAAGATTAAAATTTTTTATCTATTCTGTTTTTTTCTATTTCCAAATTATGTTGATAACTATTCTCTCAAGATCTGTGAAGAAATTTGTTGGAATTGGAATGGGTATTGTATTGATTCAGTAGATTCATTTTGGTAGGATAGTTGGACGCTTTTACTGTGTTAATTCTATTGATTCACAAAAATGTGAAATCTTTACATACTGCAAAAGGTGTTGTTTCATTGACTGCCTTCCTTCTCAGTCCAGTTACCATTTGTACATAGGAGAGCTACTTACTCTTTTGTGAGTGATTTTATAATCCAGCTACTTTGCTGAAAGTGTTCATTATCTGTAAGAGTCGACGAGTAGAATTTTTAGGGTCACTTGTATATACTATCATAGCATCTGCAAAGATAGTTTGAGGTTTTTTTTCCAAATTGTATCCGCTTGATATCTTTCAGTTGTCTCATTGACACTGACAACTAAGCTAAGACTTTAAGTACTATGTTAAATAGATATGGACAGAGTGGACAACTCTGTCTTATTCCTAATTTTATTGGAATTCCTTTGACTTTCTTTTAGGTTATGAGATATTGGCTATGGGATTTCTGTAAATTGCCTTCATTTTGTTTATGTAGTTCACTGCATCCATGATCTCTCCAGGACTTTTTATCATGAATGGATGTTGAATTTTGCTAAAGTTGTTTTCTGCATTTAATGAGATGATCATTTCTCTTTCAGTTTATATAGTAGATTACATTTATTAATTTTTGTATATTGAACCACCCCTGAACTTGTGGAATGAAGCCAATTTGATCAAGGTAGATGATGTTTTTGATATGTTCTTGGATTCCATTTGCAAGTATTTTGTCCAGTAATTTTGCATCTACATTTTAATGGGTCTTTTTTGACACAAGGGCATCTTGGCAGTCAGAAGCCAAGGAATATCATAAATCTACATCTCACAATAAACCTGACACATGAGATTTATTAGCCAGAAAAGAATGCCTGCTGCCTTTGAAAGGGAAAAGAAATAGCAGTTAAGGGTGAAGAGATTGGACTCTTTAGGGTTGTTCGAGTATGTGCACTGAACAAGTGGAAAACTACAGTGAAGCTAGAAGTATTGCTTGGGTATTGTGGTGGTTTGAGTACGGTTGGCCTTAGAAGTAGCACTATTAGGAGGTATGACCTTGCTGGAAAAAGTGTAGCACTGTGGGGTGGGCTTTGAGGCCCTTATCCTAGCTGCTTGGAAGACAGTCAGCTCCTGATTTCCTTTGGATAAAGATGTAGAACTCTCAGCACTTCCAGAGCTACACTTGCCTGGGCAGTGCTGTGCCTCATGCCATGATGGTACTGGACTGAAAGTCTGAATCTTTGAGCCAGCCCCAATTAGATATTGTCCTTTATAAGAGTTGCCTTGGTCACGGTGTCTCTTCACAGTAAAAGAAACCCTAACAAAGAAAGATATTAACTGTGAAACATTATTGTAACATGACTGTTAATGTGTATTTCCTAGTCTATGAGAAGGCTGAAGATAGGGTGATGTTCCACTTCCCATTACCCTACATTCCTCCTGTTATTGTTTACTATAGATAACTAATGAAATAAAGATGGCAATGTTATTGTTAAAATACTTTCTGTTGTAAGAGGACATTGAATTCCATGGGGGAAAGCTTGATATTCACCATCAGGGCATAATCAGGAGTCATAGGCCTCTAATTCCATAGATAGGGGCTGATATTCCTATAATAACAACTGATTAAAAGTTTGACTAGAAATCTTTTGACTTTGTTATTGTAGAAATCTAGAATTAGGAAAAGGAGACAAATGAGTTAATAAAGGCATTATCTCATATTCTTTCCATATTGGATCATCCATAATCCACTGGCCAGAGTAATTGAGCTGTCTCTTTTGTTTGGGAGATCTACATGGAGTTGTCAGGTTTTACCTTTTATTATACCTGATTGGTTGTCATAGAAACAATATTATTCCTCGATGAAGATGTAAATGACACTATTCTTTATTCTTAGTAGATATAGCCTTTGCCAATTTTTTCTAATGCTTTACAAGTGGTTTGCATAAAATTAAGACTTTTTCTTAAAGCCACAAATTTCTTCCTTATCCTGTGTTAAACAGGCCATGTGCTCTATCACATTGTTGAACTATTTCATTTAATGAATCTGTTGATTGATGGATTGATTGATTGATTGATTGATTGGAATTTCATTTTAACACTTGAACCTGTTACATTTCAACAAGTATAACAATAAGCAATATAGGTCAACATTTTCTTCCCTATGCCAGTAAGCTTCCTTTTCACCTAATATTCCACTCTTTTCTAAAGGATAAAAGGTAATGTATTCTCTTCTTAAACTACTTCCTGATCACATTAGGACATCAGTTTCAGGAACCAGAAAGGCTGAAATGGAAGTCAAATTGTCGGAAGGGGTTCAGGCAATGGTGCATTCATCTGTTTAACTGGCCCATCTGAAGAAACAGGGAGTAATCATCTCAGCTGGACTGGTTCACATTGGCTTTCAGAAATAATGGGGCTTAAAGCCATTTGGGACACTTTGTGGTCCTCAGTTGATTCCTGGATGGTGTCTAACAGTTGAATAGAAATTTGCTAAAATAGTTATAGACCAGGAACAGAAGTAAAACTTTGGGAATTTAAAGTAAAATCATACATTTCATACTTTCAGTCCCATAGTCCTGGTGTTTGGGGGAATAAAGGCATCTCAAGACCAAGAGAGGAAATGCAGCACTCTCAGGAATACGCAAGTTGAGAAAATTAGGCTGTACTTATCTTGAACCCATTTGACCTATGAGATGTCTTAGGACATCTAAAACTCCTTGGATTTTACATGCTTTTTTTGGTTTACCAGAATAAATAAAAGTTATATATATTTATTAATATCAGCATTGTTTGTACTCTATACTGAAGTCCACACTGTAGAAAGACAGCTAATAAGTGCCAATCCTTTGAGTCACAGAAAAAGCTTTCAGTTAAAAAAGCATGAGCATTTATCTTCCATCCAGAGAGCTGGGCATATAGACATGGTTTTAGCACAATAAGAGGCACGTTTACATCTATACTTAAAAGACAACCAAAGGAAATTTAAAGTCATAAGCTTGTGACTATTAACAGTAGTCAGTGCTTTATCAGAGTATCACAATTACATTGGTTTATATTAAGACTCTGAACCTTCAAAATAGAGAGAAAAGAAATCAGAAACATTCTTATTACCTTAAATGACCTTTTAATATCATTACAACCTGTTTTTACATACCTTAAAATACTAGTTTCAGGTTTCTTAGACACTCAGGAATCAAACTTTCACATTTTCCATCTACCAGAGACACGAGTAATTATTACTGAGCACAGTCATTGGAAAACAAGTTGCTTGAAATCCTTTTGTCTTGTTTTTCTCCCTTTTCTCTGTCACAGTTGGATACTACACCTCACAGGGAACAGAGATTTTGAAAGAAAGCTTTCAATAAAAATGTGCTTGGATCTAGAAGAGGGAAAGGCATAATCCCACTCCAGATACAGCTTCCCAATAAAGCATAAAAGAATAACATGATTTTATTAGTATCCATGTTCAAAAGATATCCCAGATAAATTTAATCTAGTGACCAGAAAGTCTAAAGATAAATTCTGAGCCCAGGCCATCAAAGCAGATATGGCATGTGGCATTAATGATGAAATCTGGCAGCTGACAGTGTCAGAAAAATAAAAAACAGAACCAATAAATACAGAACACAGAAAGCTCACATACTCAAAAGAAATCAATCAAAAACAAAACATGTAATGGCTACCATCACTCCTATATTTAACTAAGCCTGACCCATTTCCTTCTCAGCTCCCATATGTGCCACAAGATTTACACACCTAAAGACACAGAACTCTCCACATACTTACTGATTTAAGGGCAACCTTACAGAAACTACCCAGGGGAAATTATACATTTATCCCTATTCATAAATCCCTATACATTTATGCTTCCAATGGTATGTTAGTTCCACTTGTAGTCACAGTCAGGGACTGCCTAAACTCCAATTGCGTGGGCAGCATTAGTTTGATGAATTTCAGCTGTATGTGCCCTAGTCTTGCCACAGACACTCCAGCATTCCTCGGAGAGAAGGATGTTAATGAAAATCAGTCATGGTAGGCAAGGTTGTAAGATTGGGTGATATATTGGAGGGATTAGGAGCATAATATCCCAATATCTTTTCTACTTAAGAGAGATCACTTAAGGAGAAAAGGACCTTGACCAAGCTGTTCACCACAGCAATCTCCCTCAAAGGGATAATCATTGCCAAGTTATGCCAGGTAGAGGCAAGTAGAGGGGTTCCTATGGTGGAGCAAAAGGGAGTAGCAGAAAGGTTAAGTGCTCTCAGAGGGCTAAAAGCGGGTGCCAGAGAGAGATGATTTCACCAACCTATCACTGAAGAGGGAGAACAAGAGACTAGAAGGGCTAGAGGAAGTGAAGAAACTGAGAGTTGAGGCTGTTTAACTGGATTGGAAGTGGTTTGGGGTTCATAGCTAGGAGGAGTTAGGAGGGATAATAGGAAAAAAGAAAAATAAGGTTTTGATCAGACATAAAGGAAAACTAGAAATCAAGGAAGGAATGAGCCAGTTTCCCTTGTCATTCACAGTAGTTGTAAAAGTCCTAAACAGTATTGGGATCTAGGGTGGCCTTTAGGTGGTAATTTGCATTGGTTATATAAGGGATATTAAGGTCAAATTTGATTAATAAAGAAAGTTTGAAGCCCTTCAGGTCAGGTGTCAAGTGGAGAGGCTGGAGGATTTCTAAGAGGCACCTCTAAAGGGAATCAAAGGCAAAAAAATATAGGTGACACCATTTTCATGGATAACATGAGGGGAGAAAAAATAGTCACAGCAGCCTATAGTTGAAGGTAATATGAGGACATGGGGAGGACCATAGAGGATCCAACTCTTTTGTAAATTTTCTCCATACTCAACAGGGGTATACCTAACTACTTGAGGAGATACAAAGCCTGGTACTAGGGATTTCAACAAAGCCTGAAAATTTGCCAGACCTCAAGCTCTACTACAAAGCAGTAATGAAAAACAAAAACAAAAACAAAAATCAAAAACAAAAACACACAAAAAAATCACTCATGGTATTGGTACAGAGACAGGACTGTTGTTCAATAGAATAGAATTGAAAATCCAGAAATGAACCCACACATCTTTGGTTACTTGATCATTGACAAAGAAGCTAAAACCATCCAGTGGGAAAAAAGACAGCATATTCAACAAATGGTACCGGCTTAAGTTAAGGTTAGAATGTAGAAAAATGTAAATTGACTCATCCTTATTTCTTTGTACAAAGTTCAAATCCAAGTGGATCAAGGACCTCCACATAAAACCAGATACACTGAATCTAATAGTAGAGAAAGTGGGGAAGAGCCTCGAACACATGGGCACAGGGGAAAATTTTCTGAACAGAACACCAATGGCTTATGCCCTAAGATCAACAATCTACAAATGGAACCTTATAAAATTGAAAAGCTTCTGTAAGGCAGAGGACACTGTCAATAAGACAAAATGGCAACCTACGGAATGGGAAAAGATCTTTACCAACCCTACATCTGATAGAGGGATAATATCCAAAATATACAAAGAATTCAAGAAATTAGACTCCAGGGAACCAAATAATCCTATTTAAATGGGGTACATTGCTAAAAAGAGAATTTTAGACTGAGGAATTTTGCATGACAGAGAAGCACTTAAAGAAATGTTCATACGGTCTTTGAATTGTATCTTGAGTATTCAGAGCTTTTGGGCTAATATCCACTTATCAGTGAGTACATACCATGTGTGTTCTTTTGTGATTGGGTTACCTCACTCAGAGTGATATTTTATCGTTCCATCCATTTGCCTAAAAGTTTGATGAAGTCATTGTTTTTAATAGCTGAATAGTACTCTATTATATAAATGTACCACAATTTCTGTATCCATTCCTCTTTTGAAGTATATCTGGGTTCTTTCCAGCTTCTGGAGAAGGAGGAAGATCAAAGTGTGGATACTTCAGTCCTTCTCAGAAGAGGGAACAAAATACTCATGAGAGGAGATACAGAGACAAAGTGTGGTACAGAGACTAAATGAAAGGTCATCCAGAGACTGCCCACTGGGGGATCTATCCCATATACAGTTACCAAACTCATACACTATTGTGGAAGCCAAGAAGTTCTTGCTGACAGGAGCCTGATTTAGCTGTCTTCTGAGAGGCTATGCCATAGCCTGACAAGTACAGAGGTGGATGCTCGAAGCCAACCACCGGACTGAGCACAGGGTCCCCAATACAGTAGTTAGAAGAAAGGACTGAAGGAGCTGAAGGGGTTTCCCGTCCCATAGGAGGAACAACAATATGAATCAACCAGACCCCCTAGAGCTCTCAGGGACTAAACCACCAGAGAGTATACATGGAGCAACCTATGGCGCCAGCCACATATGTAGCAGAGGATGGTCTTGTCTGGCATCAATGGGAAGAGATCCTCTTGGCCCTGTGAAGGCTTGATGCCCCAGTGTAGGGGAATGCTAGGGTAGTGGGGAGGAAGTAGGAGGGTGAGTTAGGGAACAGCCACATAGAAGCAGGGGGAAGGAGAATGTGATAGGGGAAATTGGGAAGAGGGATAACATTTGAAATATGAATAAACAAAATAACTCATAAAAATTTTAAAAAGCAATTGAGCTCAGGAACAAGGTCTCGTCCATGGGGAAAAATTGAATTAGTCCTGTATTGTCATTTAAAAAATCAACAAGGGCACAGAGTCTATTGTGGTTAGATTGGGGATGAGGGGTAGGGTCCCATTGCAACTCAGACTCAGAGAAGCACAAGTGAGCACCATGAGAGCCTATCTGAGACTCCATTAAAGTTTTTTCTGTTACAATAGTATCTTGCCCATTAGGAGCAAAGAAATATCACAAAGTTGCACTACCCAAGATACCTTACAGAAAAGATTTACTGGAGAGAAAAACAAAATGGTGGCTGCCTCTGAATGGAAAGAGAGACAGCAGTGGACTGGACATAGGGGCAGGCTTTTATAGGGTCTTTGGAGCTTGAAAGGTGAGCTTGTAGAACATGCATAGTGAGCTAATTAAAAAGTATGGCAGAGCTGGAAGTATTGCTTAACCACTAACACTGAAACATTGTTTGGCAATTAATGCTCAATAACTAGGAAGGAAATTTCCAAGTCTCAGAGGCTGTGAGTAATCCAGTGACGGAGTGATTTGCCACTGGCCTGTTACTCTACAATATTGATTAGGGAAATTGATCTATAATAAGGAAAATATCTGGTAAATTTCTGTATAAAGAGCATCTTTCCTTTGTTCTCTTTTGGTTGGGGAATTTAATAACTGCTCTCTTTCACTAAGAGTTATACATCTGTTTACATGATTATCTGTACTAGATTTAAGTTTCATACATTATATCTATTGAGAAAATTATCCATTTCTTTTAGATTTTCCAATGTAGTAAAGTACAAGTTTTTTAAAGTATAGTTCTTATGATTTCCTGGATTTCCTCAATGTCTGATGTTAGGTCTTCCTTTTCATTTCTGACTTTGTTAATTTACATATCCTATCTCTGCTCTTTAGTTAATTTGGATAGGGGTTTGTTGATTTTTCTAGTTTTCTCAATGAATCAACTCTTTATTTTGTAAATTCTTTATTCCTTTTTTAAAAAAGTCATACAGGTCTCAGTTTAATTATTTCTTGGTATCTAGTCTTTAGGTGTGATTTCTTCTTCTTCTTCTTCTTCATCATAATCATCATTATAATCATCATTTTTTCTGAGCTCTGAATTCTCTCATTACCAGTGTAGGAGGGTCAATATGCAATTTAAGCTGTGCTCCTTTTACAAACTTAAGTGCCTTGTGTGTTTGAGGGATAGATGCTAAGAACTGAATTTTTTATCACACTTAACCATTAGAGAAATTCAGTCAACACTGCCTTGAGATCCATCTTAAACATGTCAGAATTACTAATGTCAATAATACACACAATAGACTTGGGCAGATTTGGGAAGAAGAGGCATGAATTGGAGGAGAAGTGAGGAATAAGGGAAGGAGGAAATATTGAGATGAGCTTGAGGGAAGGAATGTGAGGAGAAACATCTAGAAATGAGGGGAAATTGAAGGGTAATATGAAAACCTAGTACATTGAAAGCTTCATAAAGTATACAAAATAAATCATAATGAAGTCTCCAAATAACTGGGGACTCAGACACAGTCATAACTTCCCACTTCGTATCACCAAGCAATGCTTCCAATATGAGACTGTATTATCTCTAATGGAGTTGTTGACCAAAGGGGCCACATGAAAACTGCCAAACAACCCAGGCTTTTGCCAAGACAGTAGGTTGCTCTTCACAAACTGATTGCAATGCCCCATTGCTGAAGATGATAACCACCAATTCATTGAACATGGAGAGACTGAGTTAGTGACTACACAGAACCTTCATTGTTATGTTGTAGTACCCTTGGTATGGGAAAGTTCTTTGCAAGCTCCCCAAATTAAAACAAACAAATCAATTAACTAAGCACCAACACTGCCACAAATTGTCTGATCTACAGTACTGTCTGCTTGAAATATGCTGTGGCAATGGTGGAACAAAGCCTGTAGGAAAAACCAAATATCTAATCTGACTTAAAGTCTGCTCCACAACATAGAACTCATATTTGCTTGGATGATCAAGAGCTAGAAGCTAATTAGAAACTCAAAGGCCTATGGTAGAAAACACTGCTAGTCTTAAACAAAAACAAAACAAACAAAAGGTAATGATAAAATCACTTCTAATGATATGCTGCTATACTCATAGATCAGTGCCTTACTCAGCCAGCCTTAGAGAAGTTTACTCCTGCAGCGGATAACGAGTAGGTCTCTGATTCCTACGTTTGGTCTTGAGCTCTCTTCCTTCTGTTGGTATGCTTTATACAACTTGAATATGATGGGGTTTTGGTTTTGTTGTTGCTATTGTTTTATCTTATTATATTTTATTATCTATTGTTGTTACCTAGTAGTAGCCTATTCTTCTCTAAGGGAAGACAAAAAGGGTCAGGATAGAAAAGGAGGTGGCAAGGAGGTGGGAAGGAAAAACTGAAATCAGGCTATATTGTATGAGAAAATAATTGATTTTTAATAAAAATGTAAAATATTTTTAAATTTTAAATGATTAATAGGTTTTGAACATTTTCTTACATTAATTTCTGTAGAAACAAACTGTTTGAGATCAGTGGCTAGCAGTATTTCAAAGAAAATTCGACTAAAGTTTATAAATTATAACAGAAAATTATTTGCCTTTGTTTTGTTATGTGTATCTAAGTGAACTAAATCAGGTCGGGGCAAATTTTCTTGTGAAATATAGAATTGATTATATTTATATTTGTTAATGCTGTGTTAGTATATTTTAAAAAGCAATTTTTATTACTAAAGACTACTACAAAACTAGATTAAAATAAGCTAGCCTTATATGAAACTATTTTAAGAAGGACTTTTAAGATTTTTAAATAATTCCTTTCAAAATTTCCACATAGTTAATAAGTTGATTGGCTAGTACACAGCACATTTTAAGACCTATTTATGTCTATAAATCAATCCATAATTATGGCATTAAAATAGAATAAGTAATACATTTGTAAAGCTAAGCTAGATCTCACAGAGTATTAATAAAAACAAATGAAAGAGAGTGAAAATAAAATTAGTGAATCAGTTATGCCTTCGATATTCTGTAGCATGGGTGAAAGGAGTGCCTCTAAACAGAAAGCATTTTACTAAAATTTTAAACTGCAGAAAGCTCTACTACTACACACAGTATTTGGGGGAGGGAACAAAATCAAGAAAGCAGAGAATAAATATATAAAGAGAAAGAGATTCAAATACTAGACTTGTTCTACTAAAATCTAAGTAAAAAGCTAAGTAAAATCCAGGCAATGGTGGTGCATGTTTTATCCTAACACTCCAGAGGCAGAAGCAAACTGATCTCTGACTTGGAGGCTAGCCTGGTCAGTAAAGCAAGTTCTGGGACAGCCAGGGATACATAGAGATAGCCTGTCTCAATAAAAACAAAACAAAAAGTAGAAAGAATTGATGTGAAAGAAAGTGTGTGTGTGTGTGTGTGTGTGTGTGTGTGTGTGTGTGTGTGTGTGTGTG